>NC_069082.1:13155123-13762422 GCF_025698485.1 Gossypium arboreum | reverse complement strand
GTAGTCGTTGTGTTATAGCACGGAGAGTTTGATGTTGCAACATAGGGAGTAGAATAGAAGAATTCCAAGACTACCTTCGATTTTGCGACACGGCCTGAGGATGTCGTGACACACCCTTGAAGATACCCCAAATATGAGTATGCTGCCCTCGATGTCCCGACAAAGGCACTAGGGTGTCATGACATTAGTCCTGTACTAGAAACATTTACTAGCCAGGGGAGTTTTGGTCTGTACAATCAAATGTTTAACACGAGAGCATCAACTGACCTAGGATTGAGGACTACGACAACCCTAAATCTAGAAATAGGCTCATTTAACACTTATTATGGATGACTTTTGATATTCAAAGTTTTTCTTTGTAATTCAGTTTTTAGTTTTTCTTCTTTCTCTTAGGGTTTAGATTTCTTTTTAGTTCTTTTCATTCGTGTTCTTCGAAGAAATTGATTTGTAGACAAAATAAAATGTTTAAGGAATTCCGTGCTTCATCGATCGAATATAATCAGGATTCTCTAAACTTTATTCTTGATTTATTTTTTCATGCACATATTTATCATCAAGTTTACTATGTTTAGGGATTCCATGAAGAACAAATCCTCTTATGGGGGATTAGGGAGTGGAGGTGTAATTAACTAATCATTATGAAGGGTTTTCTTAGCGGATCAACTGTTTGGGAAAGAAAAAACTTAAGACCTAGGCTTTACGATCCTAGGAAGTCATTTAAGTGGGAATTAACCCAAAATTGGTCCAGCCTATCCTTGAACACCTTCGCCCTAAACCGGTTTAGATTGTGAGGTCGAGTGGTAAACCGTAATTTATACATATTTCTATCCCATGCTTAGCACATTTTATGGATGAATTTTTCTTAAAATTGGTGAATTTGATGCTCCTAATGCCTTAATTTCATATTTTATACTTAGGTGAGCATAGGAGAGTGAAAGGAACGAGAAACGACCTAGACCTCCTCACACGGGCAAACCACACGGCCGTGTCAATTTGGAAGAATAGAAGCACGACTCACACGGGTGGACCACACGCCCGTGCCTATTTAACAGGCTTGACCACAGCCTGAAGTAATCGCACACGGGCGTGTCACACGGGCGTGTCCCTATTGAGCCCAAATTGAGTCCAATTCGGAAAAGGCCAATTTTGAGGGTTCTTAGGCATTCTAAAGCCTATAAATACACCCTAGAGAAGGAGAAAAAGGGGACACTAAGGAGGAAGCAGGGAACTGCTCAAGGAAAGTCGATTGATCTATCTCAGAAGTCGGATTCATCATCAAGACTGAAGATCTCCTCTTAATTTCCCTTCAGGAGTTTTGGGTTTTTATTTATGTTTAGTATTCATTATTCTTCTGAGATGTTTATCTTTTTAGTTATGAACTAAAACCCCTAGATACCTAAGGGGGATGAAACCTAAGATGGATCTTGTTATTATTATTTGAATTGTATGATAAATATTTGACTTGTTCTTAATTATGTGTTCTTAATTCTTTGTTTGATATTCCAGGATATTGATTCAAGTTAATATCTTCTTCAGAGGAGCAATAGACCCTGTCTAAGAGTAAATTTGTCATAATTAAGAGGAGTTGGTTGCGCGCCTAGAGATAGGGTGACAAGATTTTGCTGGATTAGGGTGAAACCTAATAAGGGGATCCATAGATCGAGTTAATGCAACCCTAAGGCGTTAATTGGAAAGAGATTTAAATTATTCAAACTACGGTTAGACGTTGTTTGTCTCGAGAGAGATAATAATATAACTTAGGGATCTCTACGGAACAAGTTGAATGAATAAATCGTCCGATTCAGAGTCAAATAACAAGTGAAGTCTAGGTGGATTTTTCCTTAGGTATTGTCTTAATTCAATCGTTTTTCTAAAAGTAATTCCCCAATCTATTTTCTGTGAATTCTTAGTTTAGTAAATTAGTTAGTTAAAACAAACCCCATTATTCTTAGGCTGGATAATAAAAAGACAGTCATTACTAGTACATTTAGTTTCTTTGGGTTTGACAATCCGGTCTTGCTAAAGTTATACTACTGTTTGATAGGTACACTTGCCTTCATCGTGATAATAGTTAATTTCAAGGATGATTCATTATAAATATTTAAAACCTGTCACGAATATCACATACCAAGTTTTTGGCACCGTTGCCGGGGAACTAAGATAATAGGAACACTCGATTTTTATTACTTTAGCCATTTACTTTTACTGCAATTTAAATTTTATTCTAATTTTTATTACTAATTCTTCTTTTTCCCTTTTTCTGGCAGGTTCTTATAGTTTATGACTAGAATAAACCCGTTAGGACCATTACTTTTTGATAGTGAGATCGATCGCACAGTTCACAGAAACCAAAGAGAAAAAAGGTGAAACTTAAGATACACAGAGGACGAGCAAGAGGACAATATTCAAACCACAACCGAGGAGATGGCTGAAAACTAAGAAAATCTGCTACCTCTTGCAATTGCTGTTAATTAAAATCCTGCTCCGCGCACTATGTATGATTATGCTAAACCTAATTTAACAGGAACTGAGCCAAGTATAGTTAGACCTGCTATTGCTGCAAATAATTTTGAACTGAAACCTAACACAATTCAAATGAAACAACAATTTGTTCAGTTTGATGGTTTGCAGGACGAGGATCCCAACTCTCACTTGGCAAATTTCCAAGAATTTTGCGATACCTTTAAAATTAATGGCGTTTCTGATGACGCCATTCTCCTTCGGTTGTTTCCCTTTTTGTTAAGGAATAAGGCTAAACAATGGTTGAACTCGTTACCACGAGGTTCAATCACTACTTGGGAACAAATGACCGAAAAGTTTCTATTAAAATACTTTCTGCCGGCTAAAATGGCTAAATTACGTAATGATGTCTCTTCTTTTGTGCAGATGGATTTAGAAACACTCTACGATGCATGGGAGAGATACAAAGACCTTTTGAGAAGGTGCCCTCACCATGGGTTACCGCTTTGGCTACAAGTTCAAACGTTTCATAATAGCCTGAATCTTTCGACTCGGTAGATGATTGATGTAGCCGCTGGAGGAACCATCAATAATAAGACACCTGAAGATGCCTATGAATTTATAAAGGAGATATCACTGAATAACTATCAGTGGCAAGTCATTAGGACAAAGCCAATGAAAATAGCCGGTGTTTATAACGTCGATTCGGTTACCATGATCTCTAATTAGGTAGAACTCTTGAATAAGAAAATTGATGGTTTTCTTAGTTCTTCATAGGTTCACCCAGTAATGCAGTACGAAGCAAGTGGAGGTGGATCAAGCAGTTCAGAATACCAACCTTATGGCCACAACATGAACAACGAGCAATTAAATTACATGAGTAACAATCCTCGATCTCAAAACAATCCTTATAGCAATACTTACAATGCAGGTTGGAGGAATCATCCAAATTTTTCATGGGGAGGCCAAGGAAATCAGAAACCACCACCCCCTCTAGGCATTCAGCAACCACCATACCAGTAGGAGAAAAAGTCAAACCTTGAGGAGATGCTAACTAAATTCATCTTGGTGTTAGAGACTCATTTTTAGAATACCGAGACCGAGACGGCACTCAAAAATCAACAAGCATCGATCCAAGAGCTTGAAACTCAAATTGGACAGCTCGCTAAGTTAATTTCCGAACGACCACAAGGTAGCCTGCCACACAACACTGAATCTAACCCAAGGGAGCAACTCAACGCGATTTCCATTCAAGATGAGGAAGGGTTAGTTGCAAAACTAAGGCCAGAAATGGTGGTAAGCAAAAATAAGAATAAGATCGGCCAAAATGACCCAAAGCCGGGAAGTACAGAATATAAACCTCATGTGCCACACCCCAAAGCGACAAGGAAAGACCGCTCAGACGAACAATTTGGTAAATTCCTTAAACTCTTAAAAAATTACATATTAACTGGCCGTTTATTGAAGCTCTATCGTAGATGCCAAACGCAATGAAATTTTTAAAGGAGCTTTTAGAAAATAAGCGGAAGTTGGACGAGGCTTCACATGTGAAGCTAAACGTAGTTTGCTTAGCTATTCTACAGAATAAGCTACCCAACCAATTGAAAGATCCAGGGAGTTTTACAATTTCCTGCTTAATTGGTAGTTTAGATGTTAATAATGCATTAGCTGATTTAGAGGCTAGTATTAATGTCATGCCTTACAAAATGTTTAAACAACTAGGGCTTAAAAAACCCAAACAGACTAGGATGAGCATTCAATTAGCAGATAAAACTATAAGATTTCCTAGGGGTATTATTGAAGATGTGCTAGTTAAAATCGATAAATTTATACTTCCCATTGACTTCGTTGTTCTAGACATAGAGGAAGATAGCAACACTCATTTGATTTTAGGAAGGCCCTTTTTAGCAACTGCTAGAACGATTATTGATGTTGGCACAGGTGAGCTCACACTTCGTGTGGGAGACGAAACAATCACCCTTCAAGCTCACAATTCTGGCAACATATCAGAAATTGAAGGTGATAGTCTAAACCATTCTATTAAAACTGACAATATGGTGCAACCTACTTTGCAGGAAATGAGTTTGAAGGAAGTATATGAGCCATTTTCAAGCAATAGTAGATGGCCTATTCATAAAGAACAAAGGCTACAAATCGAGGAGCTAGATAAATGGCAGACACATAAACCGAGAACACAGGATAAACCAAAACTACGCCAGAACAAGCTCAATACCTTTTCAACTCAACTTAAGGTTGGAGATAAAGTTTTATTAGATGCCGCAGATCCTCACATTGTCACTACCAAATAGAATAAAGAAATCCCTCTTACGGTACTTAGCATTTTCCCATTCGGTACAGTCCAGGTAAGTCATCCCAAGTTCGGCACTTTTAAGGCAAGCAATACCCGCCTAAAACCTTATTTTGATGAGATTCATCGTAGGAATGAGGAGTATAAACTCCTCGAACCACCATGGCCATTCAATGGAGAGGTAAGTCGAGCTTAGACTATAAATAAGTGCTTCTCGGGAGGCAACCCGAGCACTAACTGTATTAACTTCTTTAAATTTTAGTGTTTAACACCTAACTTGCTAACGAAGCTCTTGAATACAAGTTTACCACACAGACACGGCCAAGCACACGGGCGTGCTTAGGACCGTGTGGAAACAGGGCAAAGATTTTCCCCAGCACGGAACGATAAATAGCCATGGCTGTGCGACATGGCCATGGGTGAACCTGCCAAAACACACGAGCATGTGACACGCCCGTGCCTGGAAACTGTGGCCGAACCTGTCAAATTAACACGGGCGTATGACACGCCTATGCCGAGCAACCGTGGGCAAACCAGTTAGATTAACACGGGCGTGGGCCTACATACACGGGCGTGTGAGAAGCGAACAAAGACAGACATGGCCGAGCGACACGGCCGTGTGCACCTACACGCCTAAAGAACATGGGCGTGGGCCAAATGTCAGACGCGCCCAAATTCAAAATTCGCGAATCACACGGGCAAAAATTGGGGCACACGGGCGTGTCCCCTGGCCGTGTGTCCCAAAATCTATAAGTACCCTTCACTATTCATCATCTTCTTCACCCAAAATCCCTAACCCTAGTCGCTGCAAGTCCACACGGCCTCCCTGCCATGCCCGTGCGCTGCCTTCAACTTTATTTCCGACGCCCATTCTTATCTTTTTAGAGTTTGTTTACTCTTTTCTCTTTTATTTTACTTAGGTCTAATGTTAATTACCATGTTAATATTCATTTATCCCATACTAAGATGAACAAGCAATGTCGCAACATGCAAAAGTGATGTCACGACCTTGGGGTTAGAAAACTCTAGGTTGCAACATCAATGTAACACTCCTCACCTAATCCGGGTAAGAGATGCTACATTTAAACACTAAACCCACCACTTAAACATATTCTTGTTTCATTCTAATCAAGGTAACTTATAGCACAAAACATTGTCATTCACACATAATTTACATTTTTTTACTAATAAACCTAGGTACATGCCAAATTGAAGCAGCAATCATCGATTCTTTTTAAAACTTATCCATCACCTACGAGTTTAAAAAAAAACTCGTTAAGCTGCGTGAATAGCTTAGTAAGTACTCAACTGAATTCAATCTTACCTTATATATATAAAAAATTAATTTTAATAATATTTATTCACACAATTTCTTTCAATGATGTAGTTAAACTTTAATTCATTTCCTAAACATAAAATCAATTACATTAACTTTATAATTTATAGTTTTTAGTTTAACATATATTATCACTAATTAACTTTCACATTCACGTATCAATAACATTCTCTCATTTCACAAAAATAACATAAACACTTAATTTACATGTTCACTTTTATTTTTATTTTCACATATTATTACACATCCGCACACTTTTACTTTCACATATCACTTTTGAATTCTTAATGAATCTCAAAGGAGTTCAATAATTTCGATACAATGCAAAAATCTAGGCCAAAGACAAACTCTTGGTCTATAATGGAACTATGATAACGAGAAATCTAGAAAAGTATACAGGAACTCTAGTAAAAACATCACATAACCCGATCCTTCTTGTCTAATCCCTTCCAAACTCCCGTATCACTAATTTGGTTCCCATCCGAACCCCCAGCCCCTCTCAACTCCAAATCATTTCATTATCATACATCATATTTCCTCTGAGTTCACTAAGGTATTTCTTCATATATCACTTTCATATAACATGTTTGATATATTACACATATATTGTAACACCCCTCGCCCACATCCGACGTCGGGACGGGTTCGAGGTGCTACCTGACTTTTACTAACACTTCCATACTAAACAGGGCCATGAAATCTCAAATAATTAAAAACTTTTATTTTCACATACAATCTGTCCCATATACGGGCTTACGAGGCCCAAAACATACATCCAGAGTGGTTTGGGACCCAACCGAGAACTCATGAAAAACTTAGAAAATCTCTTGCATCAAGGCTTCATACGCCCGTGTGGGTATAGAGCACACGCCCGTGTCCCAAGCCCGTGTCCAAAAAAACTGGACAAATACAAGGCTATTTTCCAAGCCATTTTGTCACACTCACAATAGATACACGCATACTTATACAATAACATACAACATGGCAAAATTAGGTACTTAAACATTCCTAACATGTCATGATTATGGCAATTTCACATGCAATAGATATCATAGATTTTACTCACATCTTTACCACATTCATACTATAATCATTATAAACTCATCACATAATACCATAGCACATGCATGCATAATTAAAATAGATTTACAACCCCATAATCAAAATAGGCCAACACATATGGTTAAAGCCATATCACATACTCTAATATTTAAACTCCTATACATGCCATAGGCTCAAAGTACTTGAAATCACTACACCAATAGCGTTAGCTTGACAGTGTGATAATATCTCTGACAGCCTCCAACCCGAGCTAACCTGGAAACTCTAGAAAACATGGGAAAGAAGAGGGGGGTAAGCTTTCGCTTAGTAAGTTCATATAAAAACAATAAGCAACTCATTAACTTGTTTTATCAATGTTTACAACATATTCTCAAGTTCACTACAAGCTGTCTTTCTGAGCAATGGTCACTAAATTATTTATATCTGGAGCTAAAAAACTCTGAATTAAGTTCCGTTAATTTTCCCTAAAACTAGACTTATTTTTCTTTCTTCCATAAAATTTCTAGAATTTTTGGTTAAGCCAAATAGTACATTTTATTCCTCAAAGTTACCCTTGATTCACTGTCTGACAGTTCCGACCCTTCTGTACTAAAGTTCGATTATCTCATAGTACAAGATCGAATAATGTTCTTGTCTATTTCTATTGAAACTAGACTCATATGTCTACTTACTAATTTTTTTCTAGAATTTTTGGTTGGGCCAATTAGTACAGTTTATTAGTTAAAGTCTCCCCTGTTTCAGGGTATGACCACTCTGACCCCTGTGCACTACAAACCGAATTTCTCCCTGTACAGAATTCCAACGACCATTCCGTTTATTTCCCCTAAAAATAGACTCAATAAGGAATCCATGCATGTAAGGTATGACTCTTAATAATTTTTTTAAAATTTTTGGTGAATTTCTAAAGTCAGAATAGGGGATCTCGAAGTCATTCAGACCCTGTTTCACAAGAATTCAAATATCAAACAATATGGAATTCTTTTTCTTCCCCTGTTTCTTTCATGTGAAAATAGACTCATTAATCTTTAATCCCATATTTTATTCTGCCTCTAACTCATTTTCCACTATTTTTAGTGTATTTTCAAAGTTACACTACTGCAGTAACTCAAATCTATCAAGGCTAAATTACTCATTCATGATCATTGTTCACAAAATTAATACAACATCATTTGTATAATCATCACCGAGACATTCATATCACATTTTCATTTACCATCTTACCATTTTGTTGTTATGTCAAGTTTTCAACCTGAGGGTTAAGTACATACCTGTTCAAAGTATCCATTTCACAACATTTATCAATACGCCCCTTTCATCTCGAGTATTCCTCCATTTGAGTAGAACTTTACCCATTGAATACATCGGAATATAATTCGGATACATGGAAAGTTTGCACATAAGTGCCACATATGTAGCTAAGCTACCATGTAACCCGCCCATAAGTGAACTCGGACTCAACTCAACGAGCTCGGGCGTTCACATCCATAAGTGAACTCGGAATCAACTCAACGAGCTCGGATGCCTAGTTACATCTCACGAACTCGGACTCAACTCAACGAGTTCGAACATTCGCATCCATAAGTGAACTCGGACTCAACTCAACGAGCTCGGATGCCCAAATATTCCAATGACATGTCACTTGTATCCTAATCTATTCCTAAGGTTCAACGGGACCTTTTTCCCAATCATGAGTCTCAACCATCTTCTACGGAATGCCGATACCAATACTCGGTAGTATTTCACATTTTCCAAGTATATCATATAATTTGACATATTATCAAACAATTATCACAAGTATAATATCTCATAATAATTATCATATCATTTAAATAACATCAAAACATTTAAAATAATAACTATGTTACCAACATTTACATATGAACTTACCTCGATACCACAAAGGTGAAAAAAAAAGACGTAATTATCCCTTAATCGATTTCTTTCCATTCCAGGTCCAAATCTCGATTTTCATCATCTAAAATATCACATTCAACTTATTAAAACAATGTATTGATCAAATTAGTCCATTGACACACTTGAGCAATTTTTACAATTTTGCCCCTATATTTTGCCAAAATTACCAAATTACCCCTAGGCTCGTAAAATAATTTTTATCACATTTCTTTACTCCTTGAGTCTAGATGAACCATTTTCATAACTATAGCAACTCATAATTTCAACTATTTCACACATTTACAACTCATTTTACAACTTAGCAATCTAGCCCTTTTTAAGGTGTTTTCATGCAATTTCTTTCACAAAAGTTGTTTATTAGACAACTAGGACTCATAATCTTCCATAAAAACACAGAAAACAACACATTTACTCTCTTGGCAAAACCCTAGACTCTTCATCATTTTGCAAAATAGACCCCTCATATGAAAGCTCATGCTTTAGGGGTTCCAAAAATGTAAAAATCATCAAGAAAGACATTAAAAATCACTTACTAGCAAGGGATGTAAGTGGCTGATATTTTAGAGCTTCAAAACCCCTTTCTTTTCTGCCATTTTCGGTGGAGGAGAAGAGAAAAATGATAGTTTTTTCTTTTTAATTTGTTAATAATAAAACTAGTCAAAATTGGTGACCAACTTCACCTAATTTTGACTTTTCAACAATTTTTTTTTGTCTCCCATGGCCGGCCATCACAATTTCAATGGCCTAATTTCACTTTAAAGACCCCCAATTTAAGATACAAGGCAATTTAACACCTTTAGGTATTAAAACTCAACTTTTACCTTTTACGCGATTTTGTCCTTTTTCGAAATTGGACTAGAAATCGCTAAAATTAACTTACCAAAATTTACATGCACTTATAAAATTATATTATAACACAAAATAATACTAAAATAATTTTCTCTGGCCTCGGAATAGTGGTCCCGAAACTACTGTTCCGACTAGGCCCAAAATCGGGCTGTTACATATATAACTTTGTATCATATTACTTATTCACTTTGAATTACATAAACACATTCACTACATTTTTATTTCACATGTTCACTTTATGCACTATTCATAAAAATACAAGCATAACATATATTCACAACAGTTACCACTTTTGATTTCAATTCACTATCATTAAACACTTTACTTTCTTATAACGCCTCACTTAAATATTTTATTTCACTATTTTAGCACACATAGTAATTTTTATACACTTAAAATTTAAGTCTTTAATCACAATATTAATTTCACATAACACCTTTTATACACTTTAAAATTTAGTCCTCTCTATAGTAATTTTACTATACCACTACATTCACTTATCAATTTATGAAAAATAAATAAATTTTCACTCTTAATAATTTAATCCTTAGTTTCATGAAATTCACTAATCACTAAGTTATCACTTTATTATTTCTTACATTAGTGACATACATTTATTTATATATTCTCTACTAAATTCAATATTCATAATCATATGTATTTTTGTTACAACATACCTTTGTTTGTTACATTACTAAATTCAATATTCATAATGGTATGTTATTTTTGTTACATTACTAAATTCACTACTAAATTATCACTTTATTATTTCTTATATTATCAACATACTTTTATTTCTCTATAGTAATACATTGAATTTATTCCTTTTCGTCATTTTCGTACATTCATTTATGCAACTTTTATTATGCAATCCGTACAAAGTTGTATTAAGCTAGCAATCCATACAAAGTTATCTTGAACTAAAATAGGAATCGATTAAATATATATATATATATATATATATATAATTAAGACTTAAGTAATTTGAATCAAGTTTCAATTAAACCCTAAATAATCCAAATCCAAAAATAACCTGATCCCGAACCATTTTGCCACATCTTAGTGTAATGTACATGGCCAACAAGTTCTTCAAATAGCAAAATTTTACATGTTTTGCGACCAAAAATTTCAGTGCATATATTCGAACAATTTCCACGGTTCTATTGTTTCCATTGCCAACTCTAACCATTCTTACGGGCTACTAAATTCACACATTTTATTCATTTATGTTTAAAATATTATGTTTTAGTCACTTACGTTATCGTGTTGTAACATTTTAATTACTGAATATTAAATACTGTTAACAGTGTAACGGTAAACTGATGTGACACGTTAAATCATCATTTCAAATAAAACTTTTAATTAAAATATACAATTGATTATGCTCAAGATATTGAGATTGAGATTTATTTACATTATATGAAATGAGATGCTAATATCTTGAGGGCGCATCGATAATTTTGATATTCAATAATGTATTAGGAATACACTGAAGGTGTAATACATGGCCAACATGTTTGGAAAATAGAAAAATTTTACATGTTTTGCGACCAAAAATTTCACTGCATATTTTTAACTGTTTCCACGGTTCTAGAGTTTCCACTGCCAACTCTAACCATTCTGACGGGCTACCAAATTCATGCACAAGGTATTTTAGGGAAGAGTATTGATCGAAAAACTTGAAAGTTGGTGGAGCTCCTTGTGGCAAGTGCTTATAATAGCATAAAATATGAAGTACAATACACACAAGCTTAGAAAGAAACTTGTATATAACGTTATAAATAATGGGTCCTTCGGAAATAAAAAGAAAAAAAGAAAAAAAAATGAAGTTAACATCTTCACATCCCTTGTCTCTACACCAAACAACTACATCACTTGATTAAGAATAAAGTCGGTGGAGTTTTGGGGGGAGGGGAGGGGGAACATGAATGACAATGGACCCAAAGAACGAAAGAGAAAATGATATTGTACTTCCCCAAGCCATTTCTTTTACCAACTCAATCCTGAAAATCATGCATATGATCTAAAAGGTAGTTGGCTGCAAGTTCCTCATTCTTGTTGCACGCAAAGAACACTTGGAGCACAGTTGCACGGTCAAACCCCATTGCTTCAAGCTGCAAGAGATGGGGAATGAACAAGAGAATAAGGAGACTACAAAAGTATTTGTAGGCACAAGATCAATGCAACAAATTTGAGTTTATTAAACATCTAAAAGTAAAACCATTGCCTAAAAGAAAGATGTGATGCATATTTCATAACTCAGATAAAGGCCAAGGAAATGAAGGCATTTCCAGAGGCAGTGGGGAAGATAGCTAATAATCCATGATTACAGAGAATAGTGAACACATCCAAGTCAGCCCTTATGTAAAAGATGACATACCCGTTCTATGGCTTCACGTTCCTCAGGTGTGACTTGCACAGCTTGTGGCATCGCCTCAGCTAATTGCCCCAAAATGTTTCTTTACAACAGGAGATGTCAAAAAAGCACTTGATATACATACACACTATATAAGTTCAAGAAATGAGCAACTAAAAACAAGAAGACTCACCCCTCTCCACCTTCAGCAGGTTCATTGATCAAGCGAAGAAAGTCACCCTGATGCTCTTGAATAAGTCTCATTAAATTAGGATTTTGTTTCCCCAACTCTTGAAGCATAGGCTGCCAAATATATAAAAAAGGGAGACATTGAGGAAAGGAGAAAGGTAAAAAAAAAAAAAGAAAAAAAAAAGCTGAAAAGACAATGAAAAACACACAACGATTGAAGAGGGGAAACAAAGGACCAGAGAATAACCTGCAATATTTGTGGATTGGCTTGCACCATTGCTCGCAAAGCTTGAAACTGAAAAGAGAATTGCAAATTGAGTGTAGTTCTAGGTAGGTATTTGCATGACAGTCATGCTAACAAGCCCATATACAACCAAATGGGAAAGAGAGAGACCTGTGGACTGTTCCGTAAAAAATCAAGAGTGCCAGCCCCAGCACCACTTGCACCCATGTTGGGAAGGCCCTGTATCAATAAAAGGCCATCAAGTCACTGGTTCATTTGCCCATCATCAAATTTATCAAAGGTCTACCACATGACAATTTTACCTGGGGAAAGAGGTCTAATGGATTTGCATTTGGTCCACTTGCAGGAATAGCTGCCGTTTGTGCAGGCTGTTGAGGTTGTGCAGCAGAGTTTGTGGTTTGCCCAACTACAGGAGCACGGGCCACAGGTGGAGCTTCAGCTTGCTCGGGGATGCCCTAGCATTTGCAACAATAATTTATGACAAGATGACAAGCAGCAGCTTAGGAAACAAAATGCATGCTTGTTATATTTTTTTAAAAAAACAAAAGAAGAAAAGAAAGATAACGGTGCAGTATATAATATCATTAAAACCCACCATAAAACAAATTAAGACACACCATATGATTGAAATGGAAATCCAACATTCCTGTTCATTTCCCCGAAGGGAGGTGACGTCAAAAAGTTATCATCAAAGGAAAATTCACAATTCCCACACACTTAGCCACCAAGTCAAAAAGGACCAGCAAAATGGAACAGAGGAGGCATATTTGGGCGTGCAGAAATTCAATCATCATTGACCAATAAATCATGGCAAGGAGAAGGCCAAGTTTCAAATAGAATTACATCAAATTAAAAATGACAAAATGGCATAATCATCATTCCAAGAAAACCTCTCAGGATGAGCTCAGCTTATTAGGCTATTCCCACATCTACATTAAGGAGAACAATAAAACAACAGCAACTAGAAGCACGCAAGAAAGCACATATTCTTCAAGATACAAGGAAGGTACTTACAGAATACAAATATTCAACAGCTCTCTCTGGGTTATTATAAGCAGCACGAAGGGCGTGGACAACAGTGTCCCTGTCCCAGGTCCCTCCACCCATATCAAGAATCTGTTGGATTGTTCCCTCTAAGTTACTCCCTGCAACCAGGTTAGATGCTGCTTGGCCATAAACATCAGAATCTGACCTGTTTCCAAAGACATTATTCAAGATATTACAGGTATGCAAAGGAAAACAAGGAAAAACTCAAGATCTCTCCTACTAGAAGCAATTCAATTAGATCAAACGCTTCTATCCTTCAAATAAGAAGCATGAAATTTACTATCAAGAATAAGTTACTCACAAAGGAGTACTTGAAGCAACAGGAGCAGATTCAGTGGCAGCTGCAGCCCTGAAAAAAAATTAATAAGCAATTAATCAATTGCAAAGGTGCTGTATCTGACCAAAAGTGTAGAATAGCAGGACTTACATAGCTGACGTTGCAACAGGTGCAGTAGAAGCTGGTGCTGGAGCTGTTGGCAGATTACTTGCCTCAGGAGCCTACAAAGAATCCAAAATCACTACTCACTCCACAATAATCTTTGGATACAGGCTAAGTTTTCAGAAGCAACATACCCTAAAGATTGTATAGTGGGGGAAAACAGACATTTATATTCATACTCAAAAAGAAATTTGAAGATCAAATCAAAATTTGCATAATGATTGTGAGAGTTAATAGCTCAAGCTAAATTGTTATGCTACTGGAAAGGAGAAAGGGAAAACAATTGTGAAATTGAGAAACATGGATAAGAGATCATGTAACTAACTCATAAACATTAAAGGCGGTTGAATTTGGTAATAACACCAACTCAAACTCCAAATTATGCATTATGTTTATGGCTCAAAAGTGTAACATAGTAAGCAGTTGGACACAAAACAACTCAAACCTGGGCCATATCTAAAAACCTAAAATCTTAAAAGCATTCTATTTACTGTCTATAACTTTTTTGATGATCTACTCGTTTACAAATTATATTTGTTCAAGATGCTTGACTATCACTTCAAGTTCTAGTTCATAGCATTGAAATAAAGAACATCTACCATCATGGCAAAAACAGAATCCCAACGCTTTTCATGTCATATTTATTGCAAAATGTCTCAAGATATGTGGCTAAAAAGGTACAGTGACAATCATTGCTTACAAGCAAGTATGCATGCAAGTAATAGTAAGAGAGGTAACAACAATCTTACTTTCTTTGTAGGAGCTGTTGAAGCAGTTGAACCCTCACCAGTTGTACCCTTATTCTAGTTTATTTAAGCAAAAAGGACACTATTAGTATGAAAATGACAGTTATGAAAAATAAATTCAAATACAAATACAAGTAGGGAAAAGGTCAAAAAGTAGCACAAAGAAAATTTTCTAGTTTAGCAACAAATTGATTTATAAGATGCACCTACAGGAAAGAAACAACCAAATTTCAAAAGAAAAATATAATGATACAACACTCCGTCATAAGTTATAACTAAGATAACTTTCAAGTTCAACAGCAGTGTGAAAAATAATGATGTCAGTTAGGCATTTATTAGGACAAAGTCAGCATACTTTGGTCAGAAAAGTTCGAACAAGTTAGATGAAATATTACAAACATAAAAATCAGAATATTGTAACCAATCTCACCTTTGTTAACATGATCACAATAAAGCTATTTTCAGTGACACTGTTTTCAGCCAGTGTCGTGTCATCTTTAAGAACTTTTCCCTTATAGATTAGCATTTGTTGTGAAGCAGGATAAACATCAGTCCCTTGAACAGTTTCTATGTTCTTTTTTACATCCGCAACCTGAAAGAATTGACAAGCATTAGCAGCAGAATTGTATAATACCAAGTGACAAAGAAATGTAAAAGGCAGAAGGCAGAATGCATTTTATCCCAATACTTTCATGCCTGTGCGCATATATGTATGTATATATGTATATATAAACGTTAAAAGCATAAAAAGTAGCAAAAAACAATAAAAATAATAACAGCTTATTTATATAGTTAGAAAATCCACATCATTAAAAAACACAACCCTTGATTAGATGTAACCATAGAATGCAGAACTTGATCCTTGGTTATAGAAGATCTATTAAAAGAAGCCTCTGTACATTTAATCCAGTGTTCATAACCACACTAATTCAAAAGTAATGAAAGAGCATTGCAAAATATGAGATGCTTATGGCAATGTTCAAAGCTTGTGTATACTCAAATTCAAACCTAAGTCTAGCACACTAAAACTAGAAATTACATGGCAATCTATGCATCAATATTCAATGATACAAGTTAATGAAATACTAAGACAAAAATGAAGCCCACAAATCAAAGTATTATTCACTAATTTCAATGAACTAGTAAAAAGCACTACGTAGGAAGAAGTACTTAATTGCTAATTGTCGCCAGAAGAAAAGGATACCGCCGTTCAAGCTACATGAGTATCAGTCCACTAAAACTTAATCGAAGTAGCTAGACTATTCACAAGCTAAATAAACATATTCAATGAATTAGACACTAAAATTGAACAAATCATTCACGATCTCCGATTTCACATGTCAGGCATGGTAATTCAACTACGTGCATAATAAGTCCCAACTAATACAGTCCTAGATGAACGCGAATTAATGTTCAAATACAGGGGAAAGCGGAAAACCCTAGTCAATAAACGTAAAATCCCTGGAAAAAGAGGGAGAGGGAAGCGAACCGCATCTTCGGGTTTGACTTCGATATCGAAGTGAGTGCCTTTGAGAGTTTTGACGGAAACCTTCATCTTCTGCCAATTTCGATCTTTCACTCCGTTTGTCTAAATCCGCCCATCCTATTTATATAGGTTAAAATGTGGCAGAAGTACCTATACTTTTTGAAAATTGAGAATATAGACCTTGTGCTCTTAATTCAAGTGATTTAGTTTTTATACTATTTTAAAGGGATAAATCTTAAAATTATATATGAATTATAGTTTAATATGTAATTGTATATATAAATTTTAATTTTATGAAATTTTATATATGAAATTTTGATTTGATCTAATTTTTATAAATAATTAATATAATTATTGATATAACATCATTTTATGTTTATATGTTGCATACATAAATAATTATATTTATCCTATATAAAAATAAATTGATGTATTATTTCTTTAAATATATATGATTAAATCAAAATTAAAATTTCAAGTATACATTTGAATCACAACTAGAGTTTCACATATATAATTGCACTAAATTAAAGTTTATGTATACAATTACACATTAAATCAAAGTTTATGTATAATTTTAAAATTTATCCCTATTTTAAATTTTAGGTTTAATTGTTAACATTATTATTATTTTGTTAAATTTAAGTTAATTACAAAGTCTTTTTTTTAATTACATGGGTATCAATTGAGTGTTTTTATTTCAAAATGTCACAAAGAATAAACTTAACAAAAAAATTAATAATGTTAACAATTGGACTTAAATGAATTTTGAAATCTAAAAAGTAGAGAAACTAAAATCCATAATATAGAAGTATATGGACTAAATTCCTAATTTTTGAAACGTACAACGACTTGTAGCATATTTTAACCATTTATATATAGGAAAGGAAGAGAAATGTTGACTATCAAGGAATATATGGTAGTATTAATGTCATGGGGCTAGAAATTTAGTTTGGCAAACCGAGCGGCTTTAGGCAATTTCTTGGGTTGAAATCTCATCCAAGTCAGCCTACTCTCGAAAAATCAATTTTTTTGCAGAAATTCTCTAAGACACCAAAGCAAAATGGAAGCAAACTAAAAACGAAAGAGAAAAGAATGAAAAAGAAAAAGCCAAAGAGAAATATCACACACCAAGTGTTTGAGTAAATGCTCTCAATATATTCATTAACTCAAGAATAGAATTATTAGAAATGAAGAGAGAGGACTCTATTTATAGTTTAGCTCCCCCAAATCCAACTGTACAGATCGAATTACATCAATGGTTGAGATTAGTTCTTATTTAAAATAAGAGAGTCTTAAGGGATTCAAATTCTATACATGTTTATCCTTTAGGATTTACAATAATTATCTTCGTAAAATACAACGTTTACAATTTAGCTAGGATCCTAGTAGATAGGCCTTGAGTCTCTTCCAAGCAACGGGTCAATCTTGTCAGGCCAAATGACCCCCAATGAACAAGAGGGAACATCAAAGTATGCTTTGGTTGCGCGACCCGTGACACTAGAAGAAACTAAAGACACTACTACTTTTTTTTTCTTTTTAATAATAAAAGGAACTTGGATAGAAAAGAAAGATTACATAATTTTTTTCCTAACGGGAGGGCCGAAGGCCTCTTCCAAAATAAGAGAGAATCTTATCAGGGATTCATTATAAAAAAAAAGTAAAACCATAACTACTTGGACCATCTAGAGGGTCATAAAATAAGAAGGTTGTTCCTTAGTCTTGCTACAACATTTGTCACACTTGGTTTTCTTTAAGTCCCAAAAATTAATAGAGAGCTAAGAGTTAATTGAATAAAATAGTAAGTTGGATGGCTCCACTGGAAAACTTGGAAAATTTTGGTGGTTAACTGGTAATTAGTTGGGAACCAATTCTAGTTTGGTTACGTTGGAACTAGTGATTTTTTAGTGGGAGACAAAATGATGGTCGACGGATGGTTACTTAGGGCCTTGAGTCGTGCATAAGAATGGTTATATATATAAGAGAGAAGGATTATTTTGAAGGCAGAATTCTCCTCATTTCTGTTTTACTTTCATTCCTTCTCCATCGTCTTCTTTAGTTGCTCTGAATGAGAGAAAATTGATGAAACATTGCATGAGGCAGTGATCGTAAGAATTGAGGTTAGGGAGTAGAGAATCTAAGGAACTGGTAAGTCTTTCTATCTTTTTGTATTCATGGATTGAGAAAAGGAAGTAAGGATTTCTGAAATCTCTGGAAAGCTTTTGAATGATACTAAATTTTGAGTTTTAGTATTTGAATGCTTTCGGTTTAACTGATATATATGGTTGTCATACTTAGCTTCCAGGACGAAAGGAACTCTAGTGTTTGGACAAGCTAAGCTAGTGAGGACAAAAGACTTAAGGTGAGTTTCTGAAATCTATTTATTTAGGTGTTGTTTGTTGTCGTGCTACTAAAATGTTTTGCTTGGGTGTCTGTTTAGAGTCTAGTCTGAAATCCATAGTTGTATATGATTACGTTGAAGGGTAAACTATGCATGCATACTACCATGGATATATATATATATATATATATATATATAGATGATTGTTGGTATGCTCTCTAAAT
This sequence comes from Gossypium arboreum, assembly GCF_025698485.1. Lineage (NCBI taxonomy): Eukaryota > Viridiplantae > Streptophyta > Magnoliopsida > Malvales > Malvaceae > Gossypium > Gossypium arboreum. The sequence goes on along the minus strand of NC_069082.1, from coordinate 13,743,421 downwards.
GCACGACGTGGTTGTGTATTTGACCGCCTCTGGATGTACTAACGTCTAGAGTATAATTCTTGCAACCAAATAAGAGTTAGGTGATTTCTACAAGTATATAAGTCAGGTTTTAATATAGTTTTTACAATGAAGTAGGGTTTAGGGATTTCTGAGGATCATACCCAAGGGACGCGAATATTAAATTAATAATAACTTCGACATTAATAAATCTAATTAATATTTTAATTAAATTATATTACAATAAAACATAAAGTGAAGAGAAGTTATTTTATAAGAAAAATAAATAAATAGCATAAAATAATAAAAAATGGAAAACTAATTTGTTGAATCACTCAAATCTAAGCATGGAAGACTAACTCGCTTCGGTGGTCATAACTAATTCCTATGTCGAGCTCTACTTAACCAACTAGCCGCTAACTTAGCAAGATCTCTCGATCTTCTACTAAACTAATAAGTCAACAAAAACTACTTATCTCTCCCTCACAGTCCAGACAGGATTGGGGTAAGGGGTTCACGAATAGGCAATACAAATTTTTGGTTCATTGCCACCTAGATGACTTCCTAGGGTTGTCAGGCCTAGGGTTTAAGTTCTTCCTATCCCAAAAAGTTAATTTGCTAAGAAACCTTACATAGAAATTAATTACTCCCACGTCTACTCGCTAATCCCCCCACAAGAGGATTAGTTTCTCATGAATCTCATAAGCAACATAAACTTGATAAAGAAGATAAACATGAAGAATAAATCAAGAGTAAAAGTTTAAGAGAAATCCTAAATTGTATTGATGATTTGAAAGCACAAAAATCCACAAGAGTTTTAATGAGTCTACCAATCAGATTCTCCACCGGACAAAAGTTAAAATAAACTAAAAAGATATCCTAATTACAAAGGACTAAAAACTGAAAACTAAATAAAAAGTTGCAACCTAAACTAGAATAAAAGTTTAAAGATACAGAAAAGCTGTCTAAGAAGTGTTCAGTGAAGCCTATTTATAAATTTAGGGTTGGCTATCGTCCATAGCTTTAGTCTAGCGGGCATTTTTACGTTAAAGTTCATTGTGCGGACTAAAACATTCTTAGCTTATTAATTCTTCACATCAAGCCGGTGTCGTGACACTAGTAGCAGTTTACTTTGCTCAGGTTCAGATTCAGGGCTGTGCCGCGACATCCTCTAGCTATGTCGTGACATCAAAGGAAATCTTGCTATTTTAGGTATCTTGCTCACTCTATTGCGTCGTTGAACCTTTGCGTTGCAACATGGCGACCAGCTCTTGTTCTCATGCCTTCGAATGGTGTCCTACACGCTCACCAAACACGTTAGTCTTCCTTTTCGCCTATTTTGGCCCCTAAAGTCATATAAATGAATTAAATCATGAAAAATTAAGTAAAACATTTTGAAATTCCTTTTATTCAAGCTAAGTATGAAAAATGGTTTAATAAGATACAACAAATTACGGTAGATCAAACTCCCCCACACTTAAGTCATTGCATGTCCTCAAGCAAGAGAACATAAAAATTGAAAAATAAAAGACAAATCTTGAGCGAATATGATACAAATACCAGTTTTGGAACACATAGCTAGGAATAATCATATATACATGTAATTCTGGCATGAGATTATTATAATTACATACTCGTCTTTACCTTGTTGTTAATATAAGACATTGCCATTGTTATTTCAATTTCTGTGTGTATAAATAAACTTATTAATAATAAAGTCCTGAGAATAATATGATTATTCTTAAAAAGTCCTTAGGCAAGTATTATTGTGGGTTTGGACAGCAATGATGCATTGAGACTAATGTGTAGCTGATTGATGACAAAATGTCGTCATTGACATAGGGATGTCAAAATCAATACATGAGTATGTATTAGAGAACAACATATTGGATTGAGCCACTGTGAGTATGTTTCTTAGATTATTATGTAATAGTCACAACATTACTCATAGTAATAACTACGTATATGATCCTCAAACTTGAGATCATCATTGTCCTAACATCATGAGTTGTATATTTTGATGTAGTCAAACGTCTACTATAATAGATTGCACTATAAAGACTGATATTAGATATACCACAAACCATGTAGTGGGATATGATTGATCAAAATATGATTTAACCCTCCTATATAATGGGAGTAATATCTTGGGCCACTTGATGGAGTGATACTAGAAATGCATGGCCATGCTCAAATAAGTGGATATGAGATACCACACTTATTTGCTTATTGTAGTCTACTCAAAATATCAAGAACTATGAGATTGGACTATACAAGTATGACTATACCATCACTTGCATCCAATATAGATATAAAGGATAAAAGAATATAATACATGAAAAGTTTATCATAGAAAATTTATGTCGAATCACAACTTCTTGTAACTTAGGTAGCAATGATGCATTGCTAGATGCCATTCATTGCTTGTAACATTAGAAATGTTTTAATATTACTACTAGTGTTACAATAACCTACAAGGTCACACCCTATGGTTAAAGCAAATAGACTTCATGCAAAACGTTCGGCATATACCCTCCTATATACATCTTTGGCAAACAGTATTGCCTGACGGACAATATCACTTGGTTGACTGTGTAATAGGCCTATTTTGCCCGGCCTGGGCCCAATACATTAAATAGTCCATTATAGTCCTTTTTTTTAAACAAGCCCAAACTAAACATGGCCCAATGGCCCAAAGTGTTAAACACTTTCAAAAAAACCCTAACCCTAATGCCCTTGTGCGCCGCACCCCTCTCTGCCGCTACTTGCTCCCCCATGTGCGTCCTCAACGTGCCTACCATTGTAGCTCTACGACAGTCACCTGCAAACACGCACAGCAGGAGAAAACAATAAAGAAAAAAAAGAGTAAACAGTAGCAAAAACTGGTTGTAATCGGCTATAAAGCCACACAAAAACTTTGTAATCTGTACACTTTTGGAATTAAAAAAAAAACGATTCAAGCATACCAAATAATCAATAAAAAATAGTGAGCAGATCGAAGAGAAAAGAAAAGTCAAAAACGTGCTAAGGTCTTTATTTTCATTTATTTATTTATTTTATTTCTTCTCCTTTATTTTCCTCCTTCGAATATATATACATACGCCTATATTTTCTTTATTTTCCTTTAAAAAAACAATCTATATATACATAAATATATCAAAAATAAAAAAATAAAAAAATTACCTTTTTTTCGAGTTTTGTCGCAGGTACCATGGTCAACAAAGAATGGTTCTCCAAAATTCTCATTGGGCCCTAGGGCTCCTTCAGAGAAAAACAAATGGGGGAGAGGTTTTTTTTTTTGAAAAGTGTTAAAAGTGATTTTTTTTTAAAAAAAGGCCTTAAATAGACCTTCAAAATGACACCGTTTTGGGCAGGCCTTTTAGGCACCAAAACGACGTCGTTTTGCCCTAACCCAATCTGACTCGACCCGTCCGGCCTAGGATCCGCATGTTTTTAAGAGGAAAGGTTATTTGCGCTTTTGATCCTTCCGTTTTTTCATGGTTTTGCAATCACTTTTTTTTAAAATTTTAATTTTGGCCCTTTAATTTATTTTGTTTCCAATTTAGTCCCCCTTAAAGCTGTGTGTTTTGGAGGGAAATGATTATTTCCCTTTTGGTCCCTCCTTGTTATTTGATCATTTAAATCGGTCCTTTTCTCTTTTATTTATTTTCAGATTTCCCCCAAACTTTCTATTTTAAATTCAATTTCATCCTTTTTTAGTTATTTAGCCACATTATTATTAAAATTAATTAATTTTATCATTATTATTATTATTATTATTATTATTATTATTATTATTATTATTATTATTATTATTATTATTATTATTATCATTGTTTCATTTGTTTTATTTTACTTTCAATTTTTAGGTCTTTTTTTTGTTTTATTTGTTTCTCTATTTAATTATCCTTTTTTGGTTTGTTTATTTTTTCATTATTGTTATTTCATTATTTATTTACTTATGTATATATTTTATATATATATTTTTCAAAATTTATATTATTATTATTTTAATTATAATTATAATTCTTATTATTATTATTATTATTATTATCATTTCTTATTTTGTTTTATTTAATATTTTATTTTATTTTTATTTTTTATTTTTTTATTTTACAATTAGCTTGCTTTTCATTTATTCATTTACTTTATTGTCATTTATTTTCGCTTTATTATTTTTGCTCATATTATCACATCTATTATTTTGTTGTTACGTGTATTAACACTGTGATTTGTTTACACATTTTTACTACAAAATCATGTTACATTAATTCTTGCTCGATACATAAAATTTTGTTTTTTTAAATAAGTAATGTTTCGTAATTGAGATTCAAAAAGTCGTTCCTTTACTTACGAGGTTTCGATTTTCTCGATGAATCCAAATAAACGAACGTTTTTATAGCATAAATTTTTAAATGATCTCCGGAGTTATGAAAAGATTGTGTTCCAACTTACGAAATATGATTTCTTTTTAAAACTGATATAATCAAATATCTTTTAAAATAAATAAATCTTTTAGCATTTATTCGCGAATCAGGAATTTAAGAAATTGTGTCCTAACTTACAGAACGTAATTCTTTTTCTCGATTAACGTGAAATATGCATTTTCTCAAAATTTTCAATCGAATAATATTTTAACAAAGGATCGTATTTTTAATATCTTTTCAAATTCTCAATCTTCGACACTAAAACATTAATTAACTAGGTACCAATTTTGGGCGTTACGAGGGTGCTAATCCTTCCTTGTATGTAACCGACTCCCGAACCTATTTTCTTGGATTTCGTATACAAAAATCATTGTTTCAACAAACAAAACAGTTTATTAAAAATAACCACTTTTCGAGGTGACCCGATCACACCTCATCAAAAAGGATTGGTGGCGACTCCCATTTTTTGTTTTCAAAATCAAGTTGACCTCATTTTAAAAAAAAATAGTTCCACTGGGGACTAAAAAAAAAGAGTCAAGCCATAAGTTGACTACTTTTTCTTTTTATCGAAAACTGATAAATTGATCTAAATCTACGATTCTTTTTGTCGTATTTCATTTTTGTGGTTCATTTTGATATGTTTGCTTTATTGGTTCGAGCTTTTTCATACATTTCTGCATATTGCATTGCATGACCGCTCGGTTATACCTTTTAAATGGGAGTGCGAAACTACTCTTTCGTGAGGTTTTCACCTCTGCATGGGATAGTGGACCGCTTTCGGGATACACCCGTACCTATGTCTTCGTGAGATTTTCATCCCCGTGCAGCCATAGGGAAATGTATTCCCCTGAATTGAACTTAGTCTATATGAGCTCATAATGGGTGAGGATCGAGGAATCTGCCGGTTCGGGTACCTTTACTCTAGAACTGAACCCCATATAGCGAGCCCTAAGAGCCCACCCTAGGTGGAACTGTACCAAATCCTAGTAGTTTTTGAATAGGTGCTCTATTTGTTATTTATTTCTTCTGTACTGACATGTTTTGTTTTGTTTTGGTTATGATTGCATTGCATTTTCATCATAGAAAGAGGTGTTAATTCACGTTCAGTTTCTAAATAGAGAGCTTGGCATGGAAAACAGATTTCTTGATAAAGTGGAAAATAATCCGGGCGTCCGAATATGGTCCGAGTAAACACGACGATAGAAGGGTGATAGTCCGATGAAGGAGTACACGACTTTGCTTTGTTGCCCAAGGATTCAAGCCGAAAAGGATTGTTCGAGAGCCGTCAATGTCCCAGCTTCCTTAAAGAAGCTAACGAGTATCACGAGGATAAGTGAACAATGGGTTACAGCCCGGATCAAGCAAAAAAGAGCTATGTAGAAGCATATATTGGAAAATTTGTGAGATTTGATCTTAACATCTGGATAAAAAGAAAGGGATCGATGTCTTCATGTTGAATATTAGGGCAAGGCCGAATATATATCTGTTTTATGTAAAGAGATTTGTTTTCTAGTAAAGTTGTTCTAACAGAATTGAATCAGAATCAACATCTCTTTTTTGCATTCATTTCATGCATTTGCATTGCATTTCATCATATGCATTAAATTTCATAAAAAGGACCCTGATTAATTAAAATTATGATAGTTAACTTGGAAACCAACGAAAACCCACTAACTAAATAACACTACGGTACCCGCTGTAAGACGAAAGTAATAGATCAAAGAATGGAAAAATTAGAGCAATTGCAAAGAGATATGCAAGACCAACTGCAGGCATAGATGCAAGAACAACTAGCCAAAATTCAACAGAATATGAGGGATCAAATGCTTGAATCCCAAAAAAGTATGATGAGCCAATTGACGTAGTTACTAGCTAGAGGGCTCGAAAAAGGGAAAGGCCCAGTAGTCAACGGTGAAGATGGTAATGAAGACCCCATCTATCCCCTAGGTTTTACCCTAATAAGTGCACAGGCCCAACCAGACGCGCATCTACAAGGGGCATCCATTACTGTCAGGCCCCAACAACATCAAGCCGGTACCTCGGCACCCATGAACTACCCGACGGGCTCATGTTCCAATCCGAGGAATAGTCCAACCAATCATGTAGTTCCTGATCTAGACAAAATGGCAGAAATAGAAAAAACAAAGGTTGAATTGCCTAAACAACTCGAAGATCGGTACAGGTGATTGGAGGAAAAATTTAGAGCAATGGAGAATGCTGATTACCATTGCAGGGTTGACACCAAAGATCTGAGTTTGGTTCCAGATTTAGTACTCCTGCTGAAATTCAAGACTCTAAAATTTGAAAAGTATAATGGGACTAGTTGTCTTGAAGCTCACATTATGATGTTCTACCAAATAATGACAAGATACGTTGATAACAATCAACTGTTAATTAATTGCTTCCAAGATAGTCTGATTGGGTCAGCTGCCAAATGGTACAACCAACTGAGCCATGCCAAAATTCATTAATGGAAGGACTTGGCACAAGCTTTCATGAAGTAATATGGCCACGTGACAGACATGGTGCCCGATAGAATTACACTGCAAAATATGGAAAAGAAGCAAAGTGAAAGCTTCAAACAATATGTCCAATGATGGAGTGAAGTAGTGACACAAGTCCAGCCACCTCTTTTGGAGAAAGAAACTACGATGCTTTTCGTCAACACTCTAAAAGCCCCGTTCATTACCTATATATTGGGAAGCGCTACTATGAGCTTCTCAGATATAGTAATGTCCGGCGAGATGATTGAGAATGCAATCAGGAGCGGGAAGATAGACGCGGGAGAAAGCGCTAAGAGGTCAACCCCAAAGAGAAATGAAAATAAAGTGAATAATATAAGCAAAGGGTATTTCAAATCGGTCACTGTAGGCCAGCTGAAGGCCATAACTACTAGCTATCAGGGCCCTTTCAGGAAAGAATTCAACTCGAGGCCAAACACAGAATACCTATCCCAATATCATATAAAGAGCTATATCGAAATCTATTTGATACACATGTGGTATCCCCTTTCTACTCGGAACCCATACAACCTTCATTCCGTAAATGGTATGATGTGAATGCTCAATACAAGTACCATACAGGAATAGCGGGGCACTCAAATGAGAACTGCACCATATTTAAGAAGTTAATCGAAAGGTTCATCAAGATGGGCATCGTGAAGTTTGATGATCCATTAGGACCTAATGTGGTAGGAAATCCATTACCTGGTCATCCGGACCTAGGAGGTAGAAACCCCCACTGAAATGAGTTTTGAAATAAATAATAGATATGAAAATTCAGGGAAGATACCCAAAGGGATGGAAAGTTACTGTGAGTTCCACGCTGAAGGTGGTCACGAAATCCAAGAGTGCACTGAATTCAAAGTTTTGGTGCAAAGTCTAACGAATAATAAAGAGTTAGAATTCTTTGAATAAGTCAAAGGTCCGGAATGAATGCTGAGGAATTTGAATACAGTATCGAAAGAGGGATCTGGAAAAGATAATTTATCAGGGATACTTGGAAGTGTTTTGAATAATGGGACTGTGGGAGAGATCTCTGTATTTTTAAAGCTAATTCAGAGTAATGTTCAAAACACACTTATTGCTTTAAACTTAGGAGTGATGAGAATCCTTTTGTGAAATAGGATTATGTTCAAAATCTTTATTTCAGTAAAATGCATCTTTGCTATCATTTTGAGCAAATATTCTTTCATTCTTTCTATTTTATTCATAATCATACTATACAAATAAATATTTTTAGATTCTTTTATCTTTTGGACTCTCTTTCAAATATTCTTTTATTCTTTATTCATGATCATACCATAAATAACTATTCTTAGATTCATTTATTCTTTGGAATATTCCTTCATACCTACAACAAGTCTCCAGATATCAACGGCATAAGCGGCACTGCTACTGACCCAGAGTCTCCTTTTGAGCAAGATATGTGTCTAGAGGGATCTCAAGACTTTGAAGATGGTAGAGATTGTAGCTTATCTCCTGGTTTGTTAAGGATAGTAGAATAAAATGAAAAACAAATCCTACCATACAAAGGGTCAATAGACATCGGGAGCTTAGAGAAAGAGAAAAAGGTGAAGATCGGAGCCTATATCACCACAGAGACAAAGCGAGACGTCATTGAGTTATTCCAAAAATTCAAAGATGTTTTCGCACAATCGTATCAAGATACGCCTGGGCTACTAAGACGTGTGGATGCTGTTAAGGCTAAGAAAATCTTAGAAGAGGTCTATAAGGATGTCTGAAGAACATATGCTAATGGTTTTACAATGGCCAGACAAATCATGAGGTTCGAGTATTGTTGGTCCACCATGGAAGGGGATCATATCAGTTATGCCGTAAATGCCAAAATTATAGAGACAAGATTTATGTACCTCCTTCATTTCTTCATAGACTTTCTCTATGTAGGGCATGGATGTTATTGGGCCGATCTCGTCACAAGTTCCTAGCAGACATCATCATCTTTGTGGTCGTTGATTTCTTCAATAAGCGGGTGAAAGTCACTTCATATTCCAATGTCTCAAAGTCAACAGTCATCAAATTCTAAAAAAAAAACAAAAAAACACAAAAAAGAGAAGAGAAAAGAAAAAAAAAAGAAAAAGGAGAGGCCAAGGGTTTTGAGACAAATGGCGTTTTGAGACCAAAAGGGTTTTAAGCTGAAAACCTGTAAAGAGCAATTCAAATTTTGATAAAAAATGGGGCATGCGGTAGCCTCGCTGTCTCTAAATTAACAAGAAAGAGAGATGTCATGTCTTGGGGCATCAACAGAGTACTCTAGATCTCCTAAACATATGTCGAGCTCAAAATGGTCCTCAAGAAGTTCGTACAGAGAAGCTTAGGCTACGATATCTGGGGCACCTAGTCTTTATCTTACCCATATTGAATTTACTATCTTTGATTACTTTATTCGTTTTAAGATGTGCTCTCAATAAATTTTCTTCTTATTGCATTTACTTAATTTATTTGTTTCGAGCTATGCTTCCGATCAATTTCCTTATTGTCTATTATTATGATCTTTTTCAAGCATTTCGCATTGAGATAATGATTAATGGACTAATAAAACTTTCATAAAAGAAGTTATGCATATTACTCTAGAGGCTTTTAAATAGTACAAGAACCTGAAACAGGACTATTGTTTAGAACTCACAAACTGTGACAGCCCTAAAGTGACCCTAGTCTGAAAGCGGTTTCGGGACCGCTAAACCGAGTCACCAAATTATTTGAATATGATATTTATTGTCTAAAATATGTGAATATGAATGTGTGAAAGTTTTAAGCTTCGATTTAGTCGATTGCATGTGAATTTAGTAATAGGACTTATGTGTGACACTTTTGAAATGCGATAGGTTAATCTATAAGGACCTATTAATGCATGTTGTATAAACGATGGGTTTGCATGCCAAATTAGCCAAAAATCTAGATGGTGGCCGGCCATGCTATTGGGTAAAACATATTATAGACATTTTGTGTTAATATGTATGGGAAGAATAATAAAATATGAGGGGAGTGGGAGGAGAAACCAAAGTTGTTTCATCCTTGCTCCCCCATTTTGCAGTAACTTGAGAAAGGAAGAAGAAAAGAGTTCTCTTGCTTCATGTTCGGCTGGGATGAGGATTAGGAAGAGCTCAAGAGCAAAGGAGAACTAAATCTGATAAAGGAAAGGAAAAGGTGATCGAATAGCCGTTGAAATCGTTCGACGACATCCGAGGTAAGTTTTCGAGTAATGGAACTTAGTTTATGATTTGATTAAGTCATGACATATAGCATAACTAATAAACGGAGATATAATGATTCTACTTGAATTATATATATTGAGGTGATTAGTTTATACTTGTGACGGGTAGCCGAATGTGCATGGAGATCATGTTATAAGCAAATCAAAATCATGCTCTTTGTATGTAGCTATTGAGCCGAAAATGATAATGCTTGATAAGTGACTTGTGTTTGAATTCTAGTTATGAAAATGAAATATAGATGTGTCATGATTTATTGATATGTGCATGAATATTCGGATGATAACCGGCTAAGTCCCAAGGCATTTGTGCTAGTGACTAATTCCGGCTAAGCCCAAGGTATTTGTGCGAGTTACTATATCCGGGCTAAGTCCCGAAGGCATTTGTGCGAGTTGCTATATCCGGGCTATGTCCCGAAGACATTTATGCTAGTGATTATATCCGGCTAAGACCAAGGCATTTGTGCGAAGTTGCTATATCCGGGCTAAGACCAAGGCATTTGTGCGAGTTGTTATATCCGCTAAATCCCGAAGATACTTGGATTTGGAAGTGAGCGATCTTGCTGTAATAATTTCAATTAATACGCTCATAAAATCCAAATGATAAGGTATGTTTCGTATATGCATCGGAAAGGTCGATTCGTTTTAAATAGTATTCGTTCAATTGATTAACGAACTTTCGGCCTTTAGTTAGGTTTGATACCTTGTGTATGAATATGTTGATTGAAGCGTGAAGTAAGTATGATTATGAGAATGTGCATATATGAAGTTATTCATTTAGCCATATGAATGTTATACTTTAGTCAAAACTAATTTCATTACTCAAACATACTAAGCATTAAATGCTTATTCCGTTGCTTTGATTCTCTGTTTTATAGATTTTGCTCGTCAGCTATCGGACTCGGGATTGTCAAAGTCGAAGTGGTCCACACTATCAAAGCCCTTTTGGTACTCTTTTGGTTGAACCTTGATAATGGCATGTATAGGACTACCCTTTGTTGTTAGTCAAGTACTTTTGGTAATGTATATATTTGGATAGCCATGCAAAAATGGCTTATATATATATTTTGAGCATACCATTATAATCATTTTGTATATTGTTCATTGAGTGGTATGGAAATGCTTGGTAATGATTAGCCATTGGAATGATTAATCATGATCATTTTGGTGCTTTGTATGACAAATGGCTAGTTGATCCATGGAAAACCATGTAATAGGTAAAGCCTACCTTTAAAATAGATGCTGACAGCAGCAGTGAAGTGAATTTGAAAAATCACTAAAGATAATAGGAATGGTATTAAATAGTGAATAAATTATGTAATTGAACCTTGATGAGTCTATTTTCATATGAAAGTAACGAAATGATCATATGAGCCGTATTTTATGAGTTGTTTAAGTTTTCGTGAAACAGGGCCAGAACGGTTACTGGATCCCCTGTTCTGACTTTGGAAATTTACCATAAATTAACCAGAGATAATTAGAAGTTATGCTTTATATGTACGGATTCCTTTTTGAGTCTAGTTTCATTAGAAACAAATGGCATATGTATTGAAGCCCTGTACAGGGAGATATCTAAATCGTAATGCATGAAGGTCAGACTAGTCGAACCCTGAAATAGGGGAGACTTTAACTAATAAACTGTACTAATTGGCCTGACCAAAAATTCTAGAAAAAAATTTGTAGATGGATATATGAGTCTAGTTTCAGGGAAAATTTACGGATTCAGTTTTCGAGTTTTGGAGCTCGAGATATGATTTTTAAGGTGACAGTGACGCACTTAGCCAGCTTGTCTGGAAATTTTTAAATGAACTGTATAAATAAATGAATTAAGTCCGTTAACCCCTCGTGTCCGACTCCGGCAACGGTCTCGGGTATGGGGCGTTACAATTTGATTGGTATCAGAGCTACGGTTTAGTTGATTCTAGGACTACCGTAATACGTTTGGGTCTAGCTATACATGCCATTATGTGTTTATTTGATAGTGTGGTGATTTCTGACAGTTAAAAATGTGTTTACTTATAGAAATGGATCCCGATCCCAACCGAGTGGTAGCTGATGATCTTGAGAGTGTAGAGCCTGCTCCCGCACAAGGGACAGTGCCGGTGGACTCTCAACCTATTGCTAGTAATCAGAATGACGAAGCTAGACAGGCTTTTTATAGCGTGATGAATGATTGGTTCAACCAATACATTCGAACTAATACTACTGCTTCCACAACCTCCATTCCCGACTAATACAACCCCAGACCTACAATACCTCCGTGAATCGACCAAATAAGGTCAAATAAGCCCCAGTTGATGAATCCGAAAACACGGGCTCTTGAATTTAAAGCTACAGACAGACGACGATGCAGCAAGCTGAATTTTGGTTGGACAACACTATTCGGTACTTGATGAACTATCTTGCACACCGATGAAAGCCTAAAGTGTACTATCTCCTTGCTACGTGATTCTGCCTACTATTGGTGGAATACATTGATTTCTGTTGTACCCAGAGAGCAAGTAACTTGGGAGTTTTTCCAAACCGAGTTTCAAAAAAAGTATATCAGAGATTCATTGATCAAAAACGGAAAGAATTTCTTGAACTTAAACAAGGTTCCATGTCGGTTCATCGATTATGAACAAAAGTTTGTAAGGCTTAGCCAGACGCCGAGAATGCATTTCTTGAAGTGTGATGTGTAAGCGTTTGAAGATGGATGAACGATGATATAAAGTGTATGTTGGCATTTTAGAAATCAAAGAATTTGTGGTACTTGTCGGCGAGCTTGCAAAGCCGAGGAGCTCGATGAAGGAGAAAAGAAAAGCTGATATGGGAGCAAAGGAGTTTCATAAGAGATCTTCGGGAAAGCCCTTTCAACAGTCATCGAAGAAATTTAGAGATGATTTAGGCCGATCTAGAGACACTTCGGGCTTTTCTAGACGAGATCGTGATTGACCCCCTGCGAGTACACGAGTCACTTCGGTCGCCAGTGTTGGAAATAATCGTCGAGACAGAACAGAGTGCCAGTATTGCGGTAAATGACATTCGGGGAGTTGTAGATTCCATGACCGCTCCTGTTATAAGTGCGGATCAGTTGACCATTTTATCAAGGATTGCCCGAGACTGACTGAACAAAATGTAAATCAGAGTGGGAAACCAGGTGCTACTACTGCTCGGGGTAGACCATCTAGAAATAAGGGCAATGCTAGTGGCGGTCGAGAGGATCTAGAGATGCTACAACCAGATCTCGAGGCTCGCGCTCTCGCTAGAGCTTATGCTATCTGGCAAGCACGCGAGGATGCTTCCTCGCCGGATGTTATTACCGGTACTTTTACTCTCTTTGATACTAATGTGATTGCTTTGATTGACCACGGTTCTACTCATTCTTATATATGTGAAACCTTAGCATCCAAAGAAGACTTTACTGTTGAGTCTCTTGAGTTCGTAATCGGTGTCAAATCCTTGGGTCGTTATGTGCTTGTCGACAAAGTGTGTAAGAAATGTCCCCTAGTAATCCGAGGTTCCTATTTTCCGGCCGATTTGATGCTTTTACCGTTTGATGAATTTGATGTTATCCTCGGTATGGATTGGTTGACCGTACATGATGCAATTGTAAATTGCAAAAGAAAAACCATTGATTTGAGGTGTGTAAATAACGAGATAATCCGAGTTGAGCCTACTGACTTGAATGGGTTGCCAGCTGTAATATCATCGATGTTGGCTCAGAAATATGTAAGAAAGGGGTGTGAAGCATACCTTGCGTATGTACTTGATGACAAAGAGTTAGAAAAGAAGCCTGAATCAGTGCCGGTGGTTTGTGAATACCCGGATGTTTTTCCCGAAGAATTACCGGGTTTACCACCTGTTTGGGAGGTAGAGTTTGGTATTGAGCTTGTACTTGGGACTACACCGATTTCGATAGCTCCGTATCGTATGGCACCAACTGAGTTAAAAGAGTTGAAAGCTCAGTTGCAAGAGTTGACGGATAGAGGTTTCGCTCGACCAAGTTTCTCACCTTGGGGTGCACCAGTATTGTTTGTGAAAAAGAAGAACGAAACCATGAGGTTGTACATCGACTATCGTCAGCTGAATAAAGTGACAATAAAGAATAAATATCTGTTACCGCGTATTGATGATTTGTTTGATCAACTAAAGGGAGCCTCGGTGTTTTCAAAGATAGATTTGAGATCGGGTTATTATTAGTTGCGAATTCGAGATTCGGATATACCCAAAATTGCTTTCAGAACGAGATACGGTCACTACGAATTCTTAGTGATGCCGTTTGGGCTCACTAATGCCCCTGCGGTATTTATGGATTTAATGAATCGGATCTTCAGACCGTATTTGGATCGGTTTGTAGTTGTGTTTATTGATGATATTTTGGTTTATTCGAGAAATGAAACCGATCATGCTGAACACCTGGGATTAGTGTTGCAAATTTTACGGGATAAGCAGTTATATGCTAAGTTCGATAAGTGTGAGTTACGGTTAAGAGAGGTTAGCTTCTTGGGTCATGTGGTATCTGCATCGGTATTCGAGTTGATCCATGCAAAATTTGACCATACTTAGCTGGAAGCCTCAGAAATATTACTAAAGTTCGAGCTTTTGGGACTTGCCGATTACTACTGACGCTTTGTAAAGGGTTTCTCGATGATAGCCACACCAATAACGAAACTACTTGAAAGATGTTAAGTTTGAGTGGATGAAAAAGTGTCGAAAAAGTTTCGATCAATGAAAACTTATTTGACTGAAGCTCCAGTACTAGTGCAGCCCGAATCAGGCAAGGAGTTTGTCATCTACAGTGATACATCCTTACTTAGGTTGGGCTGTGTATTGATGCAAGAAGGTCGAGTTGTAGCTTATGCATCGAGACAATTGAAGCCACATGAGAAAAATTATCCAACCCATGATCTCGAATTAGCTGCCATCGTATTCTCTTTGAAAATATGGCGACATTACTTATTTGGTGAGAAGTGCCATGTATATTCGGATCACAAAAGTCTCAAATATTTGATGACTCAAAGAGACTTGAATCTGCGACAAAGGCGTTGGCTTGAGTTGTTGAAAGATTATGAGCTTGTCATTGATTATCACCCGGGAAAGGCTAATGTGGTTGCGGATGCCTTAAGTCGTAAATCACTTGTTTGCTTTACTGACGATGAATGTACACTTGTGCATTCTATCCGACAATGTGTTAGTAGTGAATTAAAGGCCAAACCATTGTTGATTCATCAAATTCGTGAAGCTCGAAAAGTCGATGATGAATTGGTTGCAAAAGCAAATTTGAATGTGTTCCGGATAGGGAATCAGAGTTTCAAATTGATGACGACGATTGTTTGAGATTCAGAAGTCATTTGTGTGTTCCAAGAAATTCAGAACTTATTTCGATGATTTTGAACGAAGCTCATTGTAGCCGAATGTCAATTCACTCGGGGAGTACGAAAATGTACAACGATCTGAGACGTCAATTTTGGTGGCATGGTATGAAACGAGACATTTTCGATTTTGTTTCGAGGTGTTTAATATGTCAACAAGTGAAAGCGGAACATCAAGTGCCTACAGGTTTACTTCAGCCGATCATGATACCTGAATGGAAATGGGATCGAGTCACGATGGATTTTGTATCTGGGTTGCCATTGTTGGCAAGTAAGAAAGATGCAATTTGGGTTGTTGTTGATAGACTGACTAAGTCGGCTCATTTTATTCCCGTACGTACAGATTATTCATTGGATAAACTAGTTGAATTGTATGTTTCTCAGATTGTAAGATTACACGGGGTACCTATTTCTATTGTGTCGGATAGAGATCCGAGATTCACCTCGCGATTTTGGAAGAAACTGCAAGAAGCTTTGGGTACCAAGTTGCATTTTGCACCGCTTTTACCCCTGGCGATGGTCAATCCGGCGGATAATTCAGATACTTGAGGATATGTTGAGATGTTGCATCCTCGAGTTTAGTGGTTCATGGGAGCGGTATTTACCTTTGATTGAATTCGCTTACAACAATAGTTTTCAGTCAAGTATTAAGATGCCACCTTACGAGGCTTTGTACGGTCGCAAATGCCGTACACCATTGTTTTGGACCGAGCTCGGAGTTTATTTGATTAAAGATGCCGAACAGAAAGTAAAAATAATTCGTGAAAGTCTAAAGGCAGCATCAGATCATCAGAAGTAGTACGCGGATTTAAAACGAAGAGATATGAGTATCAGGTGGGAGACAAAGTATTTCTTAAAGTTTCACCTTGGAAAAAGATACTCAGATTTGGCCGTAAGGGCAAACTGAGTCCTAGGTTCATAGGGCCGTATGAAATATCCGAACGAGTTGGTCCGGTGGCATATAGATTGATTTTACCCCCTGATCTCGAGAAGATTCACAACGTTTTTCATGTCTCAATGCTTCGACGTTACAGATCTGAACCTTCGCACATAATAAGTCCCTCCGAGGTTGAAATTCAAGCCTATATGAGTTATGAAGAAGAACCGATTCGTATCCTAACTCGTGAAGTGAAAGAGTTACAAAACAAAAAGGTTCCTTTAGTAAAAGTGTTATGGCTCAAACACGGGATGGAAGAAGCTACTTGGGAAACCGAGAATTCTATGAAAGAACGATACCCAAACCTATTTACCGGTAAGATTTTCGGGGATGAAAGTTTCTTAAGTGGGGGAGAGTTGTGACAGCCCTAAAGTGACCCTAGTCGGAAAGCAGTTTTGGGACTGCTAAACCGAGTCACCAAATTATTTGAATATGATATTTATTATCTAAAATATGTGAATATGAATGTGTGAAAGTTTTAAGCTTCGATTTAGTCGATTGCATGTGAATTTAGTAATAGGACTTATGTGTGACACTTTTGAAATGCGATAGGTTAATCTATAAGGACCGATTAATGCATGTTGTATAAAAGATGGGTTTGCATGTCAAATTAGCCAAAAATCTAGATGGTGGCCGGCCATGCTATGGGGTAAAACATATTATAGACATTTTGTGTTAATATGTGTAGGAAGAATAATAAAATATGAGGGAAGTGGGAGGAGAAACCAAAGTTGTTTCATCCTTGCTCCCCCATTTTGCCGTAACTTGAGAAAGGAAGAAGAAAGGAGTTCTCTTGCTTCATGTTCGGCTGGGATGAGGATTAGGAAGAGCTCAAGAGAAAAGGGGAACTAAATCCGATAAAGGAAAGGAAAAGGTGATCGAATAGCCGTTGAAATCGTTCGACTACATCCGAGGTAAGTTTTCGAGTAATAGAACTTAGTTTATGATTTGATTAAGTCATGACATATAGCATAACTAATAAACGGAGATATAATGATTCTACTTGAATTATATATATTGAGGTGATTAGTTTATACTTGTGACGGGTAGCCGAATGTGCATGGAGATCATGTTATAAGCAAATCAAAATCATGCTCTTTGTATGTAGCTATTGAGTAGAAAATGATAATGCTTGATAAGTGACTTGTGTTTGAATTCTAGTTATGAAAATGAAATATAGATGTGTCATGATTTATTGATATGTGCATGAATATTCGGATGATAACCGGGCTAAGTCCCAAGGCATTTGTGCTAGTGACTAATTCGGCTAAGCCCCAAAGGCATTTGTGCGAGTTACTATATTCGGCTAAGTCCCAAAGGCATTTGTCTTGATTGCTATATCCGGCTATGTCCCGAAGACATTTATGCTAGTGATTATATCCGGGCTAAGACCCGAAGGCATTTGTGCGAGTTGCTATATCCGGGCTAAGACCCGAAGGCATTTGTGCGAGTTGTTATATCTGGCTAAATCTCGAAGATACTTGGATTTGGAAGTGAGCGATCTTGCTGTAATAATTTCAATTAATACGCTCATAAAATCCAAACGATAAGGTATGTTTCATATATGCATCAGAAAGGTCGATTCGTTTTAAATAGTATTTGTTCAATTGATTAACGAACTTTCGGCCTTTAGTTAGGTTTGATACCTTGTGTATGAATATGTTGATTGAAGCGTGAAGTAAGTATGATTATGAGAATGTGCATATATGAAGTTATTCATTTAGCCATATGAATGTTATACTTTAGTCAAAACTAATTTCATTACTCAAACTTACTAAGCATTAAATGCTTATTCCGTTGCTTTGATTCTCTGTTTTATAGATTTTACTCGTCAGCTATCGGACTCGGGATTGTCAAAGTCGAAGTCGTCCATACTATCAAAGCCCTTTTGGTACTCTTTTGGTTGAACCTTGATAATGGCATGTATAGGACTGCCCTTTGTTGTTAGTCAAGTACTTTTGGTAATGTATATATTTGGATAGCCATGCGAAAATGGCTTATATATATCTTTTGAGCATACCATTATAATCATTTTGTATATTGTTCATTGAGTGGTATGGAAATGCTTGGTAATGATTAGCCATTGGAATGGTTAATCACGATCATTTTGGTGCTTTGTATGACAAATGGCTAGTTGATCCATGGAAAACTATGAAATAGGTAAAGCCTACCTTAAAAATAGATGCTGACAGAAGCAGTGAAGTGAATTTGAAAAATCACTAAAGATAGTACGAATGGTATTAAATAGTGAATAAATTATGTAATTGAACCTTGATGAGTCTATTTTCATATGAAAGTAACGAAACGATCATATGAGCCGTATTTTATGAGTTGTTTAAGTTTTCGTGAAACAGGGCCAGAACGGTTACTGAATCCCCTGTTCTGACTTTGGAAATTTACCATAAATTAACCAGAGATAATTAGAAGTTATGCTTTATATGTACGGATTCCTTTTTGAGTCTAGTTTCATTAGAAACAAACGGCATATGTATTGAAGCCCTGTATAGGGAGATATCTAAATCGTAATGCATGAAGGTCAGACTAGTCAAACCCTGAAACAGGGGAGACTTTAACTAATAAACTGTACTAATTGGCCTGACCAAAAATTCTAGAAAAAAATTTGTAGATGGATATATGAGTCTAGTTTCAGGGAAAATTTATGGATTCAGTTTTCGAGTTTTGGAGCTCGAGATATGATTTTTAAGGTGACAGTGACGCACTTAGCCAGCTTGTCTGGAAATTTTTAAATGAACTGTATAAATAAATGAATTAAGTCCGTTAACCCCTCGTGTCCGACTCCGGCAACGGTCTCGGGTACGGGGCGTTACACAAACCTAAGGGTTGGAAATGTTTGAAAAAAAGGAGTCTAAATTGTGACTATCTCTTCGAGTTTTCTGTCAAAGATATCAGTTGAACAAGGAGACAAGATATTGCGTCGGTGATACAACCTCGACGAAAAACGAGCAACACAAGCATTAAAATGGGATCATTCTTAAGAAAAACGATATTCTGCATTCATGCAAATATCATGCATACACATCTGGTCATGATACCCAGAGAATGGTGTAACAGATCAAATTGATTGAAGAAGATACAAATCCTATACCCCCGAGTTGTAGTGGGATGGATTGAAGAAGATATAAATCCTATACCCCTAAGCTGCAGTGGGATGGAATAAAGATGATACAGATCCTGTACCCCTGAGTTGCAGTGGGATGGATGGAAAAAAACATAAATTTTATTTCCCTGAAGTTGCAGTGGAGCAAACCAGCTGAGCAAATGGTGATTATTTCTTCAAATTTTCTGCCAAAGATACCAGCTGAACAAAAAAGGCAGGATAACACATCAGTGACAGAACCTTGATGAACAACGAGCAATGACAACCCAAATATTAAAGGGATCATTCTCATGACATTCTACATTCATGCAAATATCATATATACACATCTAGTTAGGAGCATTTGATTCATTCTGATCATAATGTCCTAATCATTTGGCATAAACATAGGCCCATGAAATCGATTTTACAAGTCATGTTCCCCAGAGGATGGTGTAACAAGACCGATGAATCCATAAATCTCATACCCCTAAAGTTGCAGTGGGACTGATTGAAGTTATAATGGAAAATCTTATCTCCCTGAAGTTGCAGTGGAGCAGATTAAAGCCACTAAACCTTATCTCCTTGAAGTTGCAATGGAGCAGACTAAAGATAGCAAATCTTATTTCCTTGAAGTTGTAGTGGAATAGATTGAAACTATAAATTACACATCTTATCTCTCTGAAGTTGCAGTAGAGTAAATCATAACAAACCTTATCTCCCTGAAGTAGCAGTGGAGCAGGTTGAAGTTAAAGTCTTATCTCCCTAAAGTTGCAGTGGAGCAGACTAAAGATAGCGAATCTTATCTCCCTGAAGTTATAGTGGAGCAGATTGAAGATAGCAAATCTTATTTCCCTGAAGTTGCAGTGGAACAAATTGAAGCTATAAATTACAGATCTTATCTCTCTGAAGTTGCAATAGAGTAGATCATGGCAAAGCTTATCTCCTTGAAGTTGCAGTGGAGCAGGTTGAAGTTACAAGTTTTATCTTCTTGAATTTTCAGTGGAGCAGATTGAAGTTATCATGGCGAATCTTATCTCCTTGAAGTTGCAATGGAGTAGATTAAAGCCACAAACCTTCCCTGAAGTTGTAGTGGAGCAGGTTAAATATAAAAAAATCTTATCCCCCTGAAGTTGCAGTGGAGTAGACTGAAGATAGCTATCTTATCTCTTTGAAGTTGCAGCAGAGTAGATTGAAACTACAGGTCCTATCTCTCTGAATGGCGGCGGAGTAGATCGAAGCAACGAGATGCAGTTTACCTGAAGAAGAGAAGCACTGAAAAAAGTCAAGATTCGACAGGTCCAGGCAAAATTGGCCCTTTTAAAGTCTTTCTCCATTCTCGTTACAGGACAACGAGCAAAGAGGGGCAGCTGTAATAGGCCTATTTTTCCCAGCCCTGGCCCAATACATTAAACAGTCCATTACAGTCCTTTTTTTTAAACAAGCCCAAACTATACATGGCCCAATGGCCCAAAGTGTTAAACACTTTCAGAAAAAACCCTAACCCTAACCCTAATGCCCTTGTGCCCCGCACCCCTCTCTACCGCTACTTGCGCCCCCATGTAAGTCCTCAGCGTGCCTACCACTCCAGCTCTGCCATAGCCACTTGCAAACACGCAAAGCA
Organism: Gossypium arboreum; assembly: GCF_025698485.1. NCBI lineage: Eukaryota > Viridiplantae > Streptophyta > Magnoliopsida > Malvales > Malvaceae > Gossypium > Gossypium arboreum. The sequence continues at coordinate 13,722,255 of NC_069082.1, read as the reverse complement.
AGAGAAAACAATAAAGAAAAAAAAGAGTAAACAATAGTAAAAACTGGTTGTAATCGGCTATAAAGCCACACAAAAACTTTGAAATCTGAACACTTTTGGAATTAAAAAAAAAAACGATTCAAGCATACCAACTAATCAATAAAAAACAGCGAGCAGATCGAAGAGAAAAGAAAAGTAAAAAACGTGCTAAGGTCTTTATTTTTATTTTATTTATTTATTTTATTTCTTCTCTTTTATTTTCCTCCTTCAAATATATATACATACGCCTATATTTTCTTTATTTTCCTTTAAAAAAATAGTCTATATATATAAATATATCAATAATAAAAAAAGAAAAAAATACCTTTTTTTTGAGTTTCGACCATCGTGCACGGCGGTTGGCGGCGGCGGTCGATGGTAGTGGTCGCCGGAATTCTCACCGGACCCTTGGGCTCCTTCAGAGAAAAACAAAGGGGGGAGAGGTTTTTTTTTTTTTTGAAAAGTGTTAGAAGTATTTTTTTTTTAAATTTTGGCCTTAAATAAACCTCCAAAACGATGCTGTTTTGGGTAGGCCTTTTAAGCACCAAAACCACGTTGTTTTGCCCTGACCCAATCCGACCTGATCCGTCCGGCCTAGGATTCGCGTGTTTTTAAGCGGAAGGGTTATTTGCACTTTTGGTCCTTCCGCTTTTTCATGGTTTTACAATCAAAATTTTTTAAATTTGAATTTTGGCCCTTTAATTTATTTCGTTTCCAATTTAGTCCCCCTTGAAGCTGTGGGTTTTGGAGGGAAGGGATTATTTCCCTTTTGGTCCCTTCTTGTTATTCGCGCGTTCAAATCGGTTCTTTTCTCTTTTATTTATTTTCAGATTTCCCCCAAACTTTCTGTTGTAAATTCAAATTAATTTTTTTAGTTATTTTGCCACTTTATTATTAAAATTAATTAATTTTACTATTATTATTATTTTACTATTATTATTACTATCATGCTTATTATTATTACTATTATTATTATGTTATTATTCTTTGTTTATTATTATTATTATTATTATTATTATTATTATTATTATTATTATTATTATTATTATCATCATCATCATCATCATCATCATTATTTCATTTGTTTTATTTTACTTTCAATTTTTATCTCTTTTTTGTTTTATTTGTTTCTCTACTTAATTATCCTTTTTTTGTTTGTTTATTTTTTCACTATTGTTATTTCATTATTTATTTACTTATATATATTTTATATATATTTTTCAAAATTTATATTATTATTATTTTAATTATAATTCTTATTATTATTGTTAGAATTAAATGACCGAATCCTTATTTAAATAAAATACGGTGGTAAAATAAAATAAAAGTAAAATCTATATAGAACTACATTTCTTTTGTTTTATTTTAGAATAAGGTTTTTAAACCTTATTAAACTCCATTTATTTTATATTGATTAGAATAAGGTGTTTCAGTCTTACTAGAATATGGCTTTACAAGCCTATAAATAGACATAGTCTATTTCTCTTGTAATAATTTGAATTCGACATAGTGAATTTTCTTTTCCTCTACCCGTGGTTTTTTCTCGAAAGGGTTTCCACGTAAAAATTTGTATGTTCTTTATTTTATTTTATTTTTTCACAAATTGGTATCAGAGCTTCCAGGTTGTTCATCTCGATCACGATAATGACGTCTTTAAAATATGAAATTTCGCTGTTGGATCGCAACACCAGGTTTGCATTGTGGCAGATTAAGACGCAAACAGTTCTTGCGCTAATGGATCTGGAGGATGCCCTGCTAGGGATAGATAAGATGTCTTCGACATTAATAAATGAAGAGAAGAATCATTTTGAAAGGCATTAACACAATTACATCTACATTTGTCCAACGAAATTTTGCAAAATATGATGAAAGAGAAAACCAGCGCTGCATTGTGGAAGAGGCTAGAACAAATATGTATGTCGAAAACTCTAACAAGCAAGTTGCATATGAAGCAGCGTTTTTATGCTCATTGTTTGGAGGAAAGTGCGTCTGTACACGAACACTTAACAGTGTTTAAAGAAATTGTCTCAAACTTGGAGGCCATGGAGGTTCAGTATGATAAGGAAGATCCAGGGTTGATTCTACTTTGTTCGTTGCCCCTGTCTTATTCAACCTTTAAAGACACGATTTTATATAGCCGCGAGTCTCTCACAGTTGATGAGGTTTATGATTCTTTGACCTTGTATGATAAGATGAAGCATCTTGTGGTTAAACTCGACTCTTAGGGAGAGGGTCTCATTGTTCATGGGAGACAAGATCAGAATGCTGATGATGATCGTAGAAGGACACAAGAACGAAATCCTCGTGGTAAATTAAAGGGTAGATCAAAGTCTTCAAATAGAAGTAAAACTTGTAACTTCTATAAGAAAAAAGGGCACATTAAATCTGAGTGCTATAAGCTATAGAACAAGATTAAAAGGGAGGCTACTAATCAAAAAGGAAAACAACCAGAAAATTTCAGTGAAGCTGATGTTGTAGAAGACTACAGCGATGGTGAACTTCTAGTCGCTTCAGTCAACAATTCTAAAGTGAGCGAGGAGTGGATACTTGATTTAGGGTGCACCTTCTACATGAGTCCCAATCGGGATTGGTTTACAACTTAAGAAACAGTGTCTGGAGGTGTTGTTTTGATGGGAAATAATGCTTCGTGTAGAATCGCAGGTTTTGGAACAATTAAAGTTAAGATGTTTGATGGAGTTGTGAGAACACTTAGTGACTTATGACATGTTCCAGAATTGACAAGAAATTTAATTTCTTTGAGTACTCTTGATTTAGAAGGGTACAGATACACAGCTGAAAGTGGGGTTTTAAAGATTTCCAAAGGTTCCCTTGTTATGATGAAAGGGCAGAGAAAGACTGCCAAGTTATATGTTTTGTAGGGTTCTACTGTTACTGGTGATGTAGCTATCACTTTCTCTTCCTTGTCAGATGATGATATTACTAAACTTTAGCATATGCGGCTAGGGCATATGAATGGGAATGACACGGCAGAATTGAGCAAAAGAGGACTTCTTGATAGGCAAGGAATTTGCAAATTGAATTTCTATAAGCACTGTGTTTTTGGGAAGCAAAAGAGAGTTCGATTCACCAGAGGAATCTATAACATGAAGGGAACATTGGAGTATATTCATTCTTATCTGTGGGGGCCATCCAAAGTGCTTTCAAGAGGTGGAGCTAATTATAAGTAACCTTTATTGATGATTTTTCCAGAAAAGTTTGGGCATTCTTCTTGAAGCAAAAAAGTGATGTGTTTTCTGCATTTAAGTCTTGGAAAATTATGATTGAAAAATAGACGAGAAAAAAATAAAACACCTCCGTATAGACAATGGCTTAGAGTGCTGTTCTGATGAGTTTAATAAATTGTGCAAGTCAAAAGGGATTGTGAGACACTTGGCAGTTTGCCATACTCCATAGCAAAATGACGTTGCAGAATGAATGAACAGAACGATCATTGAGAATGTTTGATGTATGTTGTCAAATGCCAACTTACCAAAGTCGTTTTAGGCCGAAGTAGCCTCTACTGCATGTTTTTTGATCATCTGATCCCTATCCGTTGCCATTGAGAAAAAGACTCCGCAAGAGTTATAGTCTAGCAATCTTGCAAATTATTCTGATTTAAATATTTTTGGGTGTCCTGCATATGCTTATGTTGGTAATGGAAAATTGGAACCGAGATCCATTAAATGTGTTTTTCTTGGTTATAAAGCTGGTGTAAAATGGTATAAGTTATAGTGTCCTGAAAATAGAAAAGTTGTGATTAGCAGTGATGTTGTTTTTGATAAAACTACTATGCTGCCTAACTTATCTCTTAAAGACTCTTCCAATAAAGAAAATCAAAAGCAAGTGGAGCATCAGATTAATACAGAGCCAACTTCTCAAGCCAATACAAAAATTGAAAATAGAGTCGCTTCTTCACCGTAATACTCTATCGCCAAAAACAGAACTAGAAGAGAAATTAAACCTATAAAGAACTATGCTGAGGTTGATCTAGTTTCTTATGCTTTAAATGTGGCTAAAGATATAGATGCGAATTAAGAGCCATCTAATTATTCTGAGGCGGTTAGCTGTGAAAACTCAGAAAAGTGGATGTTTGCTATGCAAGAGGAGATAGAATCACTCTACAAAAACAAAACATGGGATCTTGTGAAACTTCCCAAAGGTAAAAGGTTGTTCGTTGTAAATGGGTGTTTAAAAAAAAAGAAGGGACTCTAGGAGTTGAAGAACCTAGATATAAAGCAAGGCTTATTGCAAAGGGTTACAGTCAAATTCCAGGAGTGGACTTCACAGATGTGTTCTCCCCAGTTGTTAAGCATAGTTCGATTCGAACTTTGCCTGGTATTGTGGCCATGCATGATTTGGAGCTTGAGCAGTTAGATGTAAAAGCTGCATTTTTGCATGGAGAACTTGAGGAGGATATTTACATGCAACAACCAGAGGGTTTTACAGTCTCAGAAAAAGATGACTATGTTTGCTTACTGAAAAAGTCCTTTTACGGTTTGAAATAGTCACCAAGATAGTGGTACAAGAGGTTTGATTCCTTTATGATTTCTCATGATTTCAAAAGAAGTAATTTTGACAGTTGTGTTTACTTCAAGAAAAATAGTGATGGTTCTTTTGTGTATCTACTTCTTTATGTTGATGACATTTTGATAGCAGCAAAAGATAAAGGAGAGATAAGAAAGGTCAAAGCCCAACTAAGTGAAGAATTTGAGATGAAAGATTTAGGACCAGCAAAGAAGATACTTGGTATTGAGATTCTCAGAGATAGAAAAGCAAGTAAATTGTACCTAAGTCAGAAGGGGTACATTGAGAAAGTTTTTTTGCAGGTTCAATATGCAGAGTGCTAAGTCTGTTAGTACTCCTTTAGCAGCCATTTTAGACTTTCATTGGCTTTGTCTCCATAATCAGATGATGAGATTGAGTACATGTCACATGTTCCATACTCTAGTGTAGTGGGATCTCTCATGTATGCTATGGTTTGTTCACGTCCAGATTTATCATATGCAGTCAGTGCAGTTAGCAGATACATGGCGAATCCCAGTAAAGAACACTGGAAAGCAGTTCAGTGGATTTTAAGATACTTACAAGGTACTATTGATGTTTGCTTACAGATTGGAAGAATTAGAGATGGAGTCATTGGGTATGTTGATGCTGATTTTGCTGGACACCTTGATAGAAGAAGATCTCTCATAGGTTATGTCTTTACAATCGGAGGTTGTACAATCAGTTGGAAAGCCACTTTGCAAACTACAGTTGCTTTGTCTACCACTGAAGCTGAGTACATGGCAATTACTGAGGCTTGTAAAGAAGCTATCTAGTTGAAGGGACTCGTTAGTGAACTCAATGAAGACATTCAAATCAGTACTGTATTTTGTGACAGTCAGAGTGCAATCTTCCTTACAAAAGATTAAATGTTTCATGAGAGAACAAAACACATTGATGTTCGATATCATTTTGTTCGTGATATTATTGCTCGTGGTGATATTGTTGTGAGCAAAATTAGTACTCATGAAAATCCTGCAGATATGATGACTAAGTCACTTCCTATAACCAAGTTTAAGCATTGCTTAGACTTGGTTGGTGTCCATTGTTGAAGTTAAACCCTTAAGGGGTTTTATGGAAGAGATGGAGAACTTGTTCGTTAAGAGTTCGGGATGAAGAACTTGTTTATTGAGAATTCGTGTCAAGGTGGAGATTGTTAGAATTAAATGACCCGAATCCTTATTTAAATAAAATACAGTGGTAAAATAAAAGTAAAATCCATATAGAACTACACTTATTTTATTTTATTTTAGAATAAGGTTTTTTAAACCTTATTAAACTCCATGTATTTTATATTGATTAGAATAAAGTGTTTCAGTCTTACTAGAATATGGCTTTACAAGCTTATAAATAGACATAGTCTATTCCTCTTGTAACAATTTGAATTCAACATAGTGAAATTTCTTTTCCTCTGCCCGTGATTTTTTCCCAAAAGGGTTTCCACGTAAAAATTTGTATGTTCTTTATTTTATTTTAATTTAATTTAATTTATTTTTCACAATTATTATTATCATCATTTCTTATTTTGTTTTATTTTTATTTTTATTTTTTATTAGTTTACAATTAGCTTGCTTTTTATTTATTCATTTACTTTATTGTCATTTATTTTCGCTTTATTATTGTCGCTCATATTATCACATCTATTATTTTGTTGTTACGCGTATTAACACCATGATTTGTTTACACATTTTTACTACAAAATCGTGTTACATTAATCCTTGCTCGATACATAAAATTTTTTTTTTTTAAATAAGCAATGTTTCATAATTCGAGATTCGAAAAGTCGTTCCCTAACTTACGGGATTTCAATTTTCTCGATAAATCTGAATAAACGAACGTTTTTATAGCATAAATTTTTAAATGATATTAGGAATTATGAAAAGATCGTGTTCTAACTCACGGAATATGATTTCCTTATAAAACCGAGATAATCAAATATGTTTTAAAATAAATAAATTTTTTAGCGTTTATTCGCGTATCGGGAATTTAAGACATTGTGTCCTAACTTACAGGATGTAATTTTTTTCTCGATTAACGTGAAATATGCCATTTTCTCAAAATTTTCAATCGAATAATATTTTAACAAAGGATTGCATTTTTAAAATCTTTTCAAATTCTCAATCTTCGGCACTAAGACATTAATTAGTCAACTAGGTACAAATTTTGGGCGTTACGAGGGTACTAATCCTTCCTCGTACGTAACCAACTCCCGAACCTTTTTTTTTGGATTTCGTATACCAAAATCGTTGTTTTAACAAACAAAACTGTTTATTAAAAATAACCACTTTTCGAGGTGACCCGGTCACACCTCATCAAAAAGGATTGGTGGCGACTCCCATTTTTCATTTTCAAAATCAAGTCGACCCCGTTTTATAAAAAAATGGTTTTGACAGACTGTATCGCCTGACTAACAATATCGCCTAGCGAATACGATTCATAACTACTTTCCAGATTTAATATTTGTGGAAGTTAATATTCTTTTAGAAAGAAGAAAACTTTAATACCTTCCATGATTTTCTCTAGAAGTAAAAGGGAATTATTCCATTTTTATTATAGGTGATTAATAAAAGGAAAAAGATCTCTGATGATGCGATTGAGAAGTAAGGAAAAATTCAAGAGGTCAAGCAGTCAGTCTTTGAATTCTCTCTGAAAAGTTTAAAGAGTTTTGTTGTTCATGCTTGACTAAGTGAACTATGTAGATGCCGAAACGATTCTGTTACGTCTTGGAATCAACACCACGAAGGAAATTAGATTGCTAAAGGTATATTTCCAATTATGTTTCAACCCGATTCATTCCTCTTACTTGGATCCTTGGATGATGATCATCGAAATAAATTTTTCGTTGCACCACATGGCGTACATAAATGACTTGATATAATGTCCTCAAATATATGGATCCATCGCTAAGTTATAGAAGTAATTTGATTATGCTAGCAGAATACAACAACCATTATTGCAGTTACTTGATATAATGTTCATTCATGAATAGATTTATCAACTTCACATAGGACTTTTGGACTTGTAATGGTCTGAAGCTTAAGGTTGATATGGAATTCAATAAAAAGGGCATCAAAATAATTTCAAGCACGAAAGTAGTTTGGCACATTGCATTGTTCCCTATTCTTCCCCTTAATATCCCTTGCCCGCTCACCACCTTATTTCTCATTCTCTCACTTTTCTTATTTCTCCATATAGCAAGTCACAGCATAATAAAGCAACTATGGTTAGCTCACGAATTATTTTACATTAATTATTGGGTTTCTAATTTTGTGACTTTTATTGTGACACCCCAAACCCGACTGGAACGGACTGACCCGAATTCGAAGCATTATATTAGCCACCGAAGTGACTTTCCAGCTAATGACCACTCGATGTACACCTCAACCTTATAATACCTTATTTATGACTAATTAAATATCATTTATTAATGCAGAAGAAATTTGTGAACCATTTTAAAACTCTTTCTAAGTATTTAAACCTAATGGTGTTTTGGTCATTTTACCACCTAAGGTTAAACTATCCTGATTTATTTCTAAATAGTTATCGACCTTCTTTTAGTCAAATTATGCAAGCCCTAAAAATTTCAACTTAGTTCGAGTTCATTTACTATATCTAATTCAAGTTTCATTATTAGGGACTAAATCGTAGCTTTTACAAACTTTTAGTACATTTTTCAAATTAAAAATTATGAGTGTTTCTACCAAATATTAATAGTTGCAAGTCTAATCCTAAAATATTACCAAGTTTTCCTATCATTAAAGGCTTTAATTAATCTAATCAAGTTTTAGGACTAAATTATAAATTAAGCAAATTAGAATACTAGATTACAAAACCAAAAATTAAACCCCCAAAAACCCACACTCCCGTGTGAAAAGACACATGCCTGTATGCAAACCACTGCACCTATTTTGTCAAAAATTCATTTTAATTACTCGATTTTACATATTTTACTTACCCATTAAACTTGAAATAGCTACAATTAATCACCATAAACATCCACACATCTCCAATTTAATTTATTTACAACACATATGCAACAATTAATCAAAATTTAACACCAGATTACACGCTTAGCAAAAACCAATTAATTCACACAAGCTACATACCTTAGCAAGCAATCCACTCTATGGTAAGCTTCAATTGAACATTGTTAGTATAAAATACATGCTTTATTCATTGTGTTATCAACCACCATATGAACACTTATCAATATATCATAAATCAAACATCAATTAGACATAAAATCATGTATTAAAGCAATTATAAAATTACTAAAATTAAAGTCCAAAATTTAATGTCCAATGTCCATTACAAGTGAAATAAAACTAGTCCCAAAAGCATCACAAATCCCCTATATAGTCTCTAAAGTAAATTTCTTAACCCACTGCCGAGCCTTATTTTTAGATTGCCCCTGCACTCGCTTCTCGACTCCTTACGCCTGAAAATTCTCTGCATGAAATGTAAGCGTGTGAGCTTAAAAAGCTTAGTGAATGATAGTAAAAACATCAAGTAATTTGTACCGAATCATGCATAAATCAAACCAATTAAGCATTAAATTTTTAGTCACAACATGTTAACATTTCGCCATAACATCACATGCTATTTCAAGAATTAAGAATCAATTTTTTTTACATGGCATGTAAAATCATCTGTTAACACATAAACATTCAATTATATTGGCACAATCAATCAACTATATTTACATAATACATCCATGGCAATAAGTAAACGTGTGATCATACATTGGATAAACGCATCTTTGAATTCCCACAAATCAAATATAGTCCTCCGAATTGAGTGAGCCGAAGCCACATGCTCCTTTATAGCGCTTCAAATAACCTGGTGAGTGAAGACTCAAGCTCAACACTACCTTATCTATTCCAAAAAAATCAATCCACCAAGAGCCATAAGCTCACAACATCACAAATAATGGTGAGTACACACAAATCCTATGGCATGCCAACTGTATCCAATGGATCCACCATGCAATGTATCCAATATAATCATACATACAAGGCATAAAATCTGTTGTTTAATCACTTAATTTAGGATGTTAAAATGCAAGTAAAAGCATGTCTTTAAGCAATTTTAACATCAACAAAATTAATCATAGCAAATGTCATTTTCCCAATATTCATATACCAATTGGAACACATTTATCAATGTTCAATAAATCAGCAATTCATGCTTCAAATATCAATTTATTCCATACAATTTAACCATGTTAAAAGCATAATAAACAACTTACCAAACCAATTGCAATTTTGCTCTTTTATAAAATAAAACCTATTTTTGCAAATCCAACCATCCAATATGTAGTTAAGTCATTAATAACACCAATTAAACCTTTAATTTAACACATAATTAGGCCAATTTGCCAAATTTCCCTTAATATCACTCACTTCCACACTTAGCCCTTTAAGAAAAAAAAAACAAGTTTGAGCTTCAATTTTGATTTGCGCGTTCCTCCTCTTGATGTAGAGCTTTAACAGAGACAAAGTATGCATTACAAACTAACAATAGCAACAAGAAACATGAAATTTGATAAAGTATATGAATCTAGATCATTGCTCTAAACTTCCTTACCGATGTTACACAACTAAGTCGAAATATGGAATTCCTCAACTAAACTCTCTTTTCAGCACCTTAAACCACTTCTAATCTTTATTCCTAGTCCAATAACATGTATTCTAAGTATTAATTTCATCATTTAATCTGTTTCATAAATTTTCGGAAAAATCATCCATGTTCTTGATCAAATTTGAAGTTCTCAAAATTGATCCATAAAACATGTTTGATCTTTTGGTTTAAGATTAAAAACCTCTTATTCGACCTATTTTGAGCTTACACATCCATTAATATTTGGATTCTAACTCAAAATTAAAGATCCACTATTGTTGATCCTCAAGTTCAAAAAAGAAGAAGTTAAAGTTGAAAATCTATTATAATCACTTTAATTAACAATTAATGAATGAAATCAACTTAAAAAAAAGTTTAGAGATGTGAATTACCTTCAATTGAACTTAAATAATTGATTTGGAAGTTTGAATCAAAATGCTTGAAGAAATTCGGATGATTTTTTGCCCAACTTTTAAAATTATTTTGAGAGATTTTAGAGAGAATTTTGGTAGAGAATAGATTTAAATCTATTAACTGATATTTGGTTTATGAAAACAAGAAAAAAAAAAGAGAGAAAAGGCTCTTAGTTCGGGTGAAAAATGAGTGGAAAGTGAGGTAGTTGCAGAGTTTTTAAAACTTAAAACCCCCACCTGATTTTCAAAATTTGGGGAATTTGCCATTAGGCCACTCCCCTTTTCCCTTGTTTTACAATTTGCTCATTTCCCTCCAAAATTCTAAAAATATGGTTTATTTGCTATAAAACCTCTTACACATTTCCCTTGCTTTTCAAAATAGTCCCATTTAATTAATATTTTAAATCACCCAATTAAACCCCCATTTTAAATTATTTTTAAATCCCAATTTAAGCCAAAATATTTATTTTTACCCAAAAATTATTTAAAACCATAAAAATAATTTTTCTAAATTTTTTTTATTTTTCAGAATATTATTTACCGATTTTTAGATAAAATTAAGCTAACTAATTGAGAGTATAGATCGCTAATTAACCTGATTAATTCCCAATTTTCACTTGGAACTCGGTAAACTTACTCAAAATTACTACATCTATTTTTGGGGCGTTACATTTATTTTTGGAGTCACTTTTGACTTTTTCAATGATTCTCACTCACAATGATTTTGTTTGCAATTGTTCAAGTACTTTTTCTACTCATTTTGATTTTTTTTTTTGAATTTTTCTTTTTGTTTTACACATTTTGGATGAACCTTATAATAACTATATCACACTACTCCTTTCTATTTCACTCTTATATTTACAAAACCACCATGATGTCTCTACTTATCCTTCAATACATATGACCGGATGTCTAAATTTGTGCATTTCAGGGACCAAAGAAAAGGGTAAGTACAAGTTCATATTTTGGCTTGGGTTTTGCATGAAGGTTCATTAAGAAGAGTTTTTCGCCTCAAATATGGGTTTTAAGGATTCATGAATAAGGTTGGCTTTTTAGCTCTAGGTGTATGCCAAACAATGCCTTAGGTCATCCCTAGGTACCTCAATATTTACAAATTTAATCAATCAAGTAATCACAATTTAACCATTTATCATTCATACTAGCATGCTCATTTACCTATATTCTCTCTGTCATTTGGTATATTCAATTACTTGATGCCTATTAATAGTGTAATGAATAAAACTTAGTAGTCTAATAACTGAAAATTTAAAATCATTCACTATCATGCCAAATTTATCATATATACAATCACCCTATATACATGCTCTTAACCAATCACTTGTATTTCTACAAGCTCAAGCACACTTTTGATAAGAAAAATAAATGAAAAATCATAAAAATGAAACCAAAATTTCTTATGTTACCCCCTCCACTTTAGATAGCACATTGTCCCTAATGTGCAACCCTTAAATAGATTAGGAATGAAGTTAACCAATTGATCGTGACATTGACGTATTCTTATGGTGGGTACTTACTTCCTTATTCGTTGAAAGCTCATAAATGTAGTTTTTCCTTCATGGGAGGTTCCTACATAAAAAATTCAAAACCAAAAACAAGATATATATATATATATATATATATATATATAATTACTATTACTATTACTCCTACTCCTACTTTTAAATAAAATAAAAAAATATCCTAATTAATTTTTTTTACAAATCCACAAAATTAAATAGTTTGCCAATCATCAAAATGGGGTGATTGCCCCCTCCATCGGTGCCTTCCCTTGACTTGAGACATGGCATCAAGAGGAGCTTCCACTTGATGAATGTGTCTATCGGGTTGGGCTACGAATGACAGGCCCTCTCTGCGTAGATCATTGCAGCTAAAATGCCATCTCATAGTCGTCTTCCTCCTTTTCTAGGGTATCTTTTTCCCTAGATTCCTCCTCCTCTTCTTTTCTCTCCCATTTTTTCTTATTCTTCAGTCTCCTACTCTTTAGATCTACTATGAGATCGAATGGGGCCATATTTGGGTGGCGGTAATTTTGGTATTCTCATACCATTTTTTTTGTGCAAATTCCTGAATAACTGGGCTTGTTTCTTGCATCCATCTTATCATCCATTCGTTACCTGTGTTTTCACTTCCTTTTCGAGCTTTTGATACCTTTTTTTTTCAAAGATGCTGAGACATCCATCTTTTGCTTTCTTTGCTGGTTCCAATCCTTTATTTGTTTCCACTTGAGCTTGACCTACTATGTATACATAGAGTCACCTATTAAGCTTTTCACTGGCCTCGTAAATTGTTCATTCACTTCCATTGGAACTCTAGCCTTTTTACGTAATGTCGTCACTAGGTGAGGGAAGAAAACCTTGACCTTCTGGCCGCTGATACAATGTTTCATGCTCCATTCCCCAATGCATATCTATTTATTCTGCAAATTACTATATAACAAAATGGCTCAGAAAGTATTTACATTAGAAACATTCATAGTAAGGAACATTATTGCTTGATTAAAATTAATCGGTAGTCCGGTATGCTATCAGTGATTCCACTCACCCTCCCTTCAGTTAAGTAGTTCACAACATTATCCATATTTATGTCATTTAAACTTGTTAAATCTGTATTTGCAAGGAAATCATTTTCATAGTATAGAGCATTGTAAAACTCACAAATTTCACAAAGGGTGAGTGCTCCTCTTTCCTTCGTTCTATTATGGTTTCCCAAATAGCCGCATACAATCTCCTTGTCTCCTGATCCCTAAAAATTGCATAAAATTCTTGGACTATGGGGATTACCGCATTTTCTTTGGGAGTCACACAAAATCTCTCCCATCTATGATACCAAACTAACAGCCAAATTTCTTTGTAAAGAATCATCGATGGTTTAAAACCCCATTCTTGAATGAATGTCTTTCCTTATAGTTCTAAAAAGTACTTTTCGACATTCGCATTTGGAAATTTCAAGAGATTTGCAACCATCGATGGTTCTTGTTCCTTAGTACTTCTAGATTTACTAGGGAGTAGAAGACCAGAACCACTATACTTCTTTAGATGTCGTGACATAGCCAAGGGATGTCATGACACACCCCTGAAGTTTGCCTTGAACCATGCATATTGCCTTCAATGTCATGACATAGGAATTAGGGTGTCGTGACATCAGTCCTGTACAGGAAGTATTAACGAGCTAGAGGCATTTTGGTCCACACAATGGAAATTAAAACATGAGAAAACTAACCTAGAGTTGAGGACCGCAACAACCCTAACTCTATAAATATGCTCTTTAAACACTTGTTTAGGACAAATTTTACATTCTAAGATTTTCTTTGTAAATTTAGTCTCTAGTTTTTCCTTTATTTTAGGCGTTAGGTTTATTTTAGTTCTGTTCTATTTCGTATTTGTCAAAGAACGTGAGTTGTAACTATGATCAAACTACTGTGGATTATGCGTTTCAATTAATACAATTCATGATTCTCTTTAACCTTTATCTTGATTCATTATTCATGCTTATCTTTATTATCAAGATTACTGTGTTCATGAGATCCATAATGAACTAATCCTTTTATGGGGGATTTGTGGTGGAGGTGTAATTAATTAATTATTATGTATGGTTTTCTTAATGGATCATCTGGTTGGGAGAGAAAGAACTTAAAACCTAGGCTTGATGATCCTAGAAAGTCATTTAAGTAGGAATTAACCCAAAATTGGTATAGCCTATCTATGAACACCTTTACCTCGAACTGGTTTGAACTATGAGGTTGAGAGATAAGTAGTTATTACCGACTCGTTAGTTTAGTGGAAGATTGAGAGATCCTTCTAGGGTAGCGACTAGTTGGTTGAGTAGAAACTCGAAATAGGAATTAGTTATGATCACCAAAGTGAACTAATCAACCATACTTAGATCAAATTAAGTTAGAATTTATATTTCTGAAGCTCACTTTCCTTTTATTATTTTTATTTCATTCTTTATAAAATCCCAAAAAATATTTTTTTTATGTTTTATCGTATTATAATTTATTTAAACTATTAATTACTTCTATTTGCATTTAAGTTGACATTAATTTAACACTCGCCTCCCTTGGATACGATCTTCGGGTACACATTTGCTTCGTTGTAACTATATTACAACCTAACCCGTATACTTGCAACGCCACCTTAATTCCATATCTTTTAGTTGTAGTACTCATACTCTAGATGTTGGTACGTTGAGGCGGTCAAGTTGTTGGACTAAATTGAATTGAATTTTTATGTTTTAATAGAATAATTAGGAAATATTTGAATTATAGATACGATTTATAATTTGAATTTTATTAATTTAGTTTACTAACTTCTTTCTTTTTCTTTGTTAATTTCAGTATATGCTACAGAGGAAAGGAACATCTATTTAGTTAGTCACTAATCCATAGAGATTAATCCTGAAAAACCATTTAATTATAGATGAAACTGATTACATGTGGTTTAACGATGACATGATTTTTGACGACGAAATATATGAAGAGGGAGTATATAAAGAATTAGAGATTATGAAGAATAAAAGAATTTTCATTATAGAGCTGAGCCAATATGGAAACGAAGCCTCAACGCACCAGTGGAGTAATGATCGAGGTACTGATATAGTGGAACATCCACATGAGTTCACTGGTAATTTGTATGAGGCACTTGATGTTAGATATATAGAGTAGAGAAGATAGATCCAAAGACGATATTGAAATAAATAGTAGACTTCGAGGCGCAGGTGACGTTTTCCAAAGAGAACTATTTGCCCTCACACAAAGTTGCTAGAGGGTTAAGACAAAGGTCTTCCCGGGATACAACGAAGTTTTTGAATTTCCTTTAATTAGCAAAATCGAGGAATTCCTTAACTTTTACTCTAATTTCTGAAAAATAGGATTGATTGTGATTGTAATTTGGGAGCATCATAGACCTTTTATTTATATACACTCAATAGACACTATTTTGAAGAGTCACAATCTTTTATGCTTGATTTCCATTGGACATAATTCTTAAAAAAACATGTCTCATGGATCAAATGTATCTTTTGAATAAATCATCACTTTCTAATAAGTGCTCATGAATAATTATGTATTTGCAATCTACAATTTCTAACAATCCCCTACTAGATTGCTAATTCCAGAAAATAAGTACACAACGATTATGCATAAAGAAAGGTGTCCGTAGATTGAACCTTCCTTTAGTGCAAACTCTTCAAAATATTAACAAAGTAAATGGTGGCTAGTTGCTTGGATCATCATTCTTAAAGTTAGTACCCATAGTACCCAAAAAATTTCACACATAACCGTAAAGTATTAGATTGAGAGTTTAATTTGCTTTAGCACCGTTATGGCCATGTGCTCATCCCATTTCATGAACATGTACGAGAAAAAGACATAAAGAAAATCTCATTGAAGTGGCACCACTTCATGTCCATATAGGTGGATTTCATGACAATTAATGTCCATCCATTAAGAGTAAAACTCATCCTCTTATAATATAAACACTAAATCTTGGTCCTTAGTGCACATTGTCATTCAAGAACTTGTTATTACCCTTTAAACCTCAAAACTAACTTTTAGCTAGAATAAGGTAGGGCTTCCATTATCAATGACGCGATTAGAATGGTTTTAGTCCCATGTTAGTGGTGGTAATCTTAACCAAATCTCTTGACAAACCTTTTGTTAATGGATCTGCTAAATTATCAACTAACCTAACATAGGTAACATTTATTACACCATCCCTAATCAATTGTCTCACATACTCATGTCTCAAACTTATATGTCTAGACTTTCCATTCTACACCTTATTGTATGCTCAAGACATGGTAGATTCACTATTGCAATATAGGAAAATGGCGAACCTACGTTGTGACCATAACTTTATATCTAGCAAGAGATCTCTTAGCCATTCCGCTTCCTTGCCAATAGTCGCCAAGTCTATAAATTCAGCCTCTATAGTTGAATGTGAGATGCTTGTTTTTGTTTATAGGCCCAACTAATGGCTCCACCTCTGATTGTAAAAATCCTTCCCGATGTGGACTTATTGTCACTTAGACTTGTAATCCAACTTGCATCCGAGTAACCTTCTAGTACTGCAGGATAATCATTATAAAATAATCCCAATTTTTTTTGTTTTTTTAAGATAGTAGAAAATCCTACAAATTCCTTTCCAATGATCGGTACTAGGACAATTTGTAAATCTCACTAATTTGCACACAACAAATGCGATATCAGGTCTAGTGGAATGCATTGTATACATTAGACTTCTGATTGTGCTGGCATACTCAAGTTGCACTATATCCCTGCCATTATTCTTACTTAAATTGAAGTTCCAATCGTATGGAGTGTTCAAATCCTTGATATTCAAGTGTTTAAACTTTTCCAATACTTTCTCGATATAGTGAGATTGGCTTAGTCCAAAGCCCTTTTCATGCATTTTTAACCTTTATACTTAGAAATGTATCTACCTCGTTGAGATATTTCATCTTAAAATTCGAGGCTAGATACTCTTTGGTCTCACGAACACCTTCCATGTTCGTACCAAAAATCAACAAGTCATCTACATAAAGACAAATAATTTCACCATAACTATTGGTGAATTTAGTGTAAATACATTTATCCGCACCATTATGTAAATAACCATATGGCAAGATAATTGTAACGAGTAGGTTTGTGCAAGTATACACAGTTGTTATCAAGTAATAAGTAAGTATCGAGTTATCGTCTCTACAGGGATTATATTTGGGTTAAATCACTTAATTGTAAAATTATAATAACAACTTGGCAAATAAACACAATATGGTTGAGAAGTGATGATTAAAATTAAATAGATTAAACTAAATACAATCATCCCTAATGCAAGTTATCCTTAGCATGCAAACTATATGAATGGAATAGATTTTAGCGAAATTAAACACAATTTGCAACAATTATAACATAAATAAATTAGGATAATTACTTTAATTAAACTCAATTTATTATCAACATGCTTAATAACATTCGCAAAAACATTCAATGGCAACTCAATCTTTCATGAGTTTGGAAACCACATTAGGTCCTTTCGAAATCCTTTACTTAGTAAATACGCATTTTACTGATCCTTATTTACTAAGGGTTTCTTACATTCATGTGAGGTAACAGGGACGTGTTAGGTTTGAAATAGTTTAATCACACAAATCTAAAAACTATGCAAAAAACAGAGCTTGGTTAGAGTTGTTATGCAACCTGCAATTTAATCGGGTTAGGATCTAAATTGAGCATGCACATTTCAATTATGTGTCCACTAGCCGTCGTTTGGTTAAGATCGCTCAGCTAATTCAGGTGCATTTCAATCACATATGAATGGAATACAGACTTAATTTTAATTGAAAACATGATCAATTGAGGCACAAACATTATAAGCATGAATCAAATAAATATTATTTAATCAAAGCAATCGTCCTAGCTTAAATAAAATTAAGCTAACATTGTTCTAAGCAAGAACAAAGAACACATAGCAAACATTTTTAGATTAAATTTAAGAAAAGAAAGATTAAACCCAAATCAAAGTGGTTGTCACCCAAGACTCTAACTGACAAGGCTCCTTCGCTTCTTCACTTTGCTCCTTTGCTGATGGCTCTCCAAGATGGCCGACCAAGGGCTCTTTAAGAGGATTTAATTGCTAAAATCTCTATGAAGAGATGATGCTAGGAATGGGGAATGGAAAATTCTAAGAGAATTGAGAGAGAAGAGATAATGATGAGGGATGAGGGATGATGAATGAGGGAATGAAGGGGTCGTATTTATAGGTGAAGAGAGGTGGGTAGTTTGCTAAAAATAGCTGGATTTAGTCTCTTCAAACTTCTTCCATGAGTGGCCGGCCACAATTAGTGGAATTTGAGCTGATTTTTTCTTGATGTTTAAGCAATTTAGATGCCATAATAACTTAGGACTGAGACTCGGTCAAATGTAAATCTTCGGGCAAATATCTAATTTCTTCAACAATGCAAGGACCTTATGTAATTAAACCAAAAAATGGTTTAAGTGGGCAGCCATGTGTAGCCGAATTTGGGTTGACTTGGTCTTCAATTTGGACAGTTTTGTAATCCAACAAAGCTATCAGACCTGTCCAAAATAAATCAATAAGTTAAAGGACCGAAGAATAAAATTTATCCAATTTAAATAATTAATTAAAACCCAAATTATTAATGAAATATTTAAAATGATTTATTATATGTAATTTTATATTTTATTATTTAATTTAATCATGCATGACACATTTTATGTCTTAAAAATATAATATGTTCAAATAAGTATAAAATAAGCCATTTTATGCATGAAAACTATATAATAAAGCATAAAATCACATTTTAATAATTTTATATCCTAATTTCATATTTTCACATATTTAATTAATTTATTAAACAATTACTTAGTTTTAACAACAAATTTAAGTAAAAAGGTGATAAATCACATAGGAAAAATCCTATATATTTTTCAGTTTACAATAATCGAGTCAAATTTCTCATGCCACTGTTTAGACATTTTTTTAAACCATATAATGACTTGATCAAATTACACACCTTATGTTCATTCCCAGGAAGCACAAAGCCTTCTGGTTGCTCCATGTAGATTTCCTCTTCGAGATCACTATTCAAAAAAGTTGTCTTAACATCCATTTGATGTACATGTAACTTATGGATAGATGCAAGTGCTATAAGAATTCAAATGGAGGTCATCCTAGCCATTGGTTCATAAGTGTGAAAATAATCTAGGCTTTCCTTTTGCCTAAATCCTTTAGCCACCAACCTAGCCTTAAAGATTGGAAAACCCTTTGTTGGAGTATTTTTCCTTTTAAACACCCATTTACACCCGATAGGCTTCGATCCTTGAGGAAGATCAACTAGGAATCCAAGTATTGTTGGATAATATTGAATCCATTTCATCATTGATCGTCTCTTTCCGAAATGCTGCGTCCCTAAAAGTTATGGTTTCACCATAGGATTGTGAATTACCATCCACATTAAACATTATGGGGATCTTCCTAATTACAGATTCTCTATTTCCCTTAACAAGTAATGCTAGAGATTGCGAGGAAATGAAATTAGGACCAAAGTTCTTTACTTTTCTCACTCTTTGACTTTTCTTCAGCTCCGTATCCTTATTGTCACAAAGACTTCTTTTGGTTTGATCACTTGAGTTCATTAATTGATATTCTTTTTCTGAATCTGTTGAATCATTGAAAACCTTATTTTCAATGAATATGACATCTATTTTTTCAATTATTGTATTTGACACTAAGTTAAGAACATGATTAGCCTTAGAGTGTTGGCCATATCCAACAAATTCACCCTTGACGGCTCTTGGACCTAACTTTGTTCTCCGTTGGTCGGGAACTCTATAGTAAGCCAAACACCCCTACACTTTGAAATAATCTAAGTTTGGCATCCGACCCTTCCATAACTCATATGAAGATACTTTGAATTTTTTTTTTGTATTTTGTTAAGAATATAACATGTAGTCAATAATGCTTCACCTCATAAATTATATGGAAGTTTAGCATTTAACAACATCGAGTTAACCATATCTACTAAAGTACAATTCTTTCTTTCTGCCAAACCATTTTGTTGCAGAGTATAAGGCACGAAACACTCATGTGCCACACCTTGTTCCTTACAAAATACATTAAATTCATTTGAAAAATATTTATCACCTCTATCACTACAAAGCACTTTGATTTTCTTACTATTCAAATTCTCAAACTCATTCTTAAAATGTTTAAACATATCAAATGCCTCGTCGATTCTCATGAGATACACATAAGTAAATCTAGAGAAGTCGTCTATAAAAGTAATAAAATATCATTTTCCACATTTTGCTAGAGTTCCATTTAATTCACAAACATCTGAATGAATTAAATCTAATTCCTTTCACACTTATTAGAAAATGATTTCTTGGTAATTTTTTATTGAATACAAGTTCCACATTTATCCACAAACTCATCATTAATTAGACTTATATAACCATCGCTTTGCATATATTGTAAAGTTTTAAAATTAAAATGTGCTAAACGCGCATGCCACAAAAGATAAGATTCAACAATATAAGCAAAAAAATTAACTTTATTCATATCAATGCTCAACATGAACATACCCTCGCGAACATTAAAGCAAGACAAACTTATCGAATTGCAAGATAATCTTGAACCCCTTGTTACATAGAATAATCGCGAGCACTAAATTCTTTCTTACATCAAGAACATGCAACACATTGGTCAAAGTCAATTTCTTCCCAGATGTGAAGTTAAGTTCCACCGTCCCTTGACCGAGAACCTTAATCGATTGATAGTTTCCTATAAGCACTTCATGATTTGCTACTAGTTCATAACTCTTGAATTGTTGTCGATCATTACACACATAGATAGTAGCTTTGGAGTCGAGCCACCAATTACAAGACTTATCAGTCATGGCTATGTTGAGTTCAGTAATCATACCAGTCTCCAAACTCTCGATCCCTTCCATAACCATGGCCACTAAGTCCATGTCCGCCACTATGTTGGCTTTAGAAGTTGTGGCATCTTGCTTCTTTTTAAGAAGTTTGCAATACTTAATATAATGTCCTTTCATATTGCAATTATAACAATTGTGAGATTTTTTTTCTTCTTGTCTTGCACGTCATTGGTCTCGGATGTGGCCTTTCTCTTACCATTTCGAGAGTTCTTGGAGTCGCTCACATGGTTCACTTTAGAACTTTGGGGAAGATACACTGCATCACGTTCTGAGTTTCTTCTTTAATATGCAAATGCCTAAGTATTTTCTCCACAGTGAAGTCCTCTACCATATGCAGAAGTTTCTTCCGATAATTGTTCCAAGACGAGGGAAACTTCGAGATGATAGCCCCGACTTGTAGCATTCCAAAATAAAAACTTTCAAGTCACGAAGCCTACTTACAAGGACTTGTAATTCATGGACTTGATCCATGATTAGGATACTATAGAGCATTTTGAATTCAAAATACTTCATTTTTAAAAATTTATTAGTACATTGTCACTTGGTGTTCTATTTCTCTTCAAGAGCTTTCCATATTTCCACCAATGATTGCATTGACATGTAGAGATCATACAATCGATCAGACAAGGTGTTGAGAATGTGTCCTTGACATGTGAACTTCTTTATGCTTCTTCTTGAGTTCGACTACTTTATCAATTTCCTCGGGTTTGTATTGAGGGTGGGGTCCTCCACGGTTGTAGGTTCGGATCCAGAACATATGCTACATTTAAGACAGTAAGAACGAACAACATTTTTTCCTTCCAACAATTGAAGTTTGAACCATCAAATCGGTCAAGTTTCATAAATTCTTGGTTCACCACTTTGAATGTAATGGTAGCCTCCGTCGCCATATCCAAAGTAGTTCTCTTTGATTGTTAGATATATAGAGTGTAACACCCCTTACCTGAGTTTGAGGCCGGGATAGGGTACGAGGCATTATCGGACTTAAACGTATATAACTATGTAAAATCGGGCCATAAAGATTTCGTTCAAACTAAAAACATTCATTCATATTCATAATGTCCCCTATATGGGCTTACGAGACCCAAAACATACATCGAGGGTGGTTTGGGACTAAACCGAGAAATTATGAACTTCTTGCAACACTTAGAAAATTTTCTAGTTTTGGAGAGTCACACGCCCGTGTGGGTTAGGCCGTGTGGTCACACATGCTTGTGTGGCTTGGGACACGCCCGTGTCCTCAGCCCATGTAACTCTCTGTTTATAACGTCAACAACAATATATGGTCACATGGCCAAGTCACACACTTGTGTGCTGGACAGTGTCCTCTACACGGATGAGATACACGGTCATGTCTCTGCCCATGTGGCCTAGAAAAATTGGCTATTTACCAAGTCACTTGGCACCATCGTTAGCACCTACTTAAACATAACTTCAATGGCACTTTTCGAGGAAATTTCATATCGATTTATTCATGCATAAGGCACCATACTTTTCCTAGTTTAAACTTATCAACTTCATGCCATAATTATCGTTAGCACATTCTTACACTTCATACTTATGCTAAGGCCTATCCATAGGCCAATTTAGTCACTTTAAAACCATCAAGTAATCTAGGGCACATTCACAATTCATCCATACCAAACACACATGACCACACCATATGAAATCTTTAGCACATGCATGCATATATGGATAAGTTTACAACCCAATACCCAATATGAGCCATATCACATGACCACATACAAAACGAATCATATTCCCATTATGAACCAATAAATTTGGCCAAATCAAATGAAACATACCCAATTGACTAAGTCCCTATACATGCCATAGACTTAAAGTGCTTGAAATCATTTATACCCTTCAATAGTTGGATAGTGTGATGGAATCCCTAACGATCTCCAACCCGAACTAGCTAGTGACCCTATAAAATGAGGAAAAGGAAGGGGGTAAGCTATATAGCTTAGTAAGTCCATATGAAAATAATAAGAGATTTATTGGCATGTTTTTTTCCATATCCTTGCAACATGTTCTCAAGTTAATACAATCATAATTGCGCAAAATTCTACTATTTACTCTTGTTCATCTCAAGCTGTCTACTTGAGTCACAGTCACTAAATTATTTATATCTTGATCTACGGAACTCTAAATTAAGATCTAAAAATTTTAAATGAAACTAGACTCACATATCTTCTTACCATAAAATTTTCAGAATTTTTCGTCTATCCAGTAAGAATAGTTTATTCTTTAAACTCTTCCCTATTCTGCTGTTTAACAGTTTCAACCCTTCTTCACTAAAAATTAATTATATCATAGTACGGAATTTGGATTGTGACACCCCGAATGTGACCCTAGTCGGAGAGTGGTTTCGGGACCACGAAACCGAGTCACAAGAATAATTAAGTGTTATATTCCGTACTTATTGTATGTGGAATTGGTATGCGTAAATATTTCGTGTCTCGATTTTTATTAATTAGGTGCTAAATTATAAGAAAGGACTTAGTAGTGAACTTTGAAAGTACGATAGGGAAATAGGTGATGACTAATTAAAGCATGCATGCAAAATAATGGACTTGCATGTCAAATTCCCCCTTTCTACAAGTAATGGCCGGCCATGACAAAGAAATATGGGTCAAACATGTCATGAAACATGTTTTGTTGGGCATTAGGGAGAAATAGTAAACAAATAAGCATGGGTAAGAAAAGAATGAAAAAAAAATGTGTGTGAGAGAGTGGCATACCCCATTGCCGTGAGTTGTAGAGAAGGAAAGAAAAAATTTTGTTCATCCTTTCTTTGAGCCAAAACTAAGGAAGAAGGAGGATTTTGCTTCATGCTTGGTTTGGAAGAGATCTAGAAGGAGATTTGGCTAAGTTTGCATCAAGATTAAGGTATGTATGAGGTTGTGTTGGGAGTTTCATGCATGTTTTGGTTGCTAACTTGATGTGCATGTTAGCCATGGCTCAAATCTTTGGTATGCCATGGAAATGGTATTTGGCCAAAGTTGTTATAGTGATAAAGCCATTGCATGCTAAGTGTGAAGCTTGATGATGATGCATGCAATGATGGATTTTCTACTCATGAGTAAGATTTTGAGTTTTCTCTTTGTTTTATCATGATTAAAGTTGAAAAGGAGCATGATTGTCATACTTGGCCATGATGCATTCTTGAGCATGATTCATGCTTCTTGCATGTTAGTTAAAAGTTTGTGTTTTGGATGGCTATGAACACCTTGAAAATTCGCCATGCTCATATATGCATATATATGATTGCACATTATGTTTGGTTATGAACTAAGTGATGAATATATTGATTTAAAGAAGAAAATGTGGAAGAATGCTTGTGAAATTGCAAGCACAATTGACCTAGCACACATATAAGTGCTTGATGCTATATTATAAGTTTTGGGCCACAATGTGCAAAGCATAAATTAGTAGATTGCATGCTGTTTTTGTGAGGTATTAAGTGCAAAATTGACCTCAACATGTACATGAATATTCGGCCTTGGGTAGCCTATTGAAGGCCTTAGCATTTCCTTGATGCTCAAATAAATTGTATTGAATTGCTTGATGTAGTATAAAATGTGCATGACCATTGTGTATTCAAGCTAAAGAGTGGCCATATGACCATTTAAAATCCTTGTCATATTCGGCCATAAGCAAGCACAATGAGGTTTTAATAAATTGAATTTGTTTGAATTAGCTCAAGAGCTAAGAGGGCCACAATTGGACAAGGGGAAGGAAAAGGTGATCGAATAGCCGAAAAAGCCGTTCGACAACATCCGAGGTAAGTCCTCAAGAAGTGACCTTACTTGAATTATGTGGAATGAAATATGGATGTATTGATTATTGATTTATGTGTGTATGAGTATTGAATGATACCCGGCTAAGTCCGAAGGCGATTATGTTAGTGATTATAATTGTGTTTGAGCCTTAGTAACGAAAATGAAATATGTATGTCCAATGATTATTGATGTATGTGTGCATGAGAAATTGAATGATATCCGGGCTAAGCCCGAAGACAATTATGCTGGAAATTATATCCGGGTTAAGACCGAAGGCAATTGTGCTAGTGGTTATATCCGGGCTAAGGCCGAAGGCATTCGTCTGAGTTATTCTATCCGGGCTAAGACCGAAGGCATTTGTGCACGTGATTATATCCGGTTATATTCGAAGAATCTTGGGCTGGAGGTGAGTGTTGGTTGCTGAAATGAATTTAATTAGTACACTCGGACAGCCCAAAGGATAAGGTACGTTATATGTGCATTGGAAAGTCGGCGTGTTTGAGCAACATTAGCTCAATCGACTAATGAATTTCAGTTATTGAATTGATTGATGCTTTGCGAACTTATACAATGATGAAGTATGAAGTAAGAATGTGTATTAATGAAATGATGCATTTGGCTATGTGAATGTATTGCTGTAAATTATAGTTCATTATATTCCTTGAGACTTACTAAGCATAAAATGCTTACCCGTTGCTTTGGCTCTTAGTTTTCTAGATTTCGCTCGAGGCAATCGGTTTGGGATCGTTGAAGTCAAGTCATCCACACTATCAAGCCTCCATTTTGGTATAAATTTTGGTTGAACTTGAGATGGCATGTATAGGACTACCTCTTGTTTGTTAAATACGTTGTAATGTAAGTTTGTATGGCCATGCGAAAATGGCTCGAAAAGGGGAGCATGAACTTAGACTTATTGTGGGGTGTATGTATATATATTTGGGGTCATGATGTGGCTATGGTTTGGAAATGGGAATGTTGGTCATATGATCAGCCATTGGCATGGTTAAAATGATCATATATGAACCTATGTATGGCAAGATTAGTTGAATCATGGAGACTACCAAATAGGTAAGTCCTACCTTAAAAACAGATGCTGCCAGCTGCAGTGGCGTGAATGTGAAAAATCACCATAATTCATAGGAATGGAATCAAATAGTGAATAAGCTATGTAAATGAACCTTGATGAGTGTATTTTCATATGGAAGAAACAGAAACGGTCATAGGAGTTACAGGTTAAGAGATATTAAAGCTATTGTGAGACAGGGCCAGAATGGTTTCTGGGTTCCCTGTCGCAACTTTAAAATTCACTATAAATTATCCAAAAGAATTAGGAGATATACCTTATATGTACAGATTCCATTTTGAGTCTAGTTTCATTAGAAACAAACGACACCAGCATTAAAGCCCTGTGCAGAGAGATATTCAAGTTATACCGCGCGAAGGTCAGAGCAGTCAATCCCTGTAACTTGGGTAACTTTAACTAATAAACTGTACCAATTGGCCCGACCAAAATCCTAGAAATAAATCCATGGATGTATATATGAGTCTAAATTCAGGAAAATTTACGAAACCAGTTTCCGAGTTTTGAAACTCGAGATATGATTTTAAAGGCGACAGTGACGCAGTTTTCCAGCCTGACTGGAAATGTCAAATTGGTGGGCAAAAACATGTGAACTTGGTTTGTTAACCCTCGGGTCCGACACGGCGATGGTCTCGGGTTTGGGGTGTTACAATTTTATTGGTATCGAGCCACGGTTTAGTCGATTCTAGGACTACCGTGATGTGTTTGGGGTCTAGCTATACATGCCATTAAATGATGAATCGATAGTGTGATGAATTACGACAATTTGACTTCATGTTTGTTTATAGCAATGGATCCGATCCCAACCGAAGCGATAGCTGATGATGTGGAGAGTGTGGCGCTGCTCCGCGCAAGGGACAGCGCCGGCGGACTCTCAACCTATGGCCAGCAATCCTAATGACGAGGCTAAGCAAGCCTTTTATAGTGTGATGAGCGAATGGTTTAATCAATACATTCGAACCAACACGGTGTTCCACCACCTCCATTCCCGATTTAATGCAACCCCGCACCTACAATACCTCCGTGGTGACCCAATAAGGTCGGGTAAGCCCCATCGATAGGATTCAAAACATGGGGCCACTGAATTTAAGGCTACGGATGATGATGATGCCGAGCGAGCTGAATTATGGTTAGATAACACTATCCGGTGCTTGATGAGCTATCCTGTACACCCGATGAGTGCTTAAAGTGTACCATCTCCTTGCTACGCGAGTCCGCCTACTATTGGTGGAGTACTCGACTTCGTGGTGCCTAGAGAGCAAGTGACTTGGGAATTCTTTCTAACCGAGTTCAAAAAAGTATATCGATCGAGATTCATCGACCAAAAGCGGAGGGAGTTCCTTGATCTTAAGCAAGGTTCTATGTCCGATTCCGACTACTGAACGAAAGTTTGTGAGGCTTAGCCGATGCAGCGAGAATGCATTTCGTCCGAAGCTATTATGTGCAAACGCTTCGAGGATGGGCTGAATGATGATATAAGGATGTTTGTTGGCATTCTCGAGATACGAGAGTTCGTAGTACTTGTTGAGCGAGCTTGTAAAGTCAAGAGCTTAGAAAGGAGAAACAAAAAGCTGATGTGGGGATTGGAGAATTCGAAGAGGTCCTCGGAAAGTCTCTTCAACAAGCATCGAAGAGATTTCGAGATGATGCGAGCCGGTCTAGAGGCGTTTGGGATTTTCTAGACGAGGACGCGATCGACCCCTGTGACCACACGAGTCACCTCGATTGCGGTGGCGGAAATGATCGCCGAGAGAGGACGGAGTGTCCACATTGTGGCAAATGGCATTCGGGAGCTGTTGGTTTCGTGATCGCTCTGCTATAAGTGTGGATCGGCCGACCATTTTATGAAGGATTGCCCGAGGATGCATGAGCAGAATGCAAGTCGAGTGCAAACCCGGGTGCTACCACTTTGCTCGAGGTAGGCCACCTAGAAATATGGGCAATGTCGATGGCGGTCGAGAGGATCTAGAGATGCTACCATCAGATCGAGGCTCGTGCTCTGCTAGGACTTATGCCATCTGCATGCGCGCGAGGATCTGCCTCTCCGGATGTTATTACGGTACTTTCACTCTTTTCAATACAAATGTAATTGCTTTGATTGACCACGGTTCTACTCATTCTTATATATGTGAAACCTTAGCATCCAAAAGACTTTGCCCATTGAGTCTACTGAGTTTGTAATTCGGGTGTCAAACCCCTTGGGTCATTACGTGCTTGTTAACAAAGTGTGCAAGAAAAGTCCCCTAGTGTTCCGAGGTTCTTGTTTTCCGGCGGACTTAATGCTTTTGCCATTCGATGAGTTCGATGTTATTCTTGGTTTGGATTGGTTGACCATGCACGATGCGGTTGTAAATTGCAAGAGCCCAACACTATCGAAGGTGAAAAAGAGCCAGTTGATGCTCAAGACTCAGAGGAAGTTCAATCGAGTGTTGAAATTCCAGTTTCACAAGAACCAAAATCTACGAAACCCGATGAGGTAATTCTAGAACCAGCTAATTCTGATCAACTAACAACTCCGTTAGATGTAGAATTGCCACAGAAAATTTATCAACCAGTTCCAGTAAAGAAACCTTCACCACCCTACCCTTAAAGACTTCAGAAGCAGAAGCAGGAAATTCAATTCAAGAAATTCCTAGAGGTACTCAAGCAACTTCACATCAACATCCCGTTGGTTGAAGCACTTGAATAAATGCCGAACTACATCAAATTCATGAAGGATATCCTGTCCAAAAAATGAAGACTTGGAGAATTTGAGACGGTAGCTCGGACGAAGGAATGCAACGCATATCTTTAAGACAAACTACCCCCAAAATTGAAGGATCCTGAATGTTTTACCGTACCTTGCAACATTGGAGCAATGTATTGTGGTAAGGCACTATGTGACTTGGATACAAGTATAAACTTGATGCCTATGTCAATATTTAGAAAGATAGGGATAGGTGAAGTTAGACCTGCTACGGTTACCCTTCAACTAGCAGATTGATCTTTAGCACATCCAGAAGGAAAAATCGAGGACGTATTGGTACGAGTAGATAAATTTATCTTCCCTACTGATTTTGTGATCCTAGACTTTGAAGCAGACAAAGAAGTACCGGTTATCCTAGGAATACCGTTCTTAGCAACCAGAAGGACCCTTATTGATGTGCAGAATGGTGAGCTTACTATGTGTGTTCAGGATGATCAGGTAACATTTAACGTTTTTAAGTCTATGTGATTTCCTGACACAATTGATGATTGTTCTGCAGTTTCCGATTTAGAGGATTTAATAGTGGAAAAGGAGCTCAACTTTGTTGAGGATCCGTTGGAACAAATTTTGACATCCGATCCTCCAAATAATGATGAGGAGGATGAATACTTAGCTTTGTTAGAAGCTAATCAAAGGGGATTTAATCCGCAATCTTGCTTTGAATCTTTGGAGTTAGAGAAAAGGGATTATGCCAAACCAAAAGCGTTAATAGAGGAGCCACTTAAATTAGAACTGAAGGTACTTCCTTCATATTTGAAATATGTTTATTTAGGTAACTCTTCTACTCTACCTGTGATTGTTTCGGCAGAGTTAACTACTAAGCAAGAAGAGAAACTCATCTTGGTGTTGGAACAATTCAAAAAGGCTATCGGATGGACCATAGCCGATATCCGCGGTGTCAGTCCATCTGTATGCATGCACAAAATTATCCTAGAAGACGGTGAAAAAAGGATGATTGATGGGCAACAAATACTGAACCCCATTATGAAGGACGTAGTGAAAAAGGAGATTATCAAGTGGTTAGATGCAGGTATCATTTATCCCATCTCAGATAGCTCATGGGTAAGTTCGGTCCAGTACGTGCCAAAGAAGGGAGGTATCACAATCATAGAGAACGAGAATAACAAGTTGATACCAACTAGAACAGTTATGGGATGGAGGATTTGCATCGATTACCAGAAGCTAAACAAGGCGACTAGGAAAGATCACTTTCCTTTGCCGTTCTTGGACCAGATGCTGGATAGACTCGTGGGGTAAGACTATTACTGTTTTCTCGATGGATACTCAGGGTATAATTAGATTACAGTAGCACCGGAAGATCAACACAAGACAATGTTCACCTACCCGTATGGTACATTTGTAATTAGATGCATGCCATTTGGTTTATGTAATGCACCTGCTACATTTCAAATATGTATGATGTCTATTTTTGTAACACCCCGAACCCGAGACCGTCGCTGGAGTCGAACACGAGGTGTTAACAGACTTCAAACCACTTATTGAAAATTTCCCAGACAAGCTGCCAATCTGTGTACCAGTCGTTTCAAAAATCATAACTTGAGTTTTACAACTCAAAAATCAGTTTCGTAATTTTTCCCTGAAACTAGACTCACATGTAAATCTACAGATTTTTTTCTAGAATTTTTGGTCAAGTCAATTAGTACAGTTTATTAGTTAAAGTCTCCCATGTTACGGGGGTCGACTACACTGATCTTCGTGCGTTACAACTCAAATAACTCCCTGTCCAGGGCTTCAATACTGATGCCGTTTGTTTCTATAGAAACTAGACTCAAAGAGGAATTTATAAATATATGGTATGACTCCTAATTATCTCTGGTTAATTTATAATGAATTTTCAAAGTCGGAACAGGGAATCCAGAAACCGTTCTGGCCCTGTTTCACGAAAACCCAAATATCTTTTAACATACAACTCATATGACCGTTTCGTTTCTTCCATATGAAAATGGATTCATCAAGGTTCATTTAAATAATTTATTCACTATTTAATTCCATTCCTAATATTTTTAGTGATTTTTCACATCCACGTCACTGTTGCTGCCAGCATCTATTTCTAGGGTAGACTTTCTCTAACACATAGTTTCTATGATTCAACCACCCCTTTTTCATATATAGTCCAAAATATAATCATGATGACCCATTCTAATGGCTGGTCATTGCCAAACATTTTCGTGCTTCTTAATGAGCATATACATACCAAATAATTATAACATTATGCTCAAAACATTTATACGCCATTTTCGCATGGCTATTCAAAATTTTACATACCAAGTTCAAACAAAACATAATAGCCTATACATGCCGTAATGTACTCCAAGACCAACTACGAAGAAAATACCAAAAGTTGTTAGCGGTGTGATGACTTGATGGCGGTCCCGAATACATAAAAGTCAAGTCCAAGAAACCTAAAATAGGTGACAAGCAAACACCGAATGAGTATATAACTCGAGAAGTCATAAGCAATGCACTAACAACCATTAATAACATTATCGAAAGAGGAAACAAAATGGAGCGAGGCTAATTACTCCATTCAAACCGAACTATACCATAGTTCCTTAGACCTTCGATTCAATCATACATCTACATGACCTTTCACTCATTCGCGATAATTCTTATGTACGTGACTTCAATTTACATTGTCACATAGGTTCAAACTTACCAAGCTCAACTCCAAATATAAACATACCGCCTATTAGCCATGAACTCAAGGTACTTACCCGACCCGCTATGCGTGGTCAACTCAATAATGTCGCACACTCGGTGTCAATAGTGATTCAAAAGCATATAGTGAGTCCGCACACTCGGTGCTATATAATCAACTCGCACACTTAGTGCTATATGATCAAACTCGCACACTTAGTGCTGTACAAATTTTAAACCCTCACACTTAGTGCCATTCTCATGATCACAAATGTTTATACCCGCACACTTAGTGCCGAAATCAACAACTCAATACTTCTCACCTCTTTTCTTTTCATTCAATACTTTCATCACCACATACATACATGTATATAAATTTATCATTCCTTTCGACATAATTACATAGACATTATGTCTATTTAAATCAATACAAAATATATGCTTAGTGACCTACCTTGTGTTGGGTATAACAGTCCAAGTCGGCTACTCGATGACCTTCGTTTTTCCCTTGCTTGATTCTCCTTCTTTAACTCCTTGAGCTTAATCAATAAATCAACTAGTTTAACCATCTTGCTAAACATTCATAATTCAATTACACATGCATATGTATGTTTGTATATTCGCAACCATCCTCACTTATTACCCATTTAGTCAATTATCTAAGCCAAGATAAGGCTTCAATACGGTTGCCTCTAACCGAATACATGCACACCAATCTGCTTCATTTGGCGAATATGCATGTCTATGTTGAGGCCAATTTTACATAATACCACACAAAAAAAACAGCATACATTTTACTAACTAACGCATTACATATTGTAGCTCAATACACATCTCTCATTTACTACATAACCGAAACATCATCACAAGCAAATATACACCTTGAAATAGTATATATGTCATACCAATTCATCATGTGCAAACACATATTCATGTAGGTGCAAGGGCCGAATCTCAAGTTGTTTATATCCAAATATAAACACATATCCAAAGCTCAAATCTTACCTACCATGCAACATGCATGAATCATACTTATGGATATACCATGACCGAATACATCACAACACCATAATTTTGGTCATGATTAAGCAAAGAACTTAATGTCTTACTCAAAAATACTAAAAAGAAAGTCCAAGAGCCATCAATCCCCCATCATATATACCATTAACAAGCTTCATATTTAACATGCAATGGCATTAACACAAAATTCACCTTGGCCAAATACCATCCCCATGATATAACAAAGATTTGAACCATGGGCTAATAAGAACATCAAGCTAGTAACTAAAAACATGCATGAATCTCATGGCACAACCTCAAACATACCTTAATCTTGATGCAAGTATAGCCAAACCCTTCCTAATCCTCTTCCAAACCAAACATGAAGCAAAAACTCCCTCTTCTTCCTTAGGATTTTCGGTCAAGAGAGAATGAAAGGATGATCAAATTTTTTCTTTTCTTTTCTTCAATACACGGCAATAGGGGTTCACTCACACACATTTTTTTCATTTTTATTACCCATGCTTATTTGTTTATTTCTTTTCTCCCTAATGCACCAACAAAACATGTCTATGACATGTTTTGCCCATCCTCATTGTCATGGCCGCCACCTCTTATAAAAAGAGGGATATTTGACATGCAAGGCCATTTTTTGCATGCATGCTTTAATTAGTCATTACACATTCCCCATCATACTTCCAAAGTTTTCTACTAGGTCCTTTCTAGTGAAATTCACATTTATAACTCTAAATCAAAACATCAAAAATGTCACACATGAGTTAACACATATTATAGGCAATAAAATAAATATTAAATTATTTTTATGCCTCGGTTTTGTGGTCCCGAAACCACATTCCGACTAGGGTCGTTTTAAGGTGTCACAACTCTCCCCACTTAAGAAATTTTCGTCCGTAAAATCTTACGGTAAATAGATTTGGGTATCGCTCTTTCATAGAGTTCTCGGGTTCCCAAGTAGCTTTTTCTATCCGTGTTTGAGCCATAACACCTTCACCAATGGAACCCTTTTGTTTCATAACTCCTTCACTTCACGAGCTAGGATACGAATCGGTTCTTCTTCATAACTCATATCGGCTTGAATTTCAACCTCTGATGGACTAATTACGTGCGACGGATCGTATCTATAGCGTCGAAGCATCGAAACATGAAAGACGTCGTGAATCTTTTCAAGTTCAGGGGGCAAAATCAGACGATACGCAACTGGACCGACTCGTTCGGATATCTCATATGGCCCGATGAACCTCGGACTCAATTTGCCCTTGTGCCCAAATCTGAGTATCTTTTTCCAAGGTGAAACTTTAAGAAACACTTTATCTCCCACCTAATACTCAATGCCTTTTCGTTTGAGATCCGCGTACGACTTCTGACGATCGGAGGCTATCTTTAGATTTTCACGGATTACTCTTACTTTCTGTTCAACATCTTTAATCAAATCCACTCTGAAAATTTTGCTCTCACCGAGCTCGGTCCAAAACAATGGTGTACGGCATTTACGCCTGTACAAGGCCTCGTAAGGCGCTATCTTAATACTTGATTGAAAACTATTGTTGTAAGCGAATTCAATCAAAGGTAAATATCGTTCCCATGAACCACTGAACTCGAGGATGAAACATCTCAACATATCCTCAAGTATCTGAATTATTCGCTCGGATTGACCATCGGTTTGGGGGTGAAAGGTGGTGCTGAAATGCAACTTGGTACCCAAAGCTTCTTGCAATTTCTTCCAAAATCGCAAGGTGAACCTCAGATCTCTATCCGACACAATGTAAATCGGTACCCGTGTAATCTTACAATCGAAAGCGTACAATTCAGCTAGTTTATACAATGAAAAATCCGTGCATACGGGGATAAAGTGAGTGACTTAGTCGGTCTATCAACAACAACCCAAATCGCATCCTTCTTACTAGTCGACAATGGCGGCCGGACACAAAGTCCATTGTGACTCGATCCCATTTCCACTCGGGTATCATGATCGGTTGAAGTAACCACGAAGGCACTTGATGTTCCGCTTTCACTTGTTGACATATTAAACATCTCGAAACAAAGTTGGAGATGTCTCGTTTCATACCATGCCACCAAAACCGACATTTCAAATCGTTGTACATCTTCGTACTCCCCGGGTGAATTGACATTCGGCTACAATGAGCTTCGTTCGAATCATCGAAATGAGTTCGAATTTCTTGGAACACACAAGCGATTTGAACCTCAAACAATTGTCATCATCAATTTGAAACTCCGATTCCTTGTTGAAACACACTCGGCCCTTTTGCAACCAACTCATCGTCAACTTTACGAGCTTGCGAATTTGATGAGTCAATAATGGTTTGGCCTTTAATTCGGCTATTAACACATTGTCGGGTAGGATAGACAAGTGTACATTCATTGCTCGTAAAGCAAACAGTGATTTCCGGCTTAAGGCGTCCGCAACCACATTAGCCTTTCTCGGGTGATAATCAATGACCAGCTCATAATCTTTCAACAACTCAAGCCAACGTCTTTGTCTCAGATTTAAGTCTCTTTGAGTCATCAAATATTCGAGACTTTTGTGATCCGAAAATACATGGCACTTCTCACCAAATAAGTAATGTCGCCATATTTTCAAAGGCGAATCGATGATGACTAATTGAGATCATGGGTGGGATAATTTTTCTCATGTGGCTTTAATTGTCTCGACTCATAGGCCACAACTCGACCTTCTTGCATCAATACGCAACCTAACCCAAGTAGGGAGGCATCACTATAGATGACAAACTCTTTGTCGATTCAAATTTGTACTAATCTTGGAGTTTCCGTCAAATGAGTTTTCAATTGGTGAAACTTTTACGACACTTTTCCGTCCATTCAAACTTGACATATTTACGAAGCGGTTTCGTCATGGGTGTGGCTATCATCGAGAATCCTTTTACAAACCGTCGGTAATGTAAGCAAGTCCCAAAAACTCCGAACCTCAATAATATTTCTTGGAGGCTTCCGGTTAAGTATGGCTGAAATTTTGCTCGAATTAAACTCGAATACCGATCGGATACCACATGACCCAAGAAGCTAACCTCTCTTAACCGAACTCACACTTGCTTGAACTTAGCATATAACCGCTTATCCCATAAAATTTGCAACACTAATCTCAGGTGCTCCACATGTTCGGTCTCATCTCTTGAATAGACCAAGATGTCGTCAATGAACACAACTACAAACCGATCCAAATACGGTCTGAAGATCCGATTCATCAAATCCATAAATATCGCAGGGGCATTAGTGAGCCCAAACGGCATCACTAAGAACTCGTAGTGACCATATCTCGCTTCAAGGCGGTTTGGGTATGTCGAATCCGAATTATGGCGATAATAGCCCGATCTCAAATCTATTTTTGAGAACACCGAGGCTCCTTGAGTTGATTGAACAAATCATCGATCTGTGATAGCGGATATTTGTTCTTTATTGTCACTTTATTAAGGCGGCGATAGTCGATGCACAACCTCATGGTTCCGTCCTTCTTTTCACAAACAACACCGGTGCACCCCAAGGTGAAAAACTTGGTCGAGCGAAACCTCTATCCGTCAAATCTTGCAACTGAGCTTTCAACTCCTTCAACTCGGTTGGTGCCATACGATACGGAGCTATCGAAATTGGCGTAGTCCCAGGTACAAGCTCAATACCAAACTCTACTTCCCAAACAGGTGGTAAACCCGGTAATTCTTCAGGAAAAACATCCGGGTATTCACAAACCACCGGCACCGATTCGGGTTTCTTTTCCAATTCCTTATCATCAAGTACATACGCAAGGTATGCTTCGCACCCCTTTCTTACATGTTTCTGGGCCAACATTGTTGATATTACAGCTGGCAACCCCTTTAAGTCCGTAGACTCAACTCGGATTATCTCGTTATTCGCGCACCTCAAATCAATAGTCTTACCTTTTCAATTCACAACCGCATCATGCACGGTCAACCAATCCAAACCAAGAATAACATCAAATTCATCAAACGGCAAAAGCATCAGGTTCGCCGGAAAGCAGGACCCTCGGATTACTAGGGGACATTTCTTGCACACTTTGTCGACAAGCACGTAACGACCCAAGGATTTGACACCGAATTACGAACTCGATGACTCAATAGGTAAAGTCTTCTTGGATGCTAAGGTTTCGCATATATAAGAATGAGTAGAACCAGGGTCAATCAAAGCAATCACATTAGTATCAAAGAGAGTGAAAGTACCAGTGATAACATTAGGGGAGGATGCTTCCTCTTGTGCACGGATGGCATATGCCCTAGCGAGTCTGGTCTCGGATCGAACAGCCGTGTCGGTGGCCCCTCTCTGACTACCACCCCTACCTCCTGAAATTCTTGGTGGTCTACCTCTAGCTGTCATTCCACTAGGTCTTGCACCTTACATCCTATTCTTCTCATCAAGCTCCGTGCAATCTCTAATGAAGTGGTCC
The DNA here is from genome assembly GCF_025698485.1 of Gossypium arboreum. Lineage (NCBI taxonomy): Eukaryota > Viridiplantae > Streptophyta > Magnoliopsida > Malvales > Malvaceae > Gossypium > Gossypium arboreum. Next base: position 13,685,459 of record NC_069082.1, on the reverse strand, counting down.
TTCGAACCGCATCCGTAACAAGCCCTATTGGTAGACTTACCCCAACATTCACCTATGTGTCTTCTCCCACATTGGGGAATTCAGGTTTCTCTTGATGGTTATTGCCCACACTAGCTACCGAGTAGCTCGAGAGTCCGTCAATGGTCGTGCTCTAATGGAAATTCCCTGATCGTCCTCGATTTATTGGTGTCCTCCACGAACTTCTTTACAGGTGAGAACGGAGCTTTACCGTCGATCTTTTGCGATAGTCTCTAGCTTCAAATTCAGCCTTCTTCTTCTCTTTTCCAAGTTCCTCCACCTTGCGGGCTCGTTCAACTAGTGTTACAATTCTTTTATCTCCAAAATACCCACTAGTAGCTTTAGATCTTCATTCAATCCTTCTTCAAACCTCTTGCACATAGCAACCTCATCAGCCACACACTCCGGGCATACCGGTGAGTCTTACGAAGTCATGTTAAGATTCGAATCTTGTCATACGGCCTTGCTTGAGTTCCAAGAATTCCTTACGCTTTTGATCGATGAACCGTTGACTAATATATTTCTTTGAAACTCCGTTTGAAAGAAATCCCGATAACTCGTTCGTTTGGAACTATGGAAATCAAAGTCCTCCACCAATAGTAGGTGAGTCTCGCAACAAGGATATAGCACACTTTAGACATTCATCGGTGTGCATGACAGTTCATCAAACACCGAATGGTGTTATCAAGCGAACTTCGGCCCTTCGGCATCATCGGTAACTATGGCCTGAACTTTTCAGCCCCGCTTCCTAATCAAGTCTCTGGTGGCTTACTCAGCCTTACGAATTCGATGGCGATGGCATTACGAGCTTTGGGGTGGATTATTCAAATTCGAGAATTGTTGGACGGTAGGATTGGTTCGGGCATATTACGCGACCCATTCATTCATCATGGTAAAGAAGGCTTGTCTAGCCCCTCACCCTGATTATTCGCAGATGACGAGAGGTTCAACAGTCGGCGTCCCTTGTGCAGGAGCAGCCGCTACACTTTCAACGTCATCCGCCAAGGTTCGCTCTACACCGGGACCCATTTACTAATCAAAACAATAATTTTAACCGTCAGAAGTCATCACACATTTAAACATTAACATTAAGGCATGTATAGCTAGACTCATACATGCTATGGTAGTCCTAGAACCGACTAAACCATAGCTCTGATACCAATAAAATTGTAACACCCCGAACCCGAGACCGTCGCTGGAGTCGAACACGAGGTGTTAACAGGCTTCAAACCACTTATTAAGAATTTCCCAGACAAGCTGCCAATCTGTGTACTAGTCGCTTCAAAAATCATAACTTGAGTTTTACAACTCGAAAATCAGTTTCGTAATTTTTTCCTGAAACTAGACTCACATGTCCATCTACATATTTTTTTCTAGAATTTTTGGTCGAGCTAATTAGTACAGTTTATTAGTTAAAGTCTCCCATGTTACGGGGGTCGACTACACTGACCTTCGTGCGTTACAACTCGAATAACTCCCTGTGCAGGGCTTCAATACTGATGCCGTTTGTTTCTATAGAAACTAGACTCAAAGAGGAATTTATACATATATGGTATGACTCCTAATTATCTCTGGTTAATTTATAATGAATTTTCGAAGTCGTAATAGGGAATCCAGAAACTGTTCTGGCCCTGTTTCACGAAAACCCAAATATCTTTTAACATACAACTCATATGACCGTTTCGTTTCTTCCATATGAAAATGGATTCATCAAGGTTCATTTAAATAATTTATTCACTATTTAATTCCATTCCTAATATTTTTAGTGATTTTTCACATCCACGTCACTGTTGCTGCCAGCATCTATTTCTAGGGTAGACTTTCTCTAACACATAGTTTCTATGATTCAACCACCCCTTTTTCATATATAGTCCAAAATATAATCATGATGACCCATTCTAATGGCTGGTCATTGCCAAACATTTCCGTGCTTCTTAATGAGCATATACATACCAAATAATTATAACATTATGCTCAAAACATTTATCGCCATTTTAGCATGGCTATTCAAAATTTTACATACCAAGTTCAAACAAAACATAATAGCCTATACATGCCGTAATGTACTCCAAGACCAACTACGAAGAAAATACCAAAAGTTGTTAGCGGTGTGATGACTTGATGACGGTCCCGAATACGCAAAAAGTCAAGTCCAAGAAACCTAAAATAGGTGACAAGCAAACACCGAATGAGTATATAACTCGATAAAGTCATAAGCAATGCACTAACAACCATTAATAACATTATCGCAAGAGGAAACAAAATGGAGCGAGGCTAATTACTCCATTCAAACCGAACTATACCATAGTTCCTTAGACCTTCGATTCAATCATACATCTACATGACCTTTCACTCATTCCGCGATAATTCTTATGTATGTGACTTCAATTTACATTGTCACATAGGTTCAAACTTACCAAGCTCAACTCCAAATATAAACATACCGCCTATTAGCAATGAACTCAAGGTACTTACCCGACCCATCGTCGTGGTCAACTCAATAATGTCGCACACTCAATGTCAATAGTGATTCAAAAGCATATAGTGAGTCCGCACACTCGATGCTATATAATCAACTTCGCACACTTAGTGCTATATGATCAAACTCGCACACTTAGTGCTGTACAAATTTTAAACCCGCACACTTAGTGCCATTCTCATGATCACAAATGTTTATACCCGCACACTTAGTGCGAAATCAACAACTCAATACTTCTCACCTCTTTTCTTTTAGTTCAATACTTTCATCACCACATACACACATGTATATAAATTTATCATTCCTTTTGGCATAATTACATAGACATTATGTCTATTTAAATCAATACAAAATATATGCTTAGTGACCTACCTTGTGTTGGGTAAAAGCAGTCCAAATCGGCTACTCGATGACCTTCGTCTTTCCCTTGCTTGATTCTCCTTCTTTAACTCCTTGAGCTTAATCAATAAATCAACTAGTTTAACCATCTTGCTAAACATTCATAATTCAATTACACATGCATATGTATGTTTGTATATTCGCAACCATCCTCACTTATTACCCATTTAGTCAATTATCTAAGCCAAGATAAGGCTTCAATACGGTTGCCTCTAACCGAATACATGCACACCAATCTGCTTCATTTGGCGAATATGCATGTCTATGTTGAGGCCAATTTTACATAATACCACACAAAAAAACAGCATACATTTTACTAACTAACGCATTACATATTGTAGCTCAATACACATCTCTCATTTACTACATAACAGAAACATCATCACAAGCAAATATACACCTTGAAATAGTATATATGTCATACCAATTCATCATGTGCAAACACATATTCATGTAGGTGCAAGGGCGAATCTCAAGTTGTTTATATCCAAATATAAACACATATCCAAAGCTCAAATCTTACCTACCATGCAACATGCATGAATCATACTTATGGATATACCATGACCGAATACATCACAACACCATAATTTTGGTCATGATTAAGCAAAGAATTTAATGTCTTACTCAAAAATACTAAAAAGAAAGTCCAAGAGCCATCAATCCCCCATCACATATACCATTAACAAGCTTCATATTTAACATGCAATGCATTAACACAAAATCCACCTTGGCCAAATACCATCCCCATGATATAACAAAGATTTGAACCATGGGCTAATAAGAAGATCAAGCTAGTAACTAAAAACATGCATGAATCTCATGGCACAACCTCAAACATACCTTAATCTTGATGCAAGTATAGCCAAACCCCTTCCTAATCCTCTTCCAAACCAAACATGAAGCAAAATTCCCTCTTCTTCTTTAGGATTTTCGGTCAAGAGAGAATGAAAGGATGATCAATTTTTTTTTCTTTTCTTTTCTTCAATACACGGAAATAGGGGGTTCACTCACACATTTTTTTCATTTTTATTACCCATGCTTATTTGTTTATTTCTTTTCTCCCTAATGCACCAACAAAACATGTCTATGACATGTTTTGCCCATCCCTCATTGTCATGGCCGGCCACCTCTTATAAAAAGAGGGATATTTGACATGCAAGGCCATTGTTTTGCATGCATGCTTTAATTAGTCATTACACATTCCCCCATCATACTTCCAAAGTTTTCTACTAGGTCCTTTCTAGTGAAATTCACATTTATAACTCTAAATCAAAACATCAAAAATGTCACACATGAGTTAACACATATTATAGGCAATAAAATAAATATTAAATTATTTTTATGCCTCGGTTTTGTGGTCCCAAAACCACATTCCGACTAGGGTCGTTTTAAGGCTGTCACAAGTTTTACTGACATGGTTGAGAAGTACTTGGAAGTTTTTATGGATGACTTTTCAGTATTCGGAGATCCAATCTAGCTAGGGTACTAAGAGAATGCGAAGAAACAAACCTGGTACTTAACTGGGAGAAATGCCATTTCATGGTATGAGAAGGAATTGTTCTAGGGCATCGGATAACGAGACATGGAATCGAGGTAGACAAAGCAAAGGTAGATGTTATTGAGAAGCTCCCACCTCCAACATCTGTAAAGGGTGTTGGGAGCTTTTTGGGCCACGCCGATTTCTATCGAAGATTTATCAAGGACTTCTCCAAAATTGCTAAACCCTTATGCAAATTATTGGAGCAGGACACGACGTTCAAGTTTGATGATGAATGCTTAAGAGCTTTCAAGGATTTGAAGAGTCGATTAGTTACGGCACCCATAATTGTCACACCAGACTGGGATTTCCCATTTGCATTAATGTCTGACGCAAGTGACTTCACGATAGGAGCTGTCATGGGCCAGCGAAGGAACAAAGTTTTTCATCCCATCTATTATGCAAGCCGGACTCTTACAGGAGCTTAACTGAACTATATGGTAATAGAAAAATAGTTACTTGCTATTGTATTTGCTTTTGACAAGTTTCGATCTTATCTTATAGGTACCAAAGTAACTGTCTATACGTACCACTCGACAATTAAGTATTTCCTTGCCAAGAAAGACACTAAGTCGAGACTTATATGATGGGTACTTCTACTTCAAGAGTTTGATGTAGAAATTCAAGATCGAAAGGGGGTAGAAAACCAAGTAGCAGATCACTTGTCCAAATTGGAGCCGCAAGAAGGGAATTCTCCTATTATACCAATTCATGAAACATTTCCAGATGAACACATACTGAAGGTAAGTCATGTCCACAATACCCCTTGGTTTGCTGATATTGCTAACTATTTAGCTTGTGGTTTGATGCCAATTGATAAGACTTATCAACAAAGGAGAAAGTTTTTTCACGATGTGAAGTATTATTTCTGGGAAGAGCCATATTTGTTTAAAAGGTGTGTAGATCAGATGATTAGGAGATGCATGGCAGAAGATAAAGTACAAAAGAATTTATACCATTGTCACTCAGCTATGAGTAGGGGACACTTCAGAGGTACTCGTACGGTGGCCAAAGTATTGCAAGCCAGATTCTTTTGGCCAACACTATTGAAGGATGCATATGCGTACGTAAAGAGCTGTGATCGATATCAAAGGGTCGAAAATGTCACCAATAGAAATGAGATGCCTCGAAAAAACATCATTGAGGTAGAATTGTTTGATGTATGGGGTATTGAATTTCTTCGTCCTTTCCCTCCGTCTTTTGGTCACAAGTATATATTGGTAGCAATGGACTTTTTCCAAGTGGGTCGAGGCTGAAGCTTATCCGAAAAATGATGCTAGGGTTGTAATTAAGTTCTTGCAGAAACACGTGTTCACAAGGTTTGGAACCCTAAGAGCTATCATTAGTGATGAAGGGTCCCACTTTCGTGAACAAGTGGTTAAAATGGTTATTAGACAAGTATGGAGTGAAACAAAAGGTTGCAATAGCTTACCATCTGCAGATGAATGGGCAAGCTGAATTGGAAAATAAGGGAATCAAAGGCATACTTGAGAAGGTAGTTTTTCCCAAACCAACGAGATTTGTCCAAAAGGCTGGATAATGCTTTATGGGCTTACAAAATAGCATACAAGACACCTTTAGGGATGTCACCCTACAGGTCGGTCTTTGGGAAAGCATGTTATCTACCCTTAGAGTTAGAGCACAAGGCTTACTGGGCTCTTCGACAACTCAACTTGGATCCTAAGCTAGAAACGGATGCTCCAACTCAATGAGCTAGAGGAGCTCCAGATGTTCTACTATGAAAATGCCAAATTACTCAAGGAGAGACTTAAAAAATGGCATGACAAGCACATTCGAGTTCGAGAATTTGAAGCAGGTCAACGAGTCTTGTTATTTAATTCCAGACTAAAGTTCTTTCCAGGTAAGCTAAAATCACGTTGGTCCGGTCCATTTACGATTCATCGCATCTATCCAAACGGAGTTGTCGAGCTCCAAGGTAAGGGAGGTAATGTTCAAGTTAATGCTTAGTGCCTGAAACACTATTGGGGAGATAAGATTGAACAAAATGAAATTTCGTTCATTTTATCGGATGTTTAAAATTTTCTTATTTTCTTTTTTAATAAATGATTTAGGGTATATTTTTGAGATCAGTATGTTTAAATAAATTCTGTCTAGGAGATTGGAACTTAAGCGGGAACGCTTGTGACCCCTCCAATCTTTCTTGGGAATTGATTTTAACATAAATTTTCAAAAAATTACTCTCTAAATAGAAATTTCAATTTTTGATTTTTCAAATAAAATGGTCAATTTGATCCAAGTCTTAAATTGCAACTCAATTCCAAATTTTCATTAAGTGTAGGGACTTAATTGAATCATTTTAAAATTTGGTTGCTCTTTTAGTAAATAATAAAAACTAGATGCTTCTTTTTGTAGATATTTTCAAAAGGCTTCTAGAATAAATGTTTTAGTTTAATAAAACAATGATAATTATTAATATATAATTATATCTATTATAATATATATTAATCATTATCAATTTTAGGATTAGTGTTAATTTAATCATATTTTATTTGATAAGTTTTTAATAATAATAATAAGATGATAATCTTTAATATATAATTATATCTATTATAATTTATATATTAATCTTTATCAATTTAGCATAGAATTAGGATTGGTCTTAATCATATTTTATCTTTGTTTAAATAAATTAAATAGCAATTAATAATTTAATATGCATATATCTAATTATTATTTGTTGTTATCTTTGTATAAGATTAGAACTTAAAATTTTATTAATTAAATTGTTTTAAGAATTCTACTCTAATTCCTATTTTTCCCTCTATAAATTCCACTCATCTTCCCATTCATCTATCACTCAAAACCCAAAGCACTAAAACACCATAGTGCCGAAACCCTTTTCCCAGCAGCCACTCAGTTAGCAGCACATGTTGCACGTCCTAGTAGGCTGCAAGTACGTCTAGCTCTATCACATGCTTGCTGCACCAGCCTCAGCTCGCACTAGGCCTTCATCCCGCGCGTTATACCTACCTTTCGCACCATTTTGCGAGCTCCCAATTGCTACCTGTTGCCGAACGCCCGTGTCGTTGCCTGCTTCTAGCCCTGCTGCGCATCACTGCTCCCACACGCACTACACTCGTACGCCCTAACTGCTTGTGCGACATTCTTCATTCATCCATCCTAAGCCACAAACCCTCCAACCCTCCTTTTAAATTGCCATCTTTTCCTTCATTATTATTATTATTATTATTATTTCCACACAAAAGGTGGTAAGACCTAGTTTTCTCTTAATTTTTAATTTTATTCAAGTAGTTAATTTTTTAATTCATTGAATTATTAATAATTTTTATTAATTTTTTTTGAGAAAATAATTCTTCTATCTTATGATCAGGTTAAACATGCCTCACAATAGAACTCGTGCTTCCGCTCAAATTGATAAAACACAAAACAAGTTCCATTGTGAAGAAGCCAGAGTGAGATACGAAAGTATCTTCAAAATCAACAGATGCATCCAGAGAAAGGCTTTACATTAAAAGAAAGCAATTACAGAGACTTTATGGCAAGTATTCCTCAAGTTGCTAAAACTCTCAATTGGGAGCTATTTTGTGAAAAGAGACCTAGTGTGGACGAGGAGCTAGCTCGTGAGTTCTATGCGAATTTAACTTTAAGCGAGATGACAGAAGTTCTAGTTCGCGAAATCAAAGTACCGATAAATTCAAATGCTATTAATGAGTTCTTTGAATTACCTAATTTCGAAAACGATGAATATTCCACATTGATGAGCAATATCAAGCCTAAAAATTTGCAAGAAATTCTCGAGGAACTGACAGTTTAGGGTTCTACATGGACTATGTCAAAACAAGGAATCCACACTTGTCGAAGAGAATATTTGACGCCACTCGCGAAGGTATGGTTTTACTTCATTCGATTTAGCCTTATGCCTAGCTCACATGGGACTACAATCTCATTAGAGTGAATGGTCTTATTATACTTGATCTTAACTAGTAAGACCATTGATGTGGGGAAGATCATCTTGAGGGAAATACAAGATTGTGCTATTAAATGCTCTGTCCCTGCTCACTTCCCCTTTACAATAACAATTTTATGCTTGAAAGCTGAAATTCTTGCGAATGTAAGGAAGACAGGGTATAGCCAAGGCACAATCACAGATTGGGACCTTTACCGAGTAGTTGGAGACTCAGTTCTACAGCAACGAGTTGAAGTAAATGAGGAACTGGAGAACCCTGATGAAGAAGAAGATCCCACAATGCAATCATTTGAAGTCCTTAATAAGGTAGAATCAGTGGAGCCAGAAGCTGAACCTGATGCTAGAACTTCAATGTTTAGAGCTCAATCGCCTTGCCCAGACCTTTGATAAGAGCGATCAAAATTTTTGGACTTAATGCAACATATGCAATGACAACAACAAGCCTACTGGAGATACTAAAAAAATAAGGGATGACTCGATGAGAAGTGCTTTTAAGAAAATATACAATGACCCGTTTATTTTTGTGTTTGAGTTTCCACATTTCATATTTGAACCATGGAGTCCATTATTGATAAACCAAAAATTATACATATTTTTACCCCATGTTTAATGCATTTTATGGATGATTTCTCATTAGAATTGGTGAATTTGATGCTCCTAATGCTTTAATTTCATGTTTTATACTTAGGAGAGCATAGGAGAGTGAAAGGAAAGAGAAACGGGCCAAAAATGGAGAAAATGGGCCAAAGTACAAAATCAACACAGCCTGGACCTCCTTACACGGGCAGACCACACAGTCGTGTCAATTTGGCAGGCTCGAGAATGGCCTGAAGTAATCAAACACGGGCGTGTCCTTGTCAAGCCCAAGTTGAGTCTAATTTGGAAAAGGCTAATTTTGAGGGCTTCTAGGCATTCCAAAGCCTATAAATACACCTTAGAGAAGGAAGAAAAGGGAGACAGAGAAGGGGGAGTAAGGAATTACGCCAAAGAAGCCGATTGATCCATCTCAGAAGCCGGATTCATCATCAAGACTGAAGATCTCTCCTCAATTTCCTTTCAGGAGTTTTGGGTTTTCTTTATGTTTTGTATTCTTTATTCTTTTGAGATGTTTTCTTATTTAGTTATGAACTAAAACCCCTAAATACCTAAGGGGAATGAAACCTAAGACGAATCTTGTTATTATTTTCTAAATCGTATGATAAATATTTAACCTGTTCTTAATTCTTGTTTTGATATCCCAAGATATTGATTCAAGACATACTCTTATTCAGAGGAGAAATAGACCCTGTCTAAGAGTACATTTGTCATAATTAAGAGGAGTTGATTGTCACCTAGACATATAAGATTTTTCCGGATTAGGGTGAAACCTAATAACGGGATCCATAGATCGAGTTAATGCAACTCTAGAGTGTTAATTAGAGAAAAGTCTCGGTTATTCAATCTAGGGATTAGACGTTATTAGTCTTGAATAGGGATAATAACATAACTTAGGGATCTCTACGGAACAAGTTGAATGAATAAATCGTCCGATTTGGAGCCAGAATAACAAGTAAAATCTAGGTGGATTTTTCCTTAGGTATTGTCTTAAGTCAATCGATTTTTCCCAAAAGCAATTCCCCAATTCTTTTCTCTGTGCGTTCTTAGTTTAGATAATTAGTTAATTAAAACAAAACCTCTTTATGCTTAGGCTAGATAATAAAAAGACAGTCTATACTAGTACTTTTAGTTCCTTTGGGTTCGACAATCCGGTCTTGCAAAAACTATACTATTGTTCGATAGGTACACTTGCCTCCATCGCAATAATAGTTAGTTCAAGAACGAGTAATTATAAATATTTAAAACCTATCACGAAATAACGCGATCAAGTTTTTGGCGCCGTTGCCGGGGAACTAAGATATTAGGAACGCTTAATTTTTATTACTGTAGCCATTTATTTTTCTTGCAATTTAATTTAATTTTATTATTATTATTTATTAACCTACTCTTTCTTTCTCTTGGCAGGTTTTTATAGTTTATACTAGAAGAAACCCGTCGGGACCATTACTTTTTGACAAAGAAATCAATCGTACAGTTCGTAGAAACCAAAGAGAAATAAGGCACGGCTTAAGATACACAGAGAACGAGCAATAAGACGATACTCAACCCCCAACCAAAGAGATGTCTGAAAACCAAGGCAATCAGCTACCTCCTGCAATTGCGGTTAATCAAAATCCTGTTCCATGCACTATGTATGATTATGCTAAACCTTCTTTAACAAGAACTGAATCAGACATAGTTAGACCTGCTGTAGCTGCAAATACTTTTGAATTAAAACCTAACACTATTCAAATGGTACAGCAATTTGTTTAGTTTGATGGTTTGCAGGATGAGGATCCCAACGCTCATTTAGCCAACTTCTTAGAACTATGTGATACATTTAAAATTAATGGCGTTTCTAATGATGCCATACATCTTTGGTTGTTTCCCTTTTCATTGAGGAACAAAGCTAAACAGTGGTTGAACTCGTTAGCACGAGGGTCAATTACTACTTTGGAACAAATGACCAAAACGGCTAAATTACGTAATGATATCTCTTCTTTTGTGCAGATGGATTTAGAAACACTCTACGATGCATGGGAGAGATATAAGGACCTTTTGAGAAGATGCCCCCACCATGGGTTACTGCTTTGGCTCCAAGTTCAAAATTCCACAATGGTCTGAATCCTTCGACTAGGCAAATGGTTGACGCAACGGCTAGTGGAACCATCAACAATAAAACACTGAAAGATGCCTATGAGTTTATAGAGGAGATGTCACTAAATAACTATCAGTGGCAAGTCATGAGGACAAAGCCAACGAAAACAGGTGGTGTTTATAACTTCGATTTGGTCACCATGCTGTCAAATCAGGTAGAACTCTTGAATAAAAAGATTGATGGTTTTCTTAGTTCTTCACAGGTTCACCCAGTAATGCAGTGCGAAGCAAGTAGCGGTGGAACAAACCATTCGGAATACAACCTTATGGCCACAGCATGGATAATGAGCAATTAAACTACATGGGTAATAATCCTCGACCTCAAAACAATCCATATAGTAACACTTATAATGCAAGTTAGAGGAACCACCCCAATTTCTCGTGGGGCGGTCAAGGAAATCAAAGACCACAACATCCTCCGAGCTACCAAAAACCACCTTACCAATAGGAAAAGAAGCCAAACCTTGAAGAGATGCTCTCAAAGTTTATATCAGTGTCAGAAACCCATTTTCAGAACACCAAGACAGCACTTAAAAATCAACAAGCGTCGATCCAAAGCCTCAAAACTCAGATAGGCCAGCTTTCCAAACTAATCTCCAAACGACCACAAGGTAGTTTGCCAAGTAATAGCGAACCTAACCCAAGGGAACAACTCAACGCAATTAATATTCAAGATGACGAAGGAGTCGTTGAGCCTGAACCAGAACCGAGGCAAGAAACTGTGGTAAGCAAAGGTCAAGCTGAGGTAGATCAAAATACAAACAAACCAGTGACGGTTGAATATAAGCCTTGTGTGTCATACCCCAACGTGACAAGGAAAGACCGCTCGGATGAACAATTTGGTAAATTCCTTAAACTCTTAAAAAAATTACATATTAACTTACCGTTTATTGAAGCTATATCGTAGATGCCAAACGCAATGAAATTTTTAAAGAAGCTTTTAGCAAATAAGCGAAAGTTGGACGAGGTATCGCATGTGGAGCTGAACACATTTTGCTCGACCATTCTCCAAAATAAACTACCTAACAAACTAAAAGACCCAGGGAGCTTTACTATTCCTTGCTTAATTGGTAGTTTAGATGTTAATCGTTTATTAGATGATCTAGGGGCTAGTATTAACGTCATGCCTTACAAAATGTTTAAGCAACTAGGTCTCGGGAAACCCAAACAGATTAGGATGAGCATTCAATTAGCAGATAAAACTATAAGATTCCCTAGAGGTATTATTAAAGATGTGCTAGTTAAAATCGATAAATTTATATTTCCCGTTGAGTTTATTGTTCTAGTCATAGAAGAGGATAGCAACACTCCCTTAGTTCTAGGAAGGCCCTTTTTAGTAACTGCTAAAACCATCATTGATGTTGGCACAGGTGAACTCACATCCGGGTGGGAGACGAAACAATCACCCTTTAAGCTTGCAATTCTGGCAACACATCAGGAATTGAAGGTGATCATTTCAACCATTCTACTAAAACTAACAATATGGTGCAACCTACTTTGCAAAAAATGAATCTGAAGGAAGCACACGAGTCGTTCTCAAGAAATAGTAGAGGACCTGTTCATGAAGATCGAAGACTACAAATCTAGGAACTCGATGAATGGCGGACGCACAAACTAAGAACACCCGACAAACTGAAACTTTGCCAAAACGAGCCCGATACCTCTCCAAATCAACTTAAGGTTGGTGATAAGATCTTATTAGATACCGCAGATCCCCACATTGTCACTACCACACCAAATGACGAAATCCCTCTTACGGTACTCAGTATTTTTCCATTCGGTACGGTAGAGGTGAGTCATCCCAAGTTCGGCATTTTTAAGGTAAAAAACACCCGATTAAAACCCTATTTTGATGAGATTGATAGCAGGAATGAAGAGTATAAACTTCTCAAACCACCATGACCATTCACTGGAGAGGTAAGTCAAGCTTAGACTATAAATAAAAGCTTCTCAGGAGGCAACCCGAGCACTAACAATATTAATTTCTTTAAATTTTGGTATTTAACTCCTAACTTACTAATAAAAATCTTGAATACAGGTGTTTCTATAGAGACACGGCCAAGCACACGGGCGTGCTTAAGGTCGTGTGAAAACAGGGAAAAAGATTTCCCCAACACGGGCTACAATTAAATGCTACGGCCGTGTGATATGGCTGTAGTCGAGCTTACCAAAACAACACGGGCGTGCAACACGCCCGTGTGGAAGAACCGTGGGTGAACCTATTAAAACAGCAAGGGCGTTTGACATGCCCGTGTGGAACACCGGTAGTCAAACCTGTTAAATTAACATGGGCGTGGGGCTTGCACACACGGGCGTGGGAGAAGCGAACGGAGCTAGACATGGCTGTGCGACACGACCGTGTGAACCCATATGCCCAAAGAACACGGGTGTGTACTAAATGTCAGACGCGCCCAAATTTGAAATTCGCGAATCATACGGGCCGAAATTGGGGGACACGGGCGTGTGCCCTTGCCTTGTGGCCCAAAATCTATAAATACCTTGCACTATTCACTTTCTTCCCCATTCAAAAACCCTTACCCTAGCCGCTGCAACTCCACACGGCCTCCCTTCCACATCTGTGCACCGCTTCCTACTTCATTTTTGATGCTCAATCCCTCTTCCTTAGCGTTCGTTTACTCCTTTCACTTCTATTTTACTTATTTCTAATGCTTATTATCAACATAAACTTTATATCTTTTAAACTATTTTTCATTTTTCTATCATTTAATTTGCATTATTAGGTTAGTTATCATACATTTTGTGTTAAATCAAGTTAGTAAGAACACTTCATACCCATGACGTTACTATGTTTATTCTCCTGCTATTACCATGGCAATGTATATCATTTAATTTGCATTCCTAAGTTAGTTATCATACATTCCGTGTTAAATTGAGATTAGGAAAACCTCATACCCATTACATTTCTATTCTCATTCTCATTGTTATTGTGGTTGAGTTTGCTTCATATTAATAGTATTGGCTGAAATAGTTAGTTCCAAATCTATGCATTTTATTTTTTTTGAATTCGTTTACCTATTATTATTATTATTATTATTATTTATATTACAGCCTTTTGATGTCGTCTTCACGAGGAAAGAAAACTGCCGTACCTGCCTCAAAGAAGAGGAAGGGAGCGTGCTCTTTTGTGGGTCCCACCGCAAAAATTCTTCACCCTCTCCTACAGTTCCCCCGAGGGCCTCAGGAAGAATTGTTCCAAATATTTCGAGCCCGACCTTTAATTGCGGGTCGCTGCATCGACTGGACTGCTGTAGAACAGGTTCAGTTGGCTGATTCGATTTGAGCCCTCCTAACCACCGACCCTTGGGAGCTAGTCTTTGGGATTATCGAGCCAAATACCTTGAGCTCACGATGGAACTATGCTCAACATTCCATCTTCAGACCGTAATGACGAACTATGATGATCCCGGTAGGGTTCAATTTTGCCTAGACGGATTAATTCGCCAGCTAAGTGTTTCAGAGTTTGGTGCTCCACTAGGCTTATATACGGAGGAGTTCAAGGAGGAGAATGAACTAAATGCTCTCAGTCGCCACATACATTTCTCTCCCTCAAAGTGCTAGCACACTTTGGCCCCTAGCACGGCTTCCTACAATCCTAGCCGCTCCAAGGCATCAGTTCTCCCACCATCCCTGAGGTACTTACACGCTAATTTAGCTCACACGATTACAGGGAGGTGAGAGAGCACTGGGGTAGTCAACACCCACGACGTTTACTTCTTATGGTGCATGTCGCAAGGGCACATCATCGACCTTGCCTATTTCATCACCCTTGCAATTCAACACCAGACGAAGCGGCATCGGAAGGGGGTCATCTCTATTGGCCCCTACGTGACTCGACTGACGCGACACTTCAGGCTCCTTAACACCGCGGCCCAAGAATCATCCCTCACCCTCATCGGCCAGATGTCTCTACAAGGCATCTCGAGCAAGCTTAGCATGAGGATGATCGAGAGGCACCGAGGAACCTACCCTCCCCAGTATCGTCTCGCCCAATCTACCGAGGAGGAGGCCTACGAGGACATTCCTGATGATGTCCCCCATAGCACGAGGGCCCACCAACTCAGCCACCACCACCCTCTCGTACAGTTCATGTGATGGCTTCATATGCTGACATCTCTGAGCCCTCACTCGATTCGAGCAGCAATTTTTTCTACGATTTGACAACATTGATGGTACTCTACAGCAGATTTGTCAGCACCTCCACATCTCATCGCCAGCCCCACCTCACTAACCATCCAGCGATGAAGATGTTTAAAAAATATTTATTTATTATTTTATGTTTTTAATTTTTATTGAAACTACTTTTTATTTTTATTAGATTTTAGAAATTTTATTTTTAATTATTAATTTCAGTTATTTCTTTTTGTGTAATTATTCTTCCTAATCTCCCCTAAAAAGTTCCTGATTTTATCACAGTTATATAGAGCCCTTAAGCTCATCGTCACATAGGAACTAAAACTCCACCGGGAAAGGTTCTCTACGATTGCCATGTCCTGATCGACCACGACCATAGCTACCACTAGATATAATATTCTTTTGGCGCAGGACTTATGGACTAATGAACTTCTACGGTCGCCGAAGTATCCTCCTCCACTCTCAAACCGATTACTCTCCAAACCTATAGTTCGAGGAATTCATCATGCAGGAAGTTTCACTTCTCTCCTTATCTTATTTTTATTCTATAATACCTATCTTTGTACATTGAGGGCAATGTACATCTTAAGTGTGGGGGGCATTCATGTCATTATCAGAAAAATCCCTGAATGGTTACCTTATTCTCTTAAAAAGCTCTCATATCATATTTAGGATAAATTTTAATTGATTTATGATTTTGATTGATACATCTTGAATTAAAACATAGGGATTTATGCATTGATTGTTTAAACTTTAAGACATTAGAGAATCAAGCATGATAAGTTGATTTTTAAGAATTTAAAATTATAGGTTGTTTCCCAAGTCTAGGTATTACTTTGAATTGGAATTCATGAGTCTAAACATCAAAACCCATAATTTTGTGAGATTTTTGAGCCTTTTGAGCATCTATTAATCCTTTCATGCTCACTTTTATTATTGCTTTGAGTCGTCGATATTGAACTGTTATTCTAGAACTTGCTTGATTATGCATGTCGAGACCACACCATTTGATTTGATATATCAAAATGATTAAGGCACTTAGGATTAACCCACTCATGCCATGAAAAGCCTACCTCCACGATTAACCCTTAGTAAACCCATTTGAGCCTAACAAGCCATTCCTTGTATTAACCTCAATATTAACCTTTAACCCATTATTGTTGAAATCCCCTAAACTAATCCCTATTTTTTTCGAGATTTAAGTTGAATGGATTGGTTAGCTATGTTTTGTTCTTAATATTTAGTCTATATTATTTTAACTTGTTCTTAAAAAAAGAAAAAAACAACATGTATACACATTAGTAGTTATCTTCTGTTTGTAAGCTTCAAAAGTTAAATTCCATAGTCTGAGAAGAAGCTCTGTTGTACGCAAGTAATGGTTAACTCTTTTTCTAGTTAGGTAATTTTTCAATTCAATATCGATTCTAACCCTTTCTTTCAGCTTGTGACCACACCCCCTAACCAAGCCTCATTACAACCCTCTAAAGACCTTTTGATTGATGTATCATCCTAAATTATAGTGGTGGAGATTTGATTTTCATGCAAGCGTATGGTAATGACTTTTCATTATTGAATATTGAGTGCTTCATTTATTTTCCTTAAAAACCTCGAGTGATTTGAGTGAATCTTTAGTGAGGATGTAAAACTCTGTGATATTCTGAATCAAAGGTAATTACTTAGATGAGGGGAGACACCTATGTTTGCATGAATAAAATGCACAACTTAGAATGTTTGGAACTTTTATATTCTTTTAGTTGAATTCTCAATGTATGATTACTTATGGATTAATGTGAGATATTATTGATAGAAATTATAAGTTGAGAAGAATTTATTTTTATTATGAGTTGAGAATTTTGCTTGAGGACAAGCAAATGCTTGAGTGTAGGGGTATTTGATAAACCATAAGTTATACATATTTTTACCCCATGTTTAATGCATTTTAGGATGATTTCTCATTAGAATTGGTGAACTCGATGCTCCTACTGCTTTAATTTCATGTTTTATAGTGAGGAGAGCATAGAAAAGAAAAAAGAACGAGAAACGAGCCAAAAATGGAGAAAATGGGCCAAAGTACGAAATCAACACGGCCTGGACCTCCTCACACGGGCAGACCACACAGTTGTGTCAATTTGGCAGGCTCGAGCATGGCCTAAAGTAATCGAACACGGGCGTGTGCCACGGGCGTGTCCCTGCCGAGCCCAAGTTGAGTCTAATTTGGAAAAGGCTAATTTTGAGGGCTTCTAGGCATTCCAAAGCCTATAAATACACCCTAGAGGAGGAAGAAAAGAGAGAGGGAGATGGGGGAGTAAGGAATTACGCCAAGGAAGCGGATTGATCCATCTCAAAAGCTAGATTCATCATCAAGACTGAAGATCTCTCCTTAATTTCCTTTCAGGAGTTTTGGGTTTTCTTTATGTTTTGTATTCTTTATTCTTCTGAGATGTTTTCTTATTTAGTTATGAACTAAAACCCCTAAATACCTAAGGGGAATGAAACCTAAGACGAATCTTGTTATTATTTTCTGAATCGTATGATAAATATTTAACTTATTCTTAATTATGTGTTCTTAATTCTTGTTTTGATATCCCAGGATACTGATTTAAGACATGCTCTTATTCAGAGGAGGAATAGACCCTGTCTAAGAGTACATTTGTCATAATTAAGCAGAGTTGATTGCGCGCCTAGACATAAGGTGACAAGATTTTGCCGGATTAGGGTGAAACCTAATAAGGGGATCCATAGATCGAGTTAATGCAACCCTAGAGTGTTAATTAGAGACAAGTCTCGGTTATTCAATCTAGGGATTAGACGTCATTAGTCTTGAATAGGGATAATAACATAACTTAGGGATCTCTACGGAACAAGTTGAATGAATAAATCGTCCGATTCAGAGCTAGAATAACAAGAAATGTCTAGGTGGATTTTTCCTTAGGTATTGTCTTAAGTCAATCAATTTTTTCCAAAAGCAATTCCCTAATTCTTTTCTCTGTGCGTTCTTAGTTTAGATAATTAGTTAATTAAAACAAAACCTCTTTATTCTTAGGCTAGATAATAAAAAGACAGTCATTACTAGTACTTTTAGTTCCTTTGGGTTCGACAATCTGGTCTTGCTAAAACTATGCTATTGTTCGATAGGTACACTTGCCTACCTCGCAATAATAGTTAGTTTAAGAACGAGTAATTATAAATATTTAAAACCTATGACGAAATAACGCAATCAATTATCAAAGAAGGAGCGAATTGATTCATGCAAAGGAAATAATGATGGAGCAAAAGATGAGTCCAGAACGGAAGGATCTGCAAATAAATAAAAGGGAGGGATCTTGATTTTACTTTATTTTTGTTCTTAGACTATTTTTAAGATTAAGTTTAATTAGGAATTTTTTATTTTTACATAATAAAACAAGAGAGGAAAATCACTAATGTGAGCAAGTCACAAAGTATAAAGTGTGGCAATAAATATATACATGTCTAGGATTGGATTTAGAAAGAGATTGGTACTTAAGCAGTCAAAATGACTCATCTCCTCTTTTCTAAAATCCTACCTAGTGTATAGTATCTATTCACTTTAAGCAATGAGGACATCGTTCATTTTAAGTTGGGGCAACCGAAAAATTGAATTATTTCCACTCAGAATAAAATTTTCTTTTAATTATGGTTAGGATATTTTTTGTTCAAAAATTTGAATTTTGTTAAGTGTGCTCAATTTGAGTATGAATACAGTTCTATTATTTCAATAAATTATTATGTTAGCTTAATAATGACTTGAATATATTTTTAATAAAGCATGCAAATTTATACCATAAAATTTTTAGTTCTTTAGAAAAGTAAGGTATGCATGAAAGTTTAAGTCTTTAGAATTGATTTAGAAGTTTCTTCAGGCGAAATCCTAGGGAGCATGTAAAGCTGGAAATGATTTAGGCAACTATTGTTTGGACCGTTTGAGCCTTTCAAGCCCTCCATGGTAAAATTTTATCCTTTGAAACACAACTTTGAGACTATATGACCTAATTTTATTTTGACCCTTGCAATGATTAGCCATTACTTTTCGCTTAATGATCTTAAAATTGTCCCAAACACTAGACTCAGTAATATTCAAAATGTACTTCGAAAATAAGTTTGGGGGATTGGAAAAGAAGTATCAATTGCTCGAGAATTGCAGTACACAAAGTAAGTGCTCGTGTTAGCTAAAAAAAGAAGAAGAAGAAGAAAAAAAGAGAGGGCACATGTATTTGAATGAGATGTATAAAAGAGCATATGAAAGTCAAGTTGATGTATCGAAGGTAAAAATTTTGAAGGTTCGAATGACGCTAAGTCTAGGGTTTTTAAACCAAAATTTATCTTTCACCTTCCCCTAGCCTAGCCACGTTACAACCTTGATAAAGACCTATTGATTCAAATTCCTAATGCTACGTAAATTAGTGGAGAGAAATTGCTACGATCAACATATGAAGACATAAGTTAAGCTTAATGATTGTAGCTTAGTCTTGAATAAAGGAATAAAAATCAAATTGGTAAGGTTAACATGCCTTTTTTACAAAAGCATTTAGTCTAAATTTTGCTATTATAATAAGTTGTTGAATTTAATTTGAACAATATGTATACTTAAGTAGCATAACTATCAAATTTCTTGTCTTTGAGCATAAGTATTTTAAATTCATAATTTTGGGAAAAATGTTGTTCTGAAGGAATTTTTCAAGGATGTCTTCGAGAAATTCTTTTCAAAATTTGTGCATTACTTGGGACGAGCAATGAATTAAGTTTAGGGGCGTGGAAACACAAAAATTTATATAGTTTTTCTTACCCAATCTTACTTAAATTCATGCAAATTCGGTTAAATTCTTGTTGAAAAATAATTAAATATTATAAAATAATTAAATTGTGTTAAAAATATGAACATGGTGAATTTAGTTAATTTTATACTTAATTTTGATTAATTTTGACTATTTTCGACCGATTCGCGCAAAGGGCGAAAATTGGCTCAACTGACACTACTGAAAGCACAAAACTGATAAGCAATTTAAAGTATCGAGGCACATGAATTTCCAGCCTAAGACGGTCTAGAAAATGTGTATTAATTCATAATTTAATTAATTTTAATTTATTCCCCATTTAATTTGGGTTAAATAAATTATTTTTAATTGATTATGGAGAAAGGGTCCAGTTGAATTGCATGTAAAAATTTAAAGTAATAGATTCACTGGTTGAACCATATTGAATGAATCGAACCAGCCACTAATTGGGCAGCCCAGAACCGTCCATATGCTGACCCAAATCAGCATTTTTAGCTGATTAAATATTCTTGCAAAAAGGGCCTCGAAAGACTTCTAATTTGCATTCAAACCCCACCTTTAATTGTGGCTTTGTAGATTTGCACCAAGCCATTTTTAGCAAAGTTGAAAGTCTCAACTCTTGCCAAGTAGATGGCCAGCCATAAGGGGGCTCTTTGGCTGCTGGAATTTGCTATTTTTAGCAGCGAAAATCAGCTATAAAAGCCACCCTTTTCTGATCATTCAAACCATCCCTCATTCCACAACATTCTCTCATTCTCTCTTCTTCTCTCTCACTTTTCTCTCACTTTTTCCATCCCATTTCCCTTATTTTTCAAGTGCCAATTTCTTCTATTGGGAAAGAGTCTCTCATCAGACATTTTGGAGTAGAAATTAGGTGTTCAAAAGCCACCTTGATAGCCGAGGGCAACGAAGAACGAAGAACGGAGCAACTAGTCAAGCCACGGAGAAACACTGGATTTGCTTCTTGTTTCCTATCTCTTTAATTTTTGTTGTTGTTTTGACGAACATGTTTATGAATATTTATGCTATTGAAATGGTTATTTTAATCAATTTAGCTTAGAATTAAGTTTGTGTTGGGTTGATTATATTCTGCCTACTTGAATTGTTAAAATGATGTTTATGCTGTTATAGGCCTCAGTAAATTGCTTGGTTAAGTAAAATCATGCCTAAGTTATTTTTGCAATATAATTGTTAAATAACTAATGAATAATTATTTAAACGGATTGAAATTATAATTAATTGACACAATACTTAATCAGTGCATGTTTATTCTTCTAAGGTAGCTGGAGGTTAAATTAGCAATGTATCTACCGATATTATTGCCTTGCATAACTTGCAAGATTATTGTGATTAAACTGTTTCAAGTAAGGATGCCTTGTTACCTCACATAGTCTTTTATATGCTTATTAGATTTAATTAATCGTTTGAATTGACATAGGGATATGCAAGAGATTAGTTCAATTTTATGAGTATGTATGTGCAATAACATGTTTGATTATTAGAATCTATTTAGTTGATTGAATTGACATTGGGATATGTCAAGAGATGAATGGATTTTTGTATGTGAGTATGTTCAGAAGTTAGCCAATTACCGAGTTGCTGTGAATTTATTCATAATAATGTAAACATGAGTTTATTTATTCTAAGTTAAAGGAATATAATTAATCCAACATAAGTATGTTACCTTGATTAAATCTTATTTGAAATCGTGCATTAGAACTCCTTTGTTTTATTTTAATTATTTACTTAGTTTTTTAAATAGTTTTTGACCATCTTTTAAAACCAAATTATTTTTACCTCACCAAAGTGTTTTACAATTAATTTCATAAATAATTCTTTTTACAGTCCCTGTGGGTACGATAACTCGACATTACTTGTCACTTTATTACTTGTTGCGATTGTGTACACTTGCACATTTTTCCATCGTTCCACCTATCCATGAACACCTTAACCCTGAACTGGTCTAGATAGTGAGGTTGAGAGATAACTAGTTCTTTCTGACTCGTTATTTTAGTGTAAGATCCGAAGATCTTGCTGGGATATCGACTAGTCGATTGAACAAGAAAACCTGAAGCAACAATTGGTTATGATTACTGAAGCAAGCTAATCACCCATGCCCAGATTTGATATATTTTATTATTTGATTTCTTGTGCTTATTTATTACTTTTATTATTATTATTAGTATAGATAATCAAAATCTTTCTTTTAATTCATTATAATATAATCTATTTAATGTACTAATTAGATCTAGTTATGTTTGGGTTAGAATTAATTTAGTGCTTGTCTTCCTTGGTTATGATCCTCAGAGTACTCATCTACTCCATTGTAACTATATTACAACTTGACCTGCGTACTTGCTGATATTGCCTTTTTCATATTTTTTGTGCAGGATTTCTACTCTGGACGTGGGTACATGATCTGCTATAATTTGGTGTAGCAAATTAAACTAGTTTTCGCATTTGAGGAGCTTGAATACAAGAACATTTGTTATGTGTTAATCAAGTTTTCATAATTTCATTTACATTCAATAAAAAATTTAATTCGTGTCTTTTATTTACCTTAGGGGTTGAATAGGGCCTAAGAGTGAGCTAATATATTTTGTGAGTGTGCATGAGACCATTAGAAGACATGCTAACTCGACACTAGTCACTGTGTTGCAACACAGAGAGGTTGATGTCCCAACATAGGGAGCAGAATAGAAGAATTCCAAGACTGCCTTCAGTGTCGCGACACGATCTGAGGATGTCGCGACATAACCCTGAAGATACCTTGAATGTAAGCATACTGCCCTTGATGTCGCGACACAAGCACTAGGGTGTTTTGGTCTTGTACAGGAAGCACTTACGAGCTAAGGCATTTTGGTCTGCACAATCAAGTGTTTAACATGGGAACATCAGCTGAACTAGGGTTAAGGATGACGACAACCCTAAATCTATAAATAGTCTCATTTAACACTTGTTATAGAGAGCCTTTCATATTATTAGTTTCTTTTGTACAATTTAGTTTTCAGTTTATTTTTCTTTCTTTTAGGGTTTAGACTTATTTTCAGTTCTTTTCATTCGTGTTCATTGGAGAACT
Source organism: Gossypium arboreum (assembly GCF_025698485.1). Taxonomy (NCBI): domain Eukaryota; kingdom Viridiplantae; phylum Streptophyta; class Magnoliopsida; order Malvales; family Malvaceae; genus Gossypium; species Gossypium arboreum. The sequence goes on along the minus strand of NC_069082.1, from coordinate 13,662,317 downwards.
TGATTTGTAGACGCAAGAAAACGGTTGAGGATTTCAGCACTTCATATATCAAATACAAACAAGATTCTCTAAACTCTACTCTTGTTTTATTCTTTATGTATATATCCAATATGAAGTTTATGGTATTTATTGATTCCATGACGAACTAATCCTTCTATAGGGGATTAATGAGTGAAGGTATAATATATTAACTATTTTATAAGGTTACTCAATGGATCAACTATTTGGGAAAGGAATAACCAAGACCCTAGGCTTGACAACCCTAAGAAGTCATCAAGGTGGAAATTAACCCAAAATTGGTATGGCCTATCCGTGAACACCTTCACCCTAAGCCGGTCTGGACTGTGAGGTCAGAAAATAAGTAGTTCTTATCGACTCATTATTTTAGTAGAAGATAAGAAGATCCTACTGAAATAGAGACTATTTGATTTATGATGAACCTGAAGTGACAATTGATGGGGATCTCCGAAACGAGTTAATAACCCATACTCAGATTTGATTAATTCTAGTTTTCAATCTCTTGTTTATTATTATTATTATTATTATTTTACTATTATAAAAATCCCAAAAAACCCTTTTATTTATGTTACCGTACTATAACTAATTTAAAGTACTAATTAGATCTATTAACGTGTAGGTTATAATTAATTTAGTACTAGCCTCCATTGGGTACGATCCTTGGAATGCTTACTAAGTGTTTCATTGTAAACAAACTATATTACAACCCGACCCGTATACTTGCGGAAACTACCTCAAATTCCATATATTTTGTAATAGTATTCACACTTCGAACTTTAATATGTCTGGAGACAGTCAAGTTGTTGGCACTGATTCTAGGGAGGCAATGCCATTCATTTAATTTTATTTTTTTTTGCATATTAATAGACTAATTAGGAATTTTTTAGATTATAGCTATGGTTTTATTTTCTTATTTTTTGCTAATCTTTTATCTTTTGGTTTAGTGTATGACTCGTAGTAGGGGAACACCTATAGAGCCAGTCATAGATTTAGAATGAATAATCTTTAGAAATTGTCAACAGCAACAGCAGTAGTAGCCACAGCCAATGCAAAATCAACTACCTATTGAAGGTAATTTACCATCATTTGAGAATCCACAGTTCGACGAAGCTAACAATAACAATCTAAACTGCCCATCACCACCACCACAATTACCTGTAAATAATCTCAAGGTGTAATGAAAGGACTCTGAAGGAGTATGTGCCACTGAATCTGGATATGGTTCAAGGGAGTATAACGAGGCCAACCATCACGACCAATAATTTTAAGATCAAGCCAGCTATGATCTAGATGATTCAAAATAATTTGCGGTTTTGAGGAACGATGACAGAAGATCCGAGTCAAGGTCTAAAATAGTTCATCCAGCTTTGTGATACCTTCAAATACAGTGGGGTCATTGGTGACGCTATTCTTCTTCGGTTGTTTCCCTTTTCATTAATTGATAATGTCTTTCCTTGATTAGATTCGTAGGCACCATGATTAGTCACGACATGGGACGAACTCGAAAGGGAAATTCCTACAAAAGTTCTTCCTCATTAGTAAGACAGTGCAGCTAAGAACGGAAATTTCTATGTTTAAACAATTAGAAGGAGAAATTTTTCACGAAGCATGGTAGTATTTTAAAAACTTGATTCAGAAATGCCTACACCACAGATTGCCTGAGTGGTTACAACTACAAATTTTCAACAATGGATTGGATGTGCACTCAAGGTTAGGATTGGACGGAGCAGCAAGAGGTGTTTTAATGAACCAAATGTACGAGGGTACGTACAAATTAATAGAAAATATGGCGATGAACTCCTACCAGTGGCCAACTGAACGACACACATATGGCCAAAGACCATCTACGGTAAAGGCTGTCCAGAAGGATGAAAAATATCAATAGTTAATAGATAGAATCAACTAAATAGAATCTAAAAAGAATGCACCACCTATATATAGAGGAGACAAATTGCTCTTCCACTATATTAACAATCCCACTGAGGATATGAATTACATCGAGAATAGGGGTAAAAATCTTTATTCAAATACTTACAATCTTGGATGGAGAGATCATCTAAACCTAAGATGGGGAGGAAATCAAGGAGGAGATAATACTTCAATTTAGGTTAAAAATACTAACTATCAACCTTGGAAAAGGGCCAACCCAAATGATCATACTGTATGTGGTCAATGTTTGGATCAAATTGAAGGGGAAATGTAATCAATGAGGACAGAAGTAAAGTAGGTGCAGTCTGAATGCACCAATTTAGCAAAAATATTGACTAAGTTTGAAAATCAAATAAGCCAATTGAAGAGCATGATGGGTGATATAAAAAGACAAATTGGCACAGGTATCCCTAGTAACATCGAAGATAATCCTTGGAGAGAAAAGAAGGAGCATGTGAAAGCAATCGTGCTTCGATCAGGTAAAGTACTGAATAACCCAAAGAACCTTACTTAGGAGGAACCTAAGGGGAGTACAAGTGATATTAATAAAGGAACCTTAGAAGCTGGTGACGAACCAAAACTAGAAAAAGTAGTTGCACTGGTAGTTGAATTGGAGAAAGAGACAATTAAAGACCCTGCCATTGTAAAGATATTGTTCCTTTCAAGGTTGGAAGCTGATGATGAACCGAAACTAGAGGAAGTAGTTGCACCGGTAGTTGAATTAGAGAAAGAGACAATCAAAGATGTTGTCATTATAAAGATATTATTTAGTTTAAGGTTAGAAGAGATAAAAACGGGATGAAGACGAGTTTGTAAGGTTTTTAAACTTGTTCAAAACATTCAATGTGAACCTACCTTTAATTAAACTAATTGAGAAAGTTCCTGAGTATGCGTAGGAGAACAAATTAACATGAGTGCTTCCTGTAGTGCTATTATTTCTAGACAGTTCCCCAAAAGATGAAAGACCTGGGAAGCTTTACAATTCCCATAGAGATAGGGAGCATTCAATTCAATAGAGCCCTATGAGACTTAGGAGTTAGAATCAATTTAATGCCTCTATCAATATGTGAGAACTTGGGTTAGGGGACCTCAAGAATGCACAAATTACACTACAATTGGCTAACAAATATTCAATACATCTGAAAGGAATACTAGAAGATGTGTTAGTCAAAGTGCGCAACTTTATCGTTTCGATAGACTTTGTAGTTTTAGACTTTGAAGAGGACCGTGAGACACCCATTTTATTAGGCAGGCATTTTTTAGCTACATCAAGCTCCACCATTAATCTGGAGAGAAATCAATTAACTATGAAGAGCAATGACAAAACAAAAATTTTTAAATGTGGTCACCAACAAAGTGAGAAAATAAAAGGGACTAGGGGAGAATTGTAATGAATTATCTGCTTTTAACCCTAATAATCACGAATCAAAGGACGTACTTCCTACAATCAATGCAGGTCAAAAGAATAGGTTCTGGGAAAGAGATAAATGAAAGAAGGTGGAGTGACACGACGGGTGATGGACTAACACTGAAAGAACCAAAAAAAGTCCTTATATGCATTAATGGTGCTATTGGATGAATTCAATAGTAAAACTTGATAATTTAAATTGATATTTAATTATTTGTAAATTATTTTATATTTAATTAACTGTTTAGTCTAGATTTTAGTTTTTATGAAATTTATGTTTTATAGGAACAGTTACACTTTAGAAATTGGAAGTTTAGGCAAAAATAAGGCCAGTGTCGCAACACTGCAATCCTGTGTCGCAACACCAAGGCTAAAATCGTTGGAATTAAGAAAACCAATTCGATGCTGCGACATAAACTCTATGTGTTGGGACACCAAATATAGTTTACCCAAAGTTCCAGATTGTGTCACGACATCGAACCTCGATGTTGCGACAATGGCAAACTGTTGGGGATGTTTTGCAAGGTTGGCCCGACCCAACTGTACACACCAGCCAAAAACACCTTATTAATCCAATTTTAACCCTAAAAAAACCTTATTTAAAACCCAAAAACATATTAAACCACCACCTAAACCAATATTAACACTTTAAACACCTCAAAACCTTTTAATTTTCATAAACCCTAAAACTCCTTTCTTACTTTTTCTTACTAGTTTACTATAAAATTTCTCCTATTCATCTCTATTTGATACAGAAACAAATGGGAAGAACTAAAAGGAGCGACCACAAATGAATATTAAAAGGAATCCAACGCATTATTTTCCAAGATTAAGGGCTTCTAACTCCTATTTTTATTGTTTCATTGGAAAATTTTCCTGTTAGTTCATTAATTATTGAACTTGAACAATATTAAAAATGCCTAAAAGTGAGAAGAACCAATGAACCGAAACCATCGACGGTTCTAAAACCCTCTAATTTACTGAATCTAAATTTTGAAAAATCTTTTTAGAACTTTAGGGAAAATTATTTATCCAAGAAAGGGGATTTGAACCATTGATGGCTCTCTGCCAGGAGATAAGACCTTTAGTTAGATATCAAAGATGGGAACATTTTTGAACAATCCCAAAGGACTTTGTCATGGTCCCTGTAGTTCTAGAATTTTATGCATCTTTACGGAACCAAGAGTCTAGGAAAGCTGGAGGTCATACATGGGAAACGATACCTATGCGGGGGAAAGATGTATGAATTACCCCTCGGGTTATTTGTGAAATTTATAATGCTTCATTTTATGTAAAATATTTTACAGAAGAAATTTATTTTAAATATTTTCGAGATATAAGCAACATTATAAACTTCATAACAGAAGGGAGGGGTAAAAGTAATTGTCACCTAGATACTGATATTCCAACCTCCTTTAATCAAGTAATAGTGTTTCCTAAAGAAAAAATATGGATTCAATTTCTGTGCACTAGAATAGCTTCAGCTTTGAATGTTTCTAATGTCAATACTTTTCGATCGATTTTGCATTATGCTATTTTACAAAAAAAAAAAAGGTACACATCAGAACATGGATATACCAAAATATAAAGTAATGCGTTAGTAACTGGAGAGTCGGAGTCTTCTTTCTTCACTTAGTGATGGCCTTAGGCAAAAGAGAAGGTGTGCCGATGACATCAATGCAACAATCAATGAAGCCATCCCAAAGTATAATTGGTGACACATTGTATACATAGTACATTGAACTTCAGGCTAAACAGATTAATGAATGGAATAAACACCAGCAAAAGATGATGGTTTCTCCAAATTCATCTCAAAGGAATGCAAAATTGACCACTCAACAAGAAATTGGCAACAGTAATCATCCTAAGCTAGATTGGATGATACACTGGATGCAGGAGTTGGGCCTGATTTTTTAGGAATTCGTGCAGCAAAACAATATTAGGGTACCTAATTATACGTCGAATATGTTTGGGCTGACACGTCCAGTACAGGAAAAGGAAAAGTAGAAGCGTGAAAAGAAAGAAGGAACTGAGGAGGGGGAAGAAGATGATGAGACAATATTTGAGGAGGATGATTGAACTTATAATTTTTGTTTTTAAAGATTGTATCAATTTTAGGGATCATTTTTTTAATTTAAATTGTTAGGAGTAGGAGTAATAATAGACTAGTGGTTGTTTTGTGTTTAAATTTTCTCTGCAAGAACCCCACATGGTAGAAGCGAAACGATTTTGAGCTATCAATGATCAAAGGAGGAGGTTGTAACGAATTGTAATGTGTTTATGCAAGTGCACGTAGTTATGCAAGTAATAGGTAAGTAAAAAATGAGTTATTATCTCCACGGGGGCTGTTTAAGCTTAAACAACTAATTACAAAATTATAATTAACAATTTGATGTAAAGAAACTCGGTAAATTTGGATAGTGATGATTAGCTAAATTAAATGTAAGAGTGATCCTTAAAGCAAAACTAATCTAGATGTAATTTACCTAAATGTATGAAATGAGAACTTTAGCAACAAAAACAATCAGCATTAAATAGGCTAGGATAATTATATTAATCAAATCAACTTACTTTTTGGAATTATTTCCACGAAAACTCGATCTCTTATAGGTTTGGAAACCAAATTAAGTCCTCTCAGATCTTTTACTTAGTTAAATATGCATGTTACTGATCATATTAGACTAAGGATTTCTTGGCATTTATGCAAGGTCACAGGGACATTTAGGTTTGCAACAGTTTAATTACATAAATCTAAAAACCATGCAAGATAATAGAGCTAACTAAATTAAGAATTTCACTTTATCAATTATATGTCTACTAGCCGTCATCTGGTTCGGATTGCTCAACTAATTTGAGTGCTCCCAATAACGTATGAATGAAACGCATCATGATATTAATTGAAAACATAATCGATTGAGGCACAAAACATGTTAACATGAATTAAATAAATCTCATTAAATTAATATAATCATTCTAGCATATATGAATTAAAACTTCATAGTTGATGTCAAAAACATAAAACTCAAAGCAAACATGTTTAAAATAAATGACAAAAGGAAAGAGTAGACTCAGTTCAGCAGCCTTTTTGATCTATTTTGATTGATGTGCTCAACTCTGCTCAGTTTAGCAACCTTTCGGATCTATTCTGACTGAAGCGTTCTTCCTTTTTGATTGAAGCTTCTTTCTCTAAGGATTTAGAAGGTGGCTGACTAAAGATTTCTTTTGAAAAAGCTTTTGAGGCTAGATATTGGAGAGGGGATGGATTTAAAAGTGAGTGATGACAAGGTATTTATAGGTGAAGCTAATGGTTTGAATTTACTAAAAATAGGTTTAAATTCTCTTCCTTCTCTCTCTCATGTGGCTGACCATGCTTCAAGAAAAAGGGATGACCAAGTCTTCTTAATTTGAATTTTAAATTCAAGTTAAAAATAGCTATGTAGTGGATGGTTTCAACAGGGAGGTTGTTGGGCTAAATTCTAATTATTTTCCAACTGTAGGGATCTTCCATTAAATATTTCAAACATATTTTGGACAACCATCTTCTATTGTCGAAATTGGGCTTTTAATTCTCCTTTTTGGATGGTTTTTTTTCAGTCCAATAACTTAGCAGATATATCCATCATTCTTTTTTTCTTTTATAAAAAAGGACCCAAGGGTCAACTTCAATTTATTGCATCTTTTAAGACTAACTCATGGATATCCAATGAATAATCCACATTAAAATCCAGAGTACAATTCTTATCCATAGTCAATTTACAAAGATGCTCCACAATTTTATTATAAAATCTAGGAGCCCAATTAATTTTGAAAAATAAAAAAACTCCAATAGCCTATAAGTCTCCTGAATGAGATGGCCCATCGTAGTTAAGTCATAATTCCTCTTATTAAAGCGATTAACCAGGCTGACACAGTCAGATTCAAATTCCAGTTTAGTCCAATTATTAGAGTGAGTGAACTTAATACTTTCTTCCAGTGCTTGCAGCTTCGCCCATTCAATTTGCAAGTCTTTGTCCAAAAAACTCACACGGCCTCCAAGAACAAACCCATCAAAATCCCTTGCCAAAAGCCTGTAGCTCATTTTCTTTCCATTAACAGCAGCGACAAAATTTATCTTAACCACACCTTGTGAGGGTTTCCTCCAAACTTTCTCCATAACCATTCTAGGCAACATAGGTTTCTCCAACATTGATGATAGTGAGTTATCTAAAGTGTTGGGGGTAACATAGAAAATTTGTTTTATTTTTTTTCTTCAATTTTTCTTATCATTTGTGTGCTTGAGCTTGTAGAAGTACAAGTGATTGGTTAGGAACATGTACATAGGTTGATTGTATTTACAGTAAATTTGGCATGGGGATAAGTGATTTTAAATTTTTTATTAATAGACTATTAAGTTCTATATATTACATTGTAAATAGGTTTGAAGCAATTGATTGTACCAAATGATATAGAGAATACAAGGAAACAAGTATGCTAGTATGAATGATAAATTGTTGAATTTGTGATTGTTTGGTTGACTAAATTTGTGAATATTGAGATACACCCAACGTAAAAAAGCTAACCCTATTTATTCATCCTTAGTATCTATTTTGAGCCAGAAAACACTTATTGATGAACCTTTATACAAGACATGAGATAAAAATGATGATTTGTGCTTACCCTTTTCTTTAGTCTTGAACTGCATGATTATAGACGCTTAACCATACATATTGAGGGTTAAATAGATAAATTACGGTTGTGTTATAAAAACAAAGTGATATGAAATATTAGTAGAGTATAGTGATTATAGGTTAGCTTAAAAGTGCAAAAAAAGATATAATTAAAAAGAAAATTAAAAGAGTAGAAAAGGAATACGTGAAAAATAAAAGCTATTATGAGTGAGTTACTATGAAAAAGAAAGAAAAGTGACAAAGTCACAACTATAGAAAAACTCGATCATTATTGCACAAAAACTCTTGAGCTAGCTGTAGTTACTATATGATGCTAAGATTTCCTATAAGGAGATAAAAGAAAGGTGAAAGAATGAGAAATAAGGCAGTGAACAAGAAAAGGTCACTAAAAGGGAGAATATAGGGCAATACGGTGTGCCAAACTATTTTCATGGTTGAAACTATTTGATGCTTACTATTATTGAAATCCATACCAATCCTAAGCCTCGAAACGTTACAAGCCGAAAAACCCTATGTGATCTAGGTAGACTTATTCACAATTTGAAATCATACTAAATAACTACATGTATGATTGTCTATATTCTGCTAGGATAATCAAATTACTTATATAATTTATTGATGGATTCCTACATTTAAGACCTTTAATGCTTGGATGCTTTGTAATATACTGAACATAGGTGTTTGATATCAAAAGTGGTAAGTCAGCTATATATCATGCCAATATTATGTGTGAATACGAAATGCTTATTCATATGCTCCAAAGCTAACATTTCTACTATGCTTGCTCAAGGGTCATCTTTTCATTTACTGTTTTTTGTTTGTTTTGCTTGAGGATAAGTAACAATTTAAGTGTGGGAGAGTTTGATCTACTATAATTCGGTGTAGTCGAATAAACTAGTTTTCACACTTTAAGAGCTTGAACATAAGCATTTCAGTTAATTTTTAATTACATTTTTGTAAATTTAGTTAAATTTATTAAAGTGTGTAATTTGAGGCTTTTATTAACCTTAGAGGCCGAAAGAGGTCTATGGGTGAGCTAATATACATTATGAGCATGAAGGAGACCACTAGAAGGTGTGCTAACTCGATACTGGTCGTTGTGTTGCAACACGGAGCATTGGATGTCGTAACATACGAAGCAGAGTAGAAGAATTCTAAGACATAATTCGGTGTCAAGTCACAGCATGAGGATGTCGCGACATACCCCTAAAGATACCCTAAAAATGAGCATACCACCCTCGATGTCACAACACAAGACCTAGTGTGTCTTAACATCACCTTTGTTCAGGAAATAATTACGAGTCAGGGGCATTTTGGTCTACACAATCAAATGTTAAGCACAAGGATGGTAGCTACCTATGGTTAAAGACGATGACTACTCTAAAGTCTATAAATAGGCTCATTTTGCACATGTTGGGAAAGGGCTTTTGTATTGTATAATTTTCTTCCTAGATTTAGTCTTTAGTTTTTCCTTATTAGATTTTAGGTTAATTTTAGTTCTTGTTATTTGCTTTTGTGGGAGATATCAAATTTGTGAAAGACAATCAAACCCTGTGAGGATTTTGTGCTCAATTCTAATACAAATCAAGCTTCTACTAAACTTTATACTCTTGAATTATTATTCATGGTTACTTTGTTTTATCAAGTTTATATTTTTTTATTAGATCCAAAAAGAACTAATCCTCTTGTTGGGGATTAGTGAGTGGATGTATGATTGATTAACTGTTTTGTAGGGTTTTCTTAGTAGATCAACTGCTCAAGAAAGGAAGAACCTAAACCCTAGGCCTGACAACCCTAGGAAGTCATTAAGGTGGGAATTAACCCAAATTTGTTATGGTCTATCCGTGAACACCTTAACCCTAAACTGATTTGGACTGTGAGCTCGAGAGATAAGTAGTTCTTACCAACTCATTATTTTAATGGAAGATCAGAAGATCCTACTGGGATATCAACTAGTCGATTGAACAAGAAAACCCGAAGCAACAATTGCTTATGATTACTAAAGCAAGCTAATCACCCATGCCCAGATTTGATAGATTTTATTATTTTATTTCCCATACTTATTTATTTATTTTATTATTATTAGTATAGATCATCAAAACCTTCATTTTTCTTTATCATAATATAATCTATTTAAAGTACTAATTAGATCTATTTATGTTTAGGTTAGAATTAATTTAGTTTTTGCCTCATTTGGTTACGATCCTCAGAGTACTCATCTACTCTGTTGTAACAGTATTACAACCTAACCCGTATACTTGCGAACACGACTTTTTTCATATATTCTGGCAGGATTTCTACTTCAATCGCTGGTACGTCTGAAGGAAATCAATGCTTCTTGTTCTTGAATTTCATACCTATCCTATGCTTCAGAATGATAGAAGCCGAAAAGTCTTATGTGACCAAGATAGACTTATTGATCAATTGACATCATACTAAGTAATTGCTTTCACGATTGTTTGTATTCTGCTAGGATAATCAAATTACATATATGATTTGTTGATGGATGCATATGTTTGAAAACCTTAATGCTTGTATACTTTTTAATATACTAAACTTAGATGTTTGATATTGGGAGTGGTAAGTGTCACGTGTAAAATGATATTCGATTTTGTGCAAGTATACACATTGGTTCAAGTAATAAAGAAATGAGTGAGTATCGTTCCCATGAGGATCGAATTGAGACACAAAAGTGGTCAATTTATTATAATTTGGTTAATGCTATGACAAGATTGATGAATGGTAAACTAAGGTAAGTATGTAGTGAAGTATGCGACAGATGAAATTGATGAGTGATTGGAAATGCTATGGAAAAAGTGAAAGCAAAAATCTAATGGCAATAACGAGAGTGATTATCCGAACAAAAATAAACAACTAAATATGTTGTGGAAAAGATAATACAATAAAGAACAAGGATAGAGTGTCATTAATATGGAAGGTCGGGATTACCCAGAATTGACCCTTACTGTCAATAATGCCTTGGCAAATTCGTATCTACTTTACTGTACAGAAGAGTTATAAAATGGCTTGCCTCTCGTGAGAGCAAAACCTCAAATTACCTTGCCTGTGTCTATAGGCTTTTTAGATATCTTGCTTGGGTTCCTTCTGTATGATCGTGACTCTATGTCTAGAGTCAACTACAAGTGTATTAGATAGTTGCTCATTTCATTTTATTTTGATCCAACCAATCCAACCTTTCCGGAATTAGAATCGATTTATAGTATGTCAACAGCCTTCTATGTCTAGAGATCATTGCCTTTAAATTATGAGAAAAACAATCAAATGAAACAGTAAAATAAATCAGATATATACTGCACCATAAAATAGTTAAAGTTTCATCGAAAGTAATCTCAACCCTATGAGATTTAGCTTATGGGATAGGAAATAAAATCCCAAATGAAAATATTATCTGACATTGTGTTCCACTACTTTTATTCAATATTTCGATGGAACACTAATAGAAATAACGGAAGAACTTCAAGAAACAGCTTTTGCTTGCCCAGCCCACACTTTGGCAACAAACCGTCCTGTGATGGCTAAAAAGGACTGTCTTTAACTTCCTTTCCTTTGCGCAACTGAAACCTTATTTATGCCTAGGGATCTTTCTCCCCTTTTTTCTATAGTTTGTGATGTCCCCTTTATCGGTATTTATAGATAGATTAGGCTAGGGTCAACTAATAGCTCACGATTATCTTCTCCTCTTTTAAGGGGATTTATCTGGTACAAGTTTGAATTTGAACAGAGACTGCAGTGCAGAAAATGTTGACTTGGTCTTCCTGGCATTGTCACGGCATCCTTGTTGACAAACTATCTACACTTTACCCTAACAAAACTTCACTAATTTATTTTCTCGTTCAAAAACATGTTCCTACTAGATAAAAAAAACTCTATCGCAAGCGATTAAAAGCACCTAATTGCAACACAATCCAAGTCCTAATGCAATATTTAAAAATGCTAACTAAAATGTTCTAAAATGTAACAAAATAAAGTTAAGTACAAGAAATTATCTAGGTAAAAGCATGAAATATAACTCTTTTCAAGAGTTATCAATAAGTTGTTTATATATCATTCAAGGATTATGTGTAAACATGAAAATGCTTAGTTATGTACTCCAAAACCAATCTTTGTACTATACTTGTTCAAGGGTTGTCTTTTATTTTTTTACTTATGTCTTGCTTTTCTTGAGGACAAGCAATGACTTAAGTGTGGAGGAGTTTGATCTGTTGTAATTCGGTGTAATATATTAAACTAGTTTTCACACTTGAGGAGCTTGAAGATGAGCAATTTTAGTATGTTTTACTTGTGTTTTCTTAGTTTAGTTAAATTCAATAAAAAGTACATTTTGAGTCTTTTATTGACCTGAGGGGTCGAATGAGGCCTATATACGAGCTAACATACTTAGTAAGTGTGCAAGAGACCATTCAAAGGCATAGGAACTCAAAGCTAATCACTATGTTGCAATACGGGGAGTTCGATGTCGCAACATAGGGAGTAGAATACTAGAACAACTATACTACCTTGGATGTCATAACATAGCCAAGGGATGTCACGACACATGTAACACCCCAAACCCGGCCCAGAAGTTATGGCCGGATCCGGCATGCCACATCAAAACGTAAAAAAAAAAAATTTCCATTCTAAGTCCAGAAAATCGTACTTGATGTTCAAAAGATTAATTCATTAAGGGTTAAAGTGAAAGGAAGTCAGTGCACCGGTAGGAAACCGGAAAAGAGGTGGTGAGTCCATCGGATTTGCTTAAGTACCAAGCTCCTTCGGATCCAATCCTAGACATGCATACCGCCATTGCCACACCTTAACGTCATGGATATTTCTAGGAAACCGATTTGATTAAGTCATTTTAGGAAAAGTGATTAATTTTGGAAAATACTTTCATTGCGGAAGCTTTGCTTGTTGTCGTGTTATTTTGAAATCAACTGTTGTTTTTGAAAATGCGCCTAAAGCTATCCAATTTCAACAGTTAAAATAAGTATTACCTATCTTAGTAATACATATTAAAACCATCAAAAATAAATAAGCGGCCTTATTACATTTAAAAGCCCAAAACCTCAAACGTAATAAAAGGATGTCCAGTTCACGAGAAGAAAATCAAACTTTCGAGCGGGTGGCCACTCCGAATTCCCTCATAGCTCCAAGCCCACTATGGTTGGGGATTTCTGCGTGGATGAAAATAAAACGGGTGAGTTTGGGGAAACTCAGTGTGTAAGGAAAACCCATTCAAAGCCCAAGTCAACTCAAACCTATTGGGCCTAAGCCCATTCAGTATAACAGTGGTATTGGGCGAGCCCTTTTCATTACAATAAACCGGGCCTTAGCCCTTATTCAGATAATGATATGGGCCATAGGCCCATTTCAAAATACATGCAACATCAAGAAACATATGCAAGCCCATTTGGGAGACTACTCAACCCACCAACCACTACACTCCACCTGCACCAGCCATACACTCCATGTGGGAATAGCTCAACCCACCCACCCAACACTCCACGATTTTGCGACTGCTTTGCTCGATTAACGATAAATTGAGGCAAAGCCTCCAAGACGTGGACAAGCCACTTTCAGTACTTCCTCCGTCAATATCCCAATCCCATGCATCGATAATAACAACATGGCATGCAAGAAATAACAACATCAAACATGCATTTAGGTCAATTTAACCCTAGGGGTATTTGGTAATTTATCTCCGAGGTAAAAGCGTAAATTTTCCACTTTTAAAGGTATTTCAATAATTTATCTATTTTAGGGTTTTTCATGCATATTCCTACCTTTCACGTACTAACAGAATCACGTACCGAGGGTTCTTACTGAATTGGGCCCGTTGGCCCATCATTCTAATTTTGGCCCATTAAGCCCAAAAATATCGAGGGCACATAAATCATGCACTTTGCAATCCAAACATTGCAGCTTACCAAAAACATTAATCGATTTACCTCATGAGCATTCGGACACTCGCAAATCTACAAAATCTTGGTTTTCGGTATTTGACTTTTCGACTTTTGCCGATCTAGACTAAGAAAGAGGGTGTTAGTTACACACCTGTTTGCAACGATATGCTGACGAGATCCACACACGAACCGCCTACAATTGGATTACTAACACGTTAATCTAACTATTCAAATACAAACTACGTATTAACCCCTTACAATATTCGGCCAACCACATCTACAGATCATAGTAAGCTTATAAGAAATCAATAAGCAACTCATTAACAAATTTTTGTCAATGTTTACCACATAATCATAATTTCACTGCAAGCTGTCTTCCTGAGCAACAGTCACTAAATCATTTATAACTGGAGCTACGAAACTCCAAATCAAGTTCCGTTAATTTTCCCTGAAAATAGACTCATATATCTTCTATCCATAAAATTTTCAGAATTTTTGGTTTAGCCAATAAATACCAGAATTTTCTCAAAGTTTCCCATGTTTCACTATTTGACTAATCTGACCACCCTTCATTACGAATCAAATTCCTCATTGTACAGAATTCAAAATATGTTCTTGTTTATTTCATTAGAAACTAGACTCAATAAGCTTTAATTACATAATTTATGCAGCTTCTAACTCATCTTCTACAATTTATGGTGATTTTCCAAAGTCACGTTACTGCTGCTGTCCCAAGCAGATTTATTACCAAATCACTCTTTCACACCTAACTTGCATGCTTGTTATTTAAACATGTATATCACCAATCAATCATCACATATCTATGATTTTACTTAAGTATAATCTCCATTTCATCATTTTAAAGCACAACATGTTAGCTGATTTTTCCCTTTAACATCTAAGGCACATGCATGCTCATTTGTTTGGCTCAACTTCACCTATCTTCCATTTTTCATCAAAAGAACATGAAACAACAACCATTTCCTTCATTTTAATTCATGACTAAATGCTCACAACACAACTAAAAATCAAAAATACTTCAACAGTTAAGGTAGAATCAAGAAGAACTCATGAACCTCAAAATAGAAGCAAGGTACCAAGAACTTACCTTCAATTTTCCTCCTCCTAATGACCGAATACTCAAGAACTTTCTCCTCTCCTTTCTCTTCCTTAACTTTCAGCTATGATGAACAAAGATGGACAAAACTTTGTTCTTTTCACTCCTTTTTATTTTAATAAAACTTCATATTTCATCCATTTAATTCTTTAATACAAAAGACATGAAATTCTTATCATGAAACATTTACCTAACCCATTATCATGAAACATTTACCTAACCCATTATCATGGAACATTTACCTAACCTATTATCATGAAGCATTTACCTAACCCATTATCATGGAACATTTACCTAACCTATTATCATGGAACATTTACCTAACCTATTATCAATTTGTATCAATTTGTACCATAAATTATGGATATCAAGTGCACATTTTGTCTACAACAACATGATAGATGGCCACTTCATGTAAAATGGGAGGTTTGTCATGCAAATCCTCCTATTTTGCACTTCTATTTGTTTGGTCACTTCAATTTAGCCTATAGCATTTTCAAACATTTTCACAGAGGTCATATTTCATAATTTCACCCCCTTTTTCTTATGGAACAAAAATTAACTAAAATTGCCGAGTTCTATCTTAAGCTTGGGCTTTCTAGAGGCCCACTAACATAATTAAACCTATTCCAACATTCACAGGATTCCCGAAAATTGGGGCGTTACAACTCTACCCTCCTTAAAGAAATTTCGTCCTCGAAATTTACCTAATCCAAACAGATGAGGGTATTGTTGTTGCATCGTCTCTTCTGGCTCCCAAACTCAGAAGTTTCCCCTTCCTTAACTTGTTGAAAACGAGCGACCAAAGACTCATCGTTCAACTGTTTTTCCTTAATCGATCCACCCAGGTTGGCCTCACTTGCAACTCACCAATAGACTTCCATCATCATACTGACTCGAGACGAGCAAACATTGCTCTCGGATCGAATCTGACTCTACGACTTAGAGCATCGGCTACCATATTAGCCTTGCTTGGGTGATACTCGATCGAACAGTCATAATCCTTAAGCAACTCAATCCATCTCCTTTGCCTAAGGTTCAGCTCCTTCTGAGTCAACAAATACTTAAGACTCTTATGGTCAGTGTATATAATACACCTTTCTCCGTACAAGTAATGTCTCCAAATCTTAAGTGCAAATATCACTGCTGCCAACTCTAAATCATGAGTCAAATAGTTTCCCTCATGAGGCTTAAGCTATCGTGATGCATATGCAACCACCTTACCCTCTTGCATTAACACGCAGCCCAAACCCACGTGTGATGCGTCACTGTACACAGTAAAATCATTCCCAGACTCTGGCTAAATTAACACAGGTGCTTCAGTCAGAACTTTCTTCAACTTCTCAAAAGCTTCTTGCTGTTTCTTAGTCCATACAAACGGTACTCCTTTCCTTATGTGTTTTGTTAGAGGTGCTGCCATCACAGAAAAACCTTCTACAAACCTTCTGTAGTATCCTGCCAGTCCTAGGAAACTCCGTATTTCTGACACCATCCTAGGTGGCTTCCACTCCAAAATTGCTTCAATCTTTCGAGGGTCCACCTTAATTCCTTCGGCAGAGACCACATGTCCTAAGAAGGTTACCTCCCTCAACCAAAATTCACACTTGCTGAACTTCAAAGAGTTCCTTCTCCTTAACACTCATGACACTATACGGAGATGCTCATCATGTTTCGCTTCAGTTTCAGAATATACCAGGATATCGTCAATAAAGACAACTACGAACTGATCTAAAAAATGGTTGGAACACATGATTCATCAGATCCATAAACGCTGCAGGAGCGTTCGTTAGTCCAAATGGCATAACCAGAAACTCGTAATGACCATACCGAGTCCTGAATGTCGTCTTTTGGATATCTGCCTCCTTGACCCTTAACTGATGATATCTAGATCGAAGGTCGATCTTGGAAAATACAGAAGCTCCTCTAAGCTGGTCGAACAGATCGTCAATCCTTGGCAGTGGATACTTATTCTTAATTGTCAGTTTGTTCAACTGGCGATAATCAATGCACATCCGCATTACCATCCTTCTTTTTCACGAATAGCACCGGTGCTCCCCATGAAGACAGGCTTAGCCTAATGAAGCCCCTATCCAACAACTCTTGAATTTGAGCATTTAACTCTACTAACTCCTTTGGTGCCTTCCTATACGGTGCGATAGACACAGGCGCCATTCCAGGCAACAAGTCTATTCCAAACTCAACTTCTCGATTCGGAGGCAACCTTGGAAGCTCCTCCGGAAAAACATCTTGGAACTCCTTTACGGTCCTAACCTTATCCACTGTCAGTCCCTCCTCTTCCGACTGACCTACAAATAGCAATTAGGCCTCACAACTTTTCCGAATCCACTTTTCGGCTCTTAATGCCGACACCACATTGGACAAATAATCCCTTCTCTCACCTATCACCATAACCTCCTCATCCTTTGTGGTCCTTAACACCATTCGTTTAGCAGCACAATCCAGAGTCACTTAATGCTTAACAAGTCAGTCCATTCCCAAAATGAGATCAAACTCTCCGAACGGTAACTCCATCAGATCTCCAGGGAAAATCTTACCTTGAGTTTCTAAGGGTACATCCCTATACAGTTTGTCTACCCTAACCGAGTGACCCAAAAGACTTAGTACAGATACCCCACTCACAATCTCCTTGGAGCAGTCCAAGTCATCCATAATCTGTTCTATGGCCTCCAACCAATATTCCGCCACATTCGGGGCTATACCAGACACGCCCTTAAAGATCTCCGTTCCATTAGTCCCGAAGTCATTCAGAAATAGATCCCTGAATTTCGTTGCCCGAACTTGCCTTTCCAGAACACGAAGCATTGCTTGTGACAGGGCATCATCCTCGGCGGCTCTATCACACGACCTATTCTCATCAGTCGGTGGTGGTCGTGCTACTCCAGTGGGTATGTGTTCAGAAGACGAAGATCTAGCTTGAGTACTACCTCGGCCTCGACCACGACCTCTTCCCTGAGTAGCTCTCGTACTCATATTGATTTATCTTGATTACGAATTTTTATGCATCAATTCAATATTCCAGTGTTTATTACAGATGTTTTATGAATCAGACAGTAATTCAAAGTTTGTTTTCGTAGAATCGAAGTCTAGCTACTGATTTGATCTCTTATCGATTTTCCTATGGTTTCAGATCATCCTATCTAGAGTGTCCTAGTAGGGTTTCATGCAGACAGATAATTCAGAAAATATTCAAAAAGTTTAGAGTAATACTTACAGACTTGGTAGAGATTGAATGCCACCTTCTAAAGATCTAAATTTTGAAAATCGAGTTTTTCGCATTCTTTATAAAATTTTCGCTTTCGAAAATCTTTGTTTTGTAAACCCATTCCACAGTAGAGTTGTTGCAACCTAGGCTCGATACCACTAAATGTAACACCCCAAACCCGGCCCGAAGTTATGGCTTGATCCGATGCCACATCAAAACGTAAAAAAAAATTCCATTCTAAGTCCGAAAATCGTACTTGATGTTCAAAAGATTAATTCATTAAGGGTTAAAGTGAAAGGAAGTCATGCACCGGTAGGAAACCGGAAAAGAGGTGGTGAGTCCATCGGACTGCTTAAGTACCAAGCTCCCTTCGGATCCAATCTTAGACATGCATACCGCCATTGCCACACCTTAACGTCATGGATATTTCTAGGAAACCGATTTGATTAAGTCATTTTTAGGAAAAGTGATTAATTTTGGAAAATACTTTCATTGCGGAAGCTTTGCTTGTTGTCGTGTTATTTTGAAATCAACTGTTGTTTTTGAAAATGCGCCCTAAAGCTATCCAATTTCAACAGTTAAAATAAGTATTACCTATCTTAGTAATACATATTAAAAACCATCAAAAATAAATAAGCGGCCTTATTACATTTAAAAGCCCAAAACCTCAAACGTAATAAAAGGATGTCCATTCACGGAAGAAAATCAAACTTTGAGCGGGTGGCCACTCCAATTCCCTCACGACTCCAAGCCCACTATGGTTGGGGATTTCTGCGTGGATGAAAATAAAAGGGGTGAGTTTGGGAAACTCGGTGTGTAAGGAAAACCCATTCAAAGCCCAAGTCACTCAAGCCTATTGGGCCTAAGCCCATTCGAGTAACAAGTGGTACTGGGCCGAGCTTTTTCAGACAATAAACCGGGCCTTAGCCCTTATTCAGATAATAAAGATGGCCCATAGGCCCATTTCAAAATACATGCAACATCAGTAAACATATGCAAGCCCATTTGGGAGACTACTCAACCCACCAACCACTACACTCCACCCGTACCACCATACACTCCATGTGGGGAATAGCTCAACCCACCCAAATTAACACTCCACATTCTTGACCTTTTTGCTCGATTATCAATAAATTGAGGCAAAGCCTCCAAGACGTGGATAAGCCACTTTCAGTACTTCCTCCGTCAATATCCCAATCCCATGCATCGATAATAACAACATGGCATGCAAGAAATAAATAACAACATCAAACATGCATTTAGGTCAATTTAACCTAGGGGTATTTTGGTAATTTATCTTCCGGAGGTAAAACGTAAATTTTCCACTTTTAAAGGTATTTCAATAATTTATCTATTTTAGGGTTTTTCATGCATATTCCTACCTTTCACGTACTAATGTAATCACTACTGAGGGTTCTTACCGAATTGGGCCGATTGGCCCATCATTCCAATTTTGGCCCATTAAGCCCAAAAATATCGAGGGCACGTAAATCATGCACTTTGCGGTCCAAACATTGCAGCTTACCAAAAACATTAATTGATTTACCTCACGAGCATTCGCACACTCGCAAATCTACAAAATACCGGTTTTCGGTATTTCGGCTTTTCGACTTTTGCCGATCTAGACTAAGAAAGAGGGTGTTAGTTACACACCTGTTTGCGACGATATGCTGACGAGATCCACACACGAACCGCCTACAATTGGATTACTAACACGTTAATCTAACTATTCAAATACAAACTACGATTAACCCCTTACAATATTCGGCCAATCACACCTACAGATCATAGTAAGCTTATAAGAAATCAATAAGCAACTCATTAACAAATTTTTGTCAATGTTTACCACATAATCATAATTTCACTGCAAGCTGTCTTCCTGAGCAACAGTCACTAAATCATTTATAACTGGAGCTACGAAACTCCAAATCAAGTTCCGTTAATTTTCCCTGAAAATAGACTCATATATCTTCTATCCATAAAATTTTCAGAATTTTTGGTTTAGCCAATAAATACCAGAATTTTCTCAAAGTTTCCCATGTTTCACTATTTGACTAATCTGACCACCCTTCATTACGAATCAAATTCCTCATTGTACAGAATTCAAAATATGTTCTTGTTTATTTCATTAGAAACTAGACTCAATAAGCTTTAATTACATAATTTATGCAGCTTCTAACTCATCTTCTACAATTTATGGTGATTTTCCAAAGTCACGTTACTGCTGCTGTCCCAAGCAGATTTATTACCAAATCACTCTTTCACACCTAACTTGCATGCTTGTTATTTAAACATGTATATCACCAATCAATCATCACATATCTATGATTTTACTTAAGTATAATCTCCATTTCATCATTTTAAAGCACAACATGTTAGCTGATTTTTCCCTTTAACATCTAAGGCACATGCATGCTCATTTGTTTGGCTCAACTTCACCTATCTTCCATTTTTCATCAAAAGAACATGAAACAACAACCATTTCCTTCATTTTAATTCATGACTAAATGCTCACAACACAACTAAAAATCAAAAATACTTCAACAGTTAAGGTAGAATCAAGAAGAACTCATGAACCTCAAAATAGAAGCAAGGTACCAAGAACTTACCTTCAATTTTCCTCCTCCTAATGACCGAATACTCAAGAGCTTTCTCCTCTCCTTTCTCTTCTCTAACTTTCAGCTATGATGAACAAAGATGGACAAAACTTTGTTCTTTTCACTCCTTTTTCTTTTAATAAAACTTCATATTTCATCCATTTAATTCTTTAATACAAAAGACATGAAATTCTTATCATGAAACATTTACCTAACCCATTATCATGAAACATTTACCTAACCCATTATCATGGAACATTTACCTAACCTATTATCATGAAGCATTTACCTAACCCATTATCATGGAACATTTACCTAACCTATTATCATGGAACATTTACCTAACCTATTATCAATTTGTATCAATTTGTACCATAAATTATGGATATCAAGTGCACATTTTGTCTACAACAACATGATAGATGGCCACTTCATGTAAAATGGGAGGTTTGTCATGCAAATCCTCCTATTTTGCACTTCTATTTGTTTGGTCACTTCAATTTAGCCTATAGCATTTTCAAACATTTTCACAGAGGTCATATTTCATAATTTCACCCCCTTTTTCTTATGGAACAAAAATTAACTAAAATTGCCGAGTTCTATCTTAAGCTTGGGCTTTCTAGAGGCCCACTAACATAATTAAACCTATTCCAACATTCACAGGATTCCCGAAAATTGGGGCGTTACAACACACCTCTGAAGTTAGCCTTAAACCATGCATACTGCCTTTGATGTCCCGACACAAGAACTAAGGTGTCGCGACATCAGGGCATTTTGGCCTGCACAATGGAAATTAAAACACGAGAACGTTAGCCGACCTAGGGTTGAGGACAAAAACAACCCTAACTCTATAAATAGGCTCTTAAAACACTTGTTTATGATAACTTTTACATTCTAAGATTCTTTGTAAATTTAGCCTTTAGTTTTTCCTTTATTTTAGGTGTTAGGTTTATTTCAGTTTTGTTCTATTTCGCGTTCGTCAGAGAACGTGATTTGCAACTGTGATCAAACTATTGTAGATTTTGTGCTTCAATCAATACAATTCAGATTTCTCTTAAACCTTTATCTTGATTCATTATTCATGCCTATCTTTATTAACAAGATTACCATGTACATGAGAACCAAAAGGAACTAATCCTTTTATGGGGGATTAGTGAGTGGATGTGGGATTCATTAATTTCTATGTAGGGTTTTCTTAGCAGATCAGCTGTTAGGGAGAGGAAGAACTTAAACCTTAGGCTCGACACGCTAGGAAGTCATTTAGGTTAGAATTGACCCAAATTTGGTATAGCTTATCCGTGAACACCTTTACCCCAAATTGGTCTGAACTGTAAAGTCGAGAGATAAGTAGTTCTTGTCGACTCGTTAGTCTAGTAGAAGATCTAGAGATCCTCCTAGGGTAGCAATTAGTTGATTAAGTAGAAACCCAAAATAAGAATTAGTTATGATCACCAAAGTGAACTAATCACCCATACTAAGATTTAATTAAGTTGGAATTTATATTTTCGAAGCTCACTTTCCTTTTGTTATTTTTATTTCATTCTTTATAAAGTCCCCAAAAATATTATTTTATGTTTTATCATACTATAATTTATTTAAACTACTAATTACTTTTATTTTTTTTAGGTTGACATTAATTTAGTATTCGTCTCCATTGGGTACGATCCTTGGAGTACTTACCTGCTTCGTTGTAATTATATTACAACCTGACCCGTATACTTGCAGACATTGCCTTAATTCCATATCTTTTAGTTATAGTTTTAAACTCTGGACGTTGGTACGTCCGGAGGTGGTCAGGTTTATATTGCAACATCGGTTCTGCTTTGGCCCTTCTTCTCGAGTTTCAAAATGTTATAAAATTAATTCCTAAACTACCCGAAAGTCTATTAAAATAAAATAATACACAAAAATTTAACTCAATTTAAAAATATCAAGTATTGTTGCCGGATTGGTCCGTTAGCTTAGTCAGTGAATTCTTGGATGCACATTTAATCTATCTTCTATCTGTGTTGGTCCAAAATCCATCATGCCACTCCGCCTTGTTCCACTTCTTGAATCTATTCTTTGAACCTGAACTTATCACAACATATACATTTTCCAACTCAAGGTAATTAGGGATATTTACAAATATTTCAAAACATGTTTTCCCTAACTTTTCCCTACATCTCTCATTTTGCTGGTGACCGCATTTGAATACTTCAGTCTCACCATTGATTTTCATGATTAACTTATTATTTTCTAGATTAATGGTGGACCTTGACATGGCTAAAAATGGTCTACCTAACAAATAGGTATCTCACGGTCTTCCTTAAAGTCCATAATTACAAAATCGATCGGGATGATAAAGCTACGCACCTTAACCAACATATCTTCAAGTACTTCTTTTCATTTTACTAAAGACCTGCCAGCTAATTGTAGTGTGATATGTGTTTTTTAAAGTTCCCCTAGCCCAAGTTTCTTGTATATCAATAAGGGCATCAAATTTATATTGGCTCTTAAATTACATAGAGCCTTACTAAAGTGCATATCCTCTATCTCTATAAAAATTGCAAAACTCCCCGAATCTTTTAGTTTTTGGGATATCTGTTTAGAAATCATTGCACTACATGATGCATCTATATTAACTTGCTTTTTTGTTTTAATTTTCATATGCTTAGCCATAAATTCTTTTAAGTTACTTCTATATTAACTTGCGTATTTAGGAACATTTTTAATTACTTCTATTAGAGGTAAGTTAACATTAAGCAACTTCAATAATTTTAGAAAAATTTAAAATTTTGTTTAATCTCATTTCCACTTTGTTAGAATTAAGTGACCCAAAATTCTTATTTAAATAAAATACGATGGAAAATAAAATAAAAGTAAAATCCATATAGAACTAGACTTCTTTTATTTTATTTTAGAATAAGGTTTTTAAACCTTATTAAACTCCATCTATTTTATATTGATTAGGATAAGGTGTTTCAATCCTACTAGAATATGGCTTTGCAAGCCTATAAATAGACATAGTCTATTCCTCTTGTATTTGAGTAAAAATTTTTCGACATAGTGAATTTTCTTCTCCTCTGCCCGTGGTTTTTTTTCCCGAAAGGGTTTCCACGTAAAATTTATGTGTTCTTTATTTTTATTTATTTTATTCTATTTTATTTTTCACAAATTGGTATCAGAGCTTCCGGGTTATTCATCTCGATCACGGTAATGGCGTCTTTGAAGTATGAAATTCCGCTGTTGGATCGCAACACCAGATTTGCGTTGTGGCAAATTAAGATGCAAGCGCTTCTTGCAGATGGATCTAGAGGATGCCTGCTAGGATAGATAAGATGCCTTCGACATTAATGATGAAGAGAAGAAGCGTAAGGATCGAAAGGCATTAACACAATTACATCTGCATTTGTCCAACGAAATTTTGCAGGATGTGATGAAAGAGAAAACTGCCGCTGCATTATGGAAGAGGCTAGAACAAATATGTATGTCGAAAACTCTAACAAGCAAGTTGCATATGAAGCAGCGTCTTTATGCTCATCGTTTGGAGGAAGGTGCGTCAGACACGAACACTTAATGTGTTTAAAGAAATTCTCTCAAACTTGGAGGCCATGGAGGTTCAAGATGATAAGGAAGATCTAGGGTTGATTCTACTTTGTTCGTTGCCCCGTCTTATTCAACCTTTAGAGACACGATTTTATATAGCCGCGAGTCTCTCACGCTTGATGAGGTTTATGATTCTTTAACCTCGTATGATAAGATGAAGCATCTTGTGGTTAAACCCAACTCTCGTGGAGAGGGTCTCATTGTTCGTGGGAGACAAGACCGAATATTGATGATGATCGTGGTAGAACACGAGAACGGAATCCTCGTGGTAAATCTAAGGGTAGATCGAAATCTTCAAACAGAGGTAAAACTTGCAACTTCGCAAGAAGAAAGGGCACATTAAATCTGAGTGCTATAAGCTACAAAATAAGATTAAAAGGGAGGTGCGAATCAAAAGGAAAACAACGGAAAATTCGGTGAAGTGATGTTGTAGAAGACTACAGTGATGGTGAACTTCTAGTTGCTTCATCAATGATTCTAAAGTAAGCGAGGAGTGGATACTTGATTCAGTCCGCACCTTCCACATGAGTCCCAATCAGATTGGTTTACAACTTATGAAACAGTATCTAAAGGTGTTGTTTTGATGGGAAATAATGCTTCATGTAAAATCGCAGGTGTTGGAACAATTAAAGTTAAGATGTTTGATGGAGTTGTCAGAACACTTAGTGACGTGCGGCATGTTCCAGAATTGAAAAGAAATTTAATTTCGTTGAGTACTCTTGATTCAAAAGGGTACAGATACACAGCTGAAAGTGGGGTTTTAAAGATTTCCAAAGGGTCCCTTGTTGTGATGAAAGGGCAAAGAAAGATTGCCAAGTTATATGTTTTGCAGGGTTCTACTGTTACTGGTGATGCAGCTGTCGCTTCCTCTTCCTTGTCAGATGATGATATTACTAAACTTTGGCATATGCGCCTAGGGCATATGAGTGAGAATGGCATGGCAGAATTAAGCAAAAGAGGACTTCTTAATGGGCAAGGAATTTGCAAACTGAATTTCGTGAGCACCGTGTTTTGGGAAGCAAAAGAGAGTTCGATTCACTAGAGGAATCCATAACACGAAGGAAACGTTGGAGTATATCCATTACGATCGTGGGGCTGTCCAGAGTGCCTTCGAGAGGTGGAGCTAATTATATGCTAACCTTTATTGATGATTTTTCCGAAAAAGTTTGGGCGTTCTTCACGAAGCGAAAAGCGATGTGTTTTCCACATTTAAGTCTTGGAAAATTATGATTGAAAAAGCAGACGGAAAAGCAGATAAAATACCTCCGCATGCATAATGGCTTAGAGTTACGCTCGATGAGTTTAATAGATTGTGCAAGTCGAAGGATCATGAGACACTTGACAGTCGTCATACTCCACAACAAAAGCGGCGTTGCGAGCGAATGAACAGAACGATCATGGAGAAGGTTCGATGTATGTTGTCAAATGCCAACTTACAAGTCATTTTGGGCGTATGCGACCTCTCTGCATGTTTTTGATCAACCGATCTCCATCCGTTGCCATTGAGAAAAAGACTCCACAAGAGGTATGGTCCGTAATCCCGCTAATTATTCGATTTAAAGATTTTTGGGTGTCCTGCGTATGCTCATGTTGATAATGGAAAATTGGAACCAAGATCCATTAAATGCGTTTTTCTTGGTTATAAAGCTGGTGTAAAAGGCTATAAGTTATGGTGTCCTGAAAATAGAAAAGTTGTGATTAGCGAGATGTTGTTTTGATGAAACCGCTATGCTACCTAACTTATCTCTTAAAGACTCTTCCAATAAAGAAAACCAAAAGGTGTGGAGCATCGACAATCTGTAATCAACTCCTCAAGCCAAGACAAAATTGAGAATAGAGTTGCTTCTTCACCACAATACTCTATCGCCAAAAACAGGACAAGAAGAGAAATTAAACCTCCAAAGAAGTATGCCGAGGTTGATCTAGTTGCTTATGCTTTAAATGTGGCTGAAGATATAGATGCGAATCAAGAGCCATTTAATTATTCGAGGCGATTAGTGTGAAGACTCGTAAAAGTGGATGTTTGCTATGCAAGAGGAGATGGAATCACTCCACAAAAAGCAGAACATGGGATCTTGTAAAACTTCCTAAAGGTAAAAAGGCATTCGTTGTAAATGGGTGTTTAAAAGAAAGAAGGGACTCGGGAGTTGAAGAACCCGGATATAAAGCAAGGCTTGTTGCAAAGGGTGACAGTCAGTGCCATCTTTCTTACAAAAGATCAAATGTTTCATGAGAGAACAAAACACATTGATATTCGGTATCATTTTGTTCATGATATTATTGCTCGTGGTGATATTGTTGTGAGCAAAATTAGCACTCATGAAAATCCTGCAGATATGATGACTAAGTCACTTCCTATAACCAAGTTTGAGCATTGCTTAGACTTGGTTGGTGTTCATTGTTGAAGTTAAACCCTTAAGGGGTTTTTGGAAGAGGTGAAGAACTTGTTTATTGAAAGTTCGCGATGAAGAACTTGTTCATTGAGAATTTGTGTCAAGGTGGAGATTGTTAGAATTAAGTGACCCAAAATTCTTATTTAAATAAAATACGATGGAAAATAAAATAAAAGTAAAATCCATATAGAACTAGACTTCTTTTATTTTATTTTAGAATAAGGTTTTAAACCTTATTAAACTCCATCTATTTTATATTGATTAGGATAAGGTGTTTCAATCCTACTAGAATATGGCTTTGCAAGCCTATAAATAGACATAGTCTATTCCTCTTGTATTTGAGTAAAAATTTTTCGACATAGTGAATTTTCTTCTCCTCTGCCCGTAGTTTTTTTTCCCGAAAGGGTTTCCACGTAAAATTTATGTGTTCTTTATTTTTATTTATTTTATTCTATTTTATTTTTCACACACTTATCCTCTAACTGTGAGGGGAATGGCACCTTGGTTAGTGCGGGTTCTCTATTTGGCTCAACTATCGACTTAGCTACTAGCTCAACTACCTTTTTTGGTTTTAGTTCAGCATCATCATTTCGAGGAGCTTCTTCTCAAATATCATCAACATCTTTCTTGCCCTCCTCTTAAGTTGGGTTCTTTGGGCTACTGAGTACTTTACCCAAATAGAGCACAATTGCTTTAATGTTGTAACGCCCCAATTTTCGGGAATTCTGTGAATGTTGGCAAAATTTCATGCTTTGATTTTGTCATTTGTGAGTGAAATTATGAAATAGGACCTATGTGAAAATTTTTGAAAATGCTATAGGCTAAATTGAAGTGGCCAAATAAATAGGAGTGCAAAATAAGAGGATTTGCATGACAAACCTCCCATTTTACATGAAGTGGCCAGCCATCATGTTGTTGTAGACAATATGAGCATTTGATATCATAATTCATGGTACAAATTGATAATGGGTTAGGTAAATGTTCCATGATAATGGATTAGGTAAATATTCCATGAAAATGGGTTAGGTAAATGTTCATGATAATGGTTTAAGTAAATATTCCATGATGGGCATTTCATGTCTTTTGTATTAAAGAATTAAATGGATGAAATATGAAATTTTATTAAAAGAAAAAGGGGTGAAAAGAACAACGTTTTGTCCATCTTTGTTCATCATAACCGAAAGTTAGAGAAGAGAAAGGAGAGGAGAAAGCTCTTGAATGTTCGGTCACTTAGGGAAGAAAATTGAAGGTAAGTTCATGGTAGTTTGCTTCTATCTTGATGTTCATGAGTTCTTCTTGATTCTACCTTAACTCTTGAAGCATATTTTGGTTTTTAGTTGTGTTGTGAGCATTTAGTCATGAATTAAAATGAAGGAAATGGTTGTTGTTTCATGTTCTTTTGATGAAAAATGGAAGATAGGTGAAGTTGAGCCAAACAAATGAGCATGCATGTGCCTTAGATGCTAAGGGGAAAAATCAGCTAACATGTTGTGCTTTAAAATGATGAAATGGAGATTATACTTAAGTAAAATCATATATATGTGATGATTGATTGGTGATATACATGTTTAAATAACAAGCATGCAAGTTAGGTGTGAAAGAGTGATTTGGTAATAAATCTGCTTGGGACAGCAGCAGTAACGTGACTTTGGAAAATCACCATAAATTGTGGGAGATGAGTTAGAAGCTGCATAAATTATGTAATTAAACCTTAATGAGTCTAGTTTCAAATGGAATAAACGAGAACATATTTTGAATTCTGTACAATGAGAAATTTGATTCGTAATGAAGAGTGGTCAGATTAGTCAAACAGTGAAACATGAGAAACTTTGAGAAAAATCTGGTATTGATTGGCTAAACCAAAAATTCTGAAAATTTTATGGATAGAAGATATATAAGTTTATTTTCAATGAAAATTAACGGCACTTGATTTTGAGTTTCGTAGCTCCATTTATAAATGATTTAGTGACTGTTGCTCAGGAAGACAGCTTGCAGTGAAATTTTGATTATGTGGTAAACATTGACAAAAAAATTGTTAATGAGTTGCTTATTGATTTCTTTTAAGCTTACTATGATCTGTAGGTGTGGTTGGCCGAATATTGTAAGGGGTTAATACGTAGTTCGTATTTGAATAGTTAGATTAACGTGTTAGTAATCCAATTGTAGGCAGTCCATGTGTGGATCTCGTCAGCATATCGTCGCAAACAAGTGTGTAACTGACAACCTCTCATAGACTAGATTGGCAAAAGCCGAAATGCCGAAATGCCGAAAAGTCAGTATTTTGGGAATTTGCGAGTGTGCGAATGCTCGTAAGATAGTTGGGTTTGTATATTTGGTAATCTAAAGTATTAAACTGCAGACGCGATTTCAGTACATTTTGATAATTTGGGCTTAATGGGCCAAAGATCGGGTTCATGGGCCAACTGCCCAATACTGTAAGTATGCGCGTAAGTGTTCTGATAGTACGTAAATAGTTAGGATATGCATGAAAACCCTAAAAGCAGCTAAATTGCTATAATACCCCTATGTATGGAAAATTATTGTTATACCCCTAGGTGCAAAATTACCGTTATACCCCTAGGGTTAATTTTGACTGAAAAGCATGACGATCTGATTCTGTATGATGTATGCTATGATTATATATCTGTTGCATAGGGACATGGGTTATATTATGGTGGAAGCATCCTGGTGGCTATGCCACAATTATCTGATCTGGTGGCTCTGCCACATATATCTGTTCTGGTGGTTATGCCACGATTATCTAATCTGGTGGCTCTGCCACATATATCTATTCTGGTGGCTCTGCCACAATATCTGTATCTGGTGACTTCGTCAGAATATCTGGCAGCCTCGCTGCGATTTCTGTGGTGTGTAGCGATTGGATGGGTCGAGTAGTCCCCCCACATAGTGTAAGGCTGGTACGGGGGTGTTATGGATGAATCTGGGTTGGGTTTCTGCATAAACATGTAATATCTTACTCGCTCATTATGGACCTATGGGCTTTATTCGAATTTCATTGCTCGGCTAAGGCCAACTTATTCTGCTTTACGTGGGTTGAGCTGATTTAGACTATGGTTGGGTTATTTTACACAATCGAGTTCCCCAAATTCACCCTTTTATTTTCATCCACGCAGTAATCCCCAACCATAGTGGGCTTGGAGCGTGAGGGAATTGAGTGGCCACCGTTCTAAAAGTTTGATTTTCTTCGGTGAACCAACATCCTTTTATTACGTTTGAGGTTTTGGGCTTTTAAATGTAATAAGGTCGCTTATTTATTTTGATGGTTTTATATGTTTTATTAAGATAGGTAATATTTATATTTAATCGTTGAAATTGGATAGCTTTAGGCGCGTTTTCAAAAAAATAATTGATTTCAAAATAACACGAAAATGTGCAAAGCTTCCGAATGAAGATATTTTCCAAAATTAATCACTTTTCCTAAAAAGGACTTAATCAAATCAGTTTCCTAGAAATATACATGACGTTAAGGTATGGCAATGGCGGTTTGCATGTTTAGGATTGGATCCGAAGGGAGTTTGGTACTTAAGTAGTCCGATGGACTCACCTCCTTTTTTCCAATTTCCTACCTGGTGCACAGCTTCCATTCACTTTAACCTATAATGAAATCATCTTTTAAAACACTCAGTAAGTTTTCTTTCTGGATCGGAAATGTTTTGAATGCTTCGATGTGGCATGTCGGATCCGGCCATAACGTCTGGGCCGGGTAAGGGGTGTTACAAATGTGCTCATTCCTTTCTCTCCGAGGATTATTCTCGATACTACATGGGATCCCGATGCCAATTTTCCTTTTGTTATCCCTCATCATGCTCATCTTCTCTTTTAGCCTTGTCAATGTTTTTATCATTTGGGTGCACTTAAACTGCACCTGTTTCACTTCAGTTTGCATTGACTGTATCTCTCCCTCAGTTCAATCCAGTCTTTAACCACATACAATATGGTCACTTGATTTGGCCCTCTACTAGCATTTCTGCAAATAAGGAGGTTGGAAAGTAGCATTTTGTTTAATAAAAGTTTGATGAACCTAACAACTAGATTCTCCGTCGAACAAAAGTGAAAATAAAATTGAAAAGAAATCCTAATTACAAATGCCTAGAAACTGAAAACTAAATAAAATTTGCAACCTAAACTAGAATAAATGTGTAAACATATAAAAAAAGTTGTCTAAGAAGTGTGCAGTGAAACCTATTTACAGATTTAGGGTTGGCTATCATCCATAACCCTAGTTTGACTAACGTTTTTATGTTAAAGTTCATTGTGTGGACCAAAACACCTCAACTCGTTAATTCTTCACATCAAGCCGGTGGCATAACATCCTCTACCCTATGTTGCAACATTGGTTGCAGTTTACTTGGCTCAGGCTTAGATTCAGGGTTGTGTTGCAACACCGAAGGCAGTCTTGATATTTTGGGTATACTTCTCACTATGTTGCGACGTTGAACCTCCGTGTTAGAACATGGCAACCATTCTTGGTTCTCATACCTCTGAATGATGTCCGCACACTCACCAAACACATTAGTTTTCTTTTAACCTATTTTGGCCCTAAAGTCATATAAAAGGCTCAAATCACACTCTTTACTATTTCATAACTAAAAGTGAAAAACTAAGTAAAACATGATGAAATTGATTTTATTCAAGCTCCTTAAGTATGAAAAATGGTTTACTCTGCTTCAACAAATTGTAGCAGACCAATATTGATGTATTGAAATATGGCATGTTATATGTTATAGTAATAAGTGAATTGCTATGTGATAAACCGTAATCTATACATATTTTTACCCCATGCTTGGCATATTTATGAATGATCTTTCCTTATTTTTTAGTGAATTTGATGCTCCTAATCCTTTAATTTCATGTTTTATACTTAGGTAAGCATAGGAGAGTAAAAAGAGCGAGAAACGGGCAAAAAAAAGAGAAAATGAGTCAACGTGGGAAATCAACACGGCCTGGACTTCCTTACACGGGTAGACCACACTCTCGTATTTATTTAGCAGACTTTAATGTGGCCTAAGCCACTCCACACGGGCTTGGCACACGGTCGTGTCTCTATCGAGCCCAAGTCTAGTTCTACTTGGAAAAGGGCACTTTTGAGGGTTTGGAAGCATTCTAAAGCCTATATAAACACTCGAGGATGCACCTAAAGGGAGCAGACAGAGTAGGAGGTCAGGAATTACTCGAAGAAAGCCGATTAATCCATCTCAGAAGCCGGATTCTCCTTCAAGACTGAAGATCTCCCTTCAATTTCTTTCAGGGGTTTTTGGTTTTTCTTTATGTTTTGTTATCATTATTCTTTTGAGATGTTTTCTTTTACACATATGAACTAAATCCCCTAAATATCTAAGGGGGATGAAACCAAAGACGGATCTTGTTACTATTTTCTGAATTATATGATAAATACTTGATTTGTTCTTAATTATGTGTTCTTAATTCTTACTTTAATATTCCAAGATATTGATTCAAGTATTGATGTGCTTATTCAGAGGAGCAAAAGTCCCTGTCTAAGAGTAGATCTAGCATAATTAAGCGGAGTTGATTGCACCCTTAGACATAGGGTGACATAAATTTACCGAGTTAGGGTCAAACCTAATAAGGGAATCCATAGATCGAGTTAATGCAACAGTAGGGGTTTTAATTAGAAAGAGATTTCAATTAATCAACCTAGGGTTAGACGTTGTTAGTCTCAAGAGAGATAATAATAATATAAATTAAGGATTTCTACAGATCGAGTCAAGTGAATAAATCGTCTAGTTCAGAGTCAAATAATAAGTGAAGTCTAGGTGGATTCTTCCTTGGGTATTGTCTAAATCAATCAGTTTTTTTCCAAAAGTATTTCCCCAATTTACTTCATGTGCATTCTTAGTTTAGTTAATTAGTTTAGATAAAGCAAATTCCCTTATTTTTAGGCTAAATAATAAAAAGAAGGTTAATACTAGTACTTTTAGTTCCTGTGGGTTCGACATTCCAGTCTTGCTATAAGCTATACTACTGTTCGACAGGTGAGCTTGCCTTTATCGTGATAATAGTTATTTTTCAAGTAGGATCAATCATAAATATAAAACTTATCACGCACATCAAGTTTTTGGTGCCGTTGCTGGGGGAACTAAGATATTAGGAACGCTTAATTTTTATTACTTTAGCCATTTATTTTATTGCAATTTAATTTTTTTTTTAATTTTGTTTATATCACTAAATTTTCTTTTATTTACTTCTGGTAGGTTTTTATAGTTTATGGCTAGAAGAAACCCGTCAGGACCATTACTTTTTTATAGTAAAATCGAAAGCACAGCTCGCAGAATCCGAAGAGAAATAAGGCGAAGCCTATGATACATAGAGGAAAGGCAAGAGGACGATAGTCAAACTACAACCGAGGGGATGGCCGAAAATCAGAATAATCAGCTACCTCCTGTGGTTGTCGTAGATCCAATAAATCAGAAGCTTGCTCCTCCTACTACGTATGATTATGCTAAACCTAATTTAACAGGAAATGAATCGAGTATAGTTAGACCTGTTGTTGCTGCAAATAATTTTGAACTGAAACCTAACATGATTCAAATGATACAACAGTTTGTTCAGTTTGATGGTTTGCAGGACGAAGATCCAAACACTCATTTGGTAAATTTTTTGGAATTCTGCGTCACCTTTAAAATCAATGGCATTTCTGTCGATGCCATACGCCTTCGGTTGTTTCCATTCTTATTGAGGAACAAAGCTAAACAATGGTTGAACTCGTTACCACGAGGGTCAATCACAACCTGGGAACAAATGACCGAAAAATTTTTACTAAAATACTTTTCGCCGGCTAAAACGGCTAAACTAAGGAATGGTATCTCTTTTTTTGTGTAGATGGATCTAGAACCCTGTATGATGCATGGGAAAGATACAATGACCTATTAAGAAGGTGCCCTCACCATGGTTTACCTCTATGGCTACAGGTTCAGACTTTTTGCAATGGTGTGAACCCTTCAACAAGACAATTCATCGACGCAGCTGCCAGTGGAACTTTAAACAAAAAAACACCTGAAGAGGCTTATGAATTTATTGAAGAGATGTCACTGAATAACTATTAGTGGGAAGTCATGAGAAGAAAGCCAACAAAAGCAGCCGGTGTTTTAAGCCTTGACGCAGTTACTATCCTATCTAACCAGGTAGAACTATTAAATAAAAAGCTTGACAGTTTGTATGGTTCTACTCAGGTACATCTAGTGATGAGGTGCAATTCAAATGGAGGAGGAGTACACACAGAATATCAATCCTTCAACCCTAGCACCAAGGAGGAACAAGTTCAATATATGGGTAATAATAATTCTAGACCTCAAAATAACCCATACAGTAACACTTATAATGTAGGTTGGAGGAACCATCCCAACTTCTCGTGGGGTGGCCAAGGAAATCAAAGGCCACAATATCCCTCAAGTTTTCAACAACCACCTTATGAGCAGGAAAAGAATCTGAACCTTGAGGAGATGCTAACAAAATTCATCTCGGTGTCAGAAACTCATTTTCAGAAAACCAAAATAGCACTTAAGAATCAAAGAGCGTCGATCCAAGGGCTCGAAACTCAGATATGCCAGCTTGCTAAATTGATTTCTGATCGACCACAAGGTAATTTTTTGAGTAATACTGAAACTAACCCAAGGGAGCAGCTTAATGCGATTACCGTTCGAGATGAGGAAGGGTTAGTTGAACTTAAACCAGACTCGAGGCAAGGAATTCTTGTAAGTAAAGGTAAAAGTGAGGTGGACCACAGTGAGCAGAAACTGGTAAGTAGAGAATACAAACCTCGTGTGCCATATACCAGTGCGATAAAGAAAGACCACATAGACGAACAATTTGGTAAATTCCTTAAATTATTAAAGAAATTACATATTAACTTACCATTTATTGAAGCTCTTTCGCAGATGCTAAACGCAGTTAAATTTTTAAATGAGCTTTTAGCAAATAAGCAGAAGTTGGATGAGGCATCACATGTGGAGTTAAGCACAGTTTGCTCAGCCATTCTACAGAATAAGCTGCCCAAAAAATTGAAAAATCCAGGGAGTTTTACGATTCCTTGTTTAATTGGTAGCTTAGATGTTAATAATGCATTAGCCGATTTAAGGGCAAGCATTAACGTCATGCCCTATAAAATGTTTAAACAACTAGGTCTTGGGAAACCCAAACAAACTAGGATGAGCATTCAGTTAGCAGGTAAAACCATTAGATTTCCTAGGGGTATCATTGAAGATGTACTTGTCAAAATCGATAAATTTATATTCCCAATTGATTTTTTTATTCTAGACATGGAAGAGGATAGTGACGTGCCTTTGATTTTAGGACGATCCTTTTTAGCAACTGCTAGAACTATTATTGATGTTGCTACAGGTGAACTCACACTTCGTGTGGGTGATGAAACAATCACTCTTCAAGCTCAAAATTCGAGTAACACATTGAATGTCGAGGGTGGTTGTATAAATCATGCTACTAATACTGATCATGTGGTGCAACCTTCTTTGAAGAAAACACGTTTGAAAAGCATAAATGAGCCATGTTCAAGTAACAACAAAGGACCCTTCTATAAAGAGCAGAGGCTACAGATCGAGAAACTAGATGAATGGTGGGCATAGAAATCGAGAACACATGATAAACCAAAACCAAGCCATGACAGACTCAATAATTTATCAAATCAACTTAAGGTTGGAGGTAAAGTACTATTAGATGCGGCAGACCCTCATATTGCCACTCCTGAACCCAATGGAGCAATCCTTTTTACGGTACTTAACATTTTCCCATACGGTCCAGTTGAGGTAAATCATACCAAATTCGGCACTTTTAAGGTATATAGTACTCGTCTAAAACCTTATTTTGATAAAATTGATAGTAGGAATGAGGAGTGTCAACTCCTTGAACCACCATGACTATGTGAAATTGAGGTAAGTCGAGCTTAGACTATAAATAAGCGCTTCTCGGCAACTCGAGCACTAACGGTGTTGATTTCTTTAAATTTTAGTTTAACATCTAAATCATTAACTGAGTCCTTGAACACAGGTTTTCCACATCCACAAGGCTAGGCACACGGGCGTACCTTTGGCCGTGCTCATACCACGGATGGCGACACGGCCGTGCAATACGGTCGTGTGAAAACAAAGTAATTTTTTTCCCAAGACACGAGATTCAATACATTGCCACGGCTGTGCGACATGGCCATAGGCAATCCTGCCAAATCAACACGGGCGTGCAACGTGCCCGTGTCTATAAGCTGTGGTAGAAATTGAGAAATTAACATGGGCGTGCGACACGCCCGTGGCCACCTCCCATGGTCAAAACTGTCAAAATAACACGGCCGTGTGCACCAACACGCCCAAAGAACACGGGTGTGGGCCGAATTCCAAACGCGCCCAAATTAAAAAACCACGAAACACATAGGCCGAAATAAGGGCACGGCCGTGTGCCCAAATTAACCCTAGCCTCTACTCTCTCCACCGCCGTCGCCACCTAAGCTCCGACCATCACCCCAACATCCACCCTTTCTCCTCCATTGTCCTCCATACGCATAAAAATCTTCTCTCTTGTGCTCCTTTCCCTACACATTCCTTCATTCTTCTCTCTTTCTCCACTACATTTATTTATTTTTATTTTTATTTTTATCTTTCTTTTAATTATTTTTGAAGACTTATGTTTTTATATTTTGAACTATGTTTATCCTAATGGTTATTATTGAGTAAGTCGTAATTCTCTTCCATGCACTACAGGAAAACAGACTTTTAGCGGCGCTTTTTTTAGCCTTTAGCGGCACTTTTAGGCGCCACTAAAACTTTTAGCTACGCTTTCTAAACGCCGCAAAAAACTATATGTAACGCCACAAAATTTTTGGCGTTTATTGGAAAAAATGCCGCTAAAGGTCAAGGCTTTTAGCGGCGTTTGTGGGAAAAGCACCGTTAAAGGTCAAGGCTTTTAGCGGCGTTTGTGGGAAAAGCGCCGCTAAAGGTCAAGGCTTTAGCGGCGTTTGTAAGGTAAAAGCGCCGCTAAAGGTCAAAGGTCATTAGCGGCGTTTGTGGTAAAAGCGCCGCTAAAGGTCAAACTTTTAGCGGCGTTTGTGGTAAAAGCGCCGCTAAAGGTCAAGGCTTTTAGCGGCGTTGTGGGAAAAGCGCCGCTAAAGGTCAAGGCTTTTAGCGCGCTCTTTTACAAACGCCGCTAAATTTGGCAGATTGTAATATTTTTTCACCAATATCCAACCCTTCTGCATTAAAATCCAACCAAATACAACAAATATAATATAAAATGCACCAAAAACAACAAATTTAACATAAAAAATACAACCAAAAATATTAATTCTAAATGATACTTCAAATTTAACTAAAGATATATGATATAATTAATAATAAAGTATAATTTAAAATATTTTTACAATAATGTTAAACGTGACAAAACTTAAAAACATTCTTACAATAAGAAAACTAATGTCTAAGACGGCGGCTTTTATGATTGTTGAAACATATGCATCATCTCTTTGAAGTCAGTAGTGGAGGTCATCGTACTTTTTGCTCGTTACGCTACCATCGCTCGTGCCTCTGCCTCTCTCACTGCATTGCCTCCCTCTCTCTTGCCTCTGCTCTAAGTTGTTCTTGGAGTTCTTCATATTTTCGTTGAACCTCGGCAATTTGCTCAACCGTGTTCGCTTGCATCCGAGCTATCTGGTCTCTTAACCTCTCGAACTTCACTTGAGCTTGACTTAGGAAGGCATGTATTGTTGGGCCGGATCAAAATATTGGGTCGGGTAACACGGATCCTTGAAATCGAACCCGACCGTACCTTTCAGACCCAAAACTTCAAAGATAATTTTGTTATCAATGTTCTCAAGATTAACAAACTATCACTCGAAGCAATCACTTCATATTCCGCCTTCTTCTCCTTTAGTTTCTCCTAAAAAATCAATTAAAGAGTTAGAAACGAAATATATAATAAAACGAAATATATAATAAAAAGAAATGCAACATAACTTAACATTTTTAAAACTACTAATGATGAATTGAATTAAACAATTATAATTAAAGATTATAAATATTTAGAATAAATCAAATATTATTAAGTGAATATACCATAATTTCTCCACTTGGATGTCATAGGAGATCCATCTTTCTTCCTATCGTAATCTCAAAAAAGTG
Organism: Gossypium arboreum; assembly: GCF_025698485.1. NCBI lineage: Eukaryota > Viridiplantae > Streptophyta > Magnoliopsida > Malvales > Malvaceae > Gossypium > Gossypium arboreum. The sequence continues at coordinate 13,624,315 of NC_069082.1, read as the reverse complement.
AAGGCGTCCAACTTTTGTCCGGATTTGACTTCCTACAATATAGTAGTAAGAATATTATTTAATAATTGAAAGTTATTAATATTTGAAAGAATTAATAAATTCATAATACCTCGGCCTCATTCTGAAGCAAAACTTCTCGACCTGCAGGTGCGTGAATTTTGTTTTTGCTCACGCTTGTTCCAACTCGCTCACGGTCCTACATAATAAAATTATTATTACGTATACAATAAACACTATATATAAGAGTTTGGAAATACGCAATACCTCTCCTTTCTTTGAATTCCAAAATCTAACGCATCTTCCCATTGATACCTCAAATTCTGGCGGAACATTTCTCGATTTTCCTCGAGGCTTATGTCTTTCTTAAAATATTGTTTCTTTAAAGTGCTTTTATTGTCTCTCCATCTTTTACCTAATGCCTTCTTGATATAATCATCGGAGACTTCTAAAGCAAATCTCTCCTAAAAAACATAAGTTTAGAATGTAAATATAAATGAAACTTAAACCAAAGTATTATAAATTGCATTCACATTTTGTTACCTTAATATTAGCGAGAGCTTGATTTTTGTTGCTATCGGGCATGTGATGCCATGATTCAGTAGTTGATGGGCAACATATTTGCATTTCGTGCTAAAATGCCCAAATAGCTCGCTAAAAGTCGAGCTTCAGATCCAACAGTGACCATGAGTATTTCTACTTACTTTAACACGCTCAACAGGATCTAAGTCGATAAATCTCTAAGTAGCGTCGTCCTCGAACTCTGGCGTCCCACCACTTTCAATTTGAAAAATGATATACTATTATTATAGTAAAATTGACAAATAATTCAATAATAAAAGTCAACACATGTAAAATGAACATAATATTACTTTGAAATTCTTCAGCTCATCAAGTGTCTCCAAAGACATTCAAGATCCAACAACTGCTCATTGTTCAATATTTCTTTCTTCCGAATTTGGAGTATTCGGACAATACTTAAATCTCGTACTCTTCTTCTACGCATTTTTCCGCAATACACATAAAATAATTAAAGTTTTAGTAACAAATTACAACAATAGTAGTACATATAAAATAGTTAAATTATATAACATGACAAAGATTAAAATTATAATATTACATATAATTAAAAATTGTAAAATCTTACTACATCATTATTCAGAATATCTTCATCCACATCATGTCGAACCCATTGATGTTGTGTATTAGTACTAGGATATTTTCATCTAAGTTTTGTTCGAAAAGGTAATGTTTCGATCTTTCGACGATGTCATCTCTACTTTCATTACCCATGTCAAACAAGTCTCTAGGGTGTTCCGGAGTACAACATACCAACCCTCATCGCTTGGATCTTTCGAATAAAAACTTGTTTCACTTGAGAGGAAAATACATATGGCTCGTCCATCAATTGTTGTCCAATGTGAATCAAGCGAGAGAAATTCACCATTGTAAACCCAAATTGATCTTTTTAATTCCTCGAGCAAGATTAACATCCGCCCAATCACACGAAATAAGATAACTTTCCATCCGCCATAGTAATCCAACTCAATAATGTCGGTAAAAGTCCGTAATACTCCACATTACCCTCAACCGATTACTATCCCTAGCACTAGCATAACTTGTAATTGAAGAATTAACAACAACTCCACAATTTTGAGTTCTCCTCATTCTCTCGCGATACTTTGTATGAAATCAGATCCATTGATGAGGAAGGCACTATATCTTTTATTACTTGTTCGGACCTTGGGAAAGCCATTTAACCGTCATTGATGTCCTTCCCACTCCAAACCTATTGAATCGAAAGTAAATTAAATAATTAAAAATGTATTATGTAAAAACATTCTTATTTGATTAACTAAATTTCGCGATTATATGTAACTTATTAACTTTAGTTACATACCGTTTGACTTAACCATTCATGAAAAGATTCTGTGAATAACTTATTAATCTCTCGATGTTGTAATCTTCGAGAGCGTGCACGAGATCTCAAAATTTATTTGTACTCGCTATATTAAAAACAAGTTTAATTGGTTAGAAGATAAACAAATCAAAACGACGAATATGTAAGACAATTTTATAACTTACTTGCGCAATGGTTCAATTGAATCGTGGTTAAAAAGTACATATCGATGTGCCTGTATCCACGATATATCATCTAATTCTACAATTTCAACTTTGCCGATTGGTTCTCCATAACTTTGAAATAAATAAGTTTCGGCCAAGTCATTATCATTGAGCCCATCATTTCTACTTGGTCTATTCAATCGTGTTTCAGCATCTTCTAAATATCTAGAATGTAAGGTCATGCACTCTTCTGCCAAGTAGCCTTCAGTAATTGATCCTTCTGGATAACGCTTATTGTGACAATATGACTTCAATTTGCTTAGGAACCTAAACACGATATACAATATTTATCAAAAGCTGTAACTAAATGTATAGAGGTGAATGAATGAATACTTGAGAAATAAATTAGCACCTTTCTATAGGATACATCCATCAATAAAAAACCGGTCCACCAAGGATTGCTTCGTGAGGGAGATGGATTACCAAGTGCACCATAATAGTGAAGAAGGAAGGTGGAAAGATCTTCTAAATTGCATAAAGTCAAAGCCGCCGATCCTGTACTTTCTCAAGTTCTTCGACATTCAAAACTTTGCCACGATAGCTTTCATTATATTGGATAGTTCAATTATACAGGACGTTACATTTTTTGACATACAGCACCGTAAAGCAATTGGGAGTAAATCTTGCATCAAGATGTGGTAATCATGTGATTTTAATGAATATAATCTTCTATCTTTGAAACTCACACATCGAGATATATTTGACGCATACGCATCTGGGACCTTTATATCCTTCAACACCATGCAGAAAACTTCTTTCTCTTTCTTTGACATTGAAAAAATAGAAGGCGGCAACCGATATTTCCCATTCGAAGTACTTGAGGATGAAGATCACGCCGATTCTCATGTCAACTAAATCAAGTCGGCTCAAGATTGTCTTTTGATTTTCCATCGACATTTAAAATTGTCCCAATTATGTTCTTGCAGACATTCTTCTCAATATGCATGACATCAAGATTGTGGCATAAAATGTTGTGCTCCCAATAAGGCAACTCAAAAAAAATACTCCTTTTCTTCCACAACTCCGCCTCATTAGGATCATCCTCTTCGTCAGATTCATCATCAGATTCATCCCTCGATCTTCTCCTTGTTTACGTGATAGGTGGTTGATTCATCTTCCCGTAACTAAAGTTAATATCTTTTAACATAAACAAGATTTCAGATCCAACGATTTGCTCAGGAGCTCCTCTGTACTCTTCAGTACCGTCAAATAGAGTCTTCTGAAATCTAAATTTATGATTTTCATCTAACCACCGACGATGGCCCATGTAAGAGAACTTCTTCCCATTATACAACCACTTGAACAAGTTTATGCAAAGACAACAAGGACAGCATAACGTCCTTTAGTACTCCAACCCGATAAATTAGCATAAGCCGGGAAATCATTAATTGTCCACAATAAAGCTACACGTAAATTAAAGTTCTCCTTTCTCAATACATCATATGTCTCAACACCCGACCATAATTGTTTTAACTCTTCAATAAGTGGCTGCAAATAGATGTCAATATCATTTCCGGGACCTTTCTCTCCAGGGATAATCATTGATAAAATAAATGAAGATTGCTTCATGCAAATCCATGGAGGCAAATTGTAAGGAACAAGCACTACAGCCAAGTAATCGTCTGAAGTACTCATGATTTTAAATGGATTAAAGCCATCATTTGCTAGCCCAAGCCTCACATTCCGAGGATCGCTTGCAAAGCTTGGAAATTCTTGTCAAATGATTTCCATGCTAAAGAATCCGCAGGATGTCTTAATAATCCATCATCGGTCCGTTGATCATTATGCCACGTCATAGATTCGACTGTCTTTGAGGACATGAAAAGCCTTTGAAGTCTTGGTATCAGGGGAAAATATCGCAAGACCTTGACTGGCTTCTTTCTTAACTGTGCCCCACCTTCATCCGTATTCACATCTTCTGTATTACTATTCATCCAACGAGACTTACCGCAAACATGACAAGATTGTTGGTTTTTTTTATCACCCCAGTACAACATGCAGTCATTTGGGAAACTATGAATTTTATCGCACCTAAGGCCCAAATCTTTTATTAGTCTCTTCATGTCTTGACAAGACTGGGAATTTTTGCAACGGAAACATCTCTCTTAGAAACTCTAGCAACATTGTAAAAGAGTTTCCGGTCCACCTCCCAAACATTTTAAATGAAATAGACGAATGCGTAGGATAATTTGAATATTTTGATCCTCGTAAAGTTCTTCATTCATTTCATTAAGTAAATTGTAGAACTTAGCCGCTTCTTCATTTGGCTCCTCATTAGGTGCACTTGTTCCGCTTTCAAAAAAACATTTCCACCAATATTACAATCCTCGATATAACAAAGACAGTGGAAACGATTGCTCACCATGACTACGCATATTAAATGCATCCCGCAACATATCTTCCATGTCATCTTGTCTAACATACCGATGGTAATCAAGATCGGGATAAGTCGGATTAATCGTTGAAGAAGTTCCACTAGATGTACACTCTCCATGGAAAATCTATTTTTATACCCCGAATAAAGCCATCAACAATTAGATGTTCAGAGACAACTTCACGAAAATGCCAAGAGATGTTGCCACACTTCTTACACGGGCAAAGAATCATATTCTCTTGGCTTGCATTTTGAAATGCAAAATTTAGAAAAGTTTGTACTCCATTTTGATAGGCATTGCTTACCCTTGACAATTTCATCCAACTCCTATCCATTTTGTAGTTCTTGAAATCTAAAGTTGACAACATATTACGCTTACTTAAATGTTCTCAATTGATTTAAATCATATCATTATACTACATATCAAGTCTCTAATGGGTATAAACTAATTTAGGCAAGTTGCGTGATTTTCACTATAGATTTATGTATTATGTAAGTTAAGTAAATTTTGTAAACTAGTTATGTATGATATGATATATATTTAAGTATTATGTAAGTTATGTAATTTATGATATGATATATATTTATGTAAATTATATATTTATCTAAGTTATATAAGTTATGTAAGTTATGTAAATTATGATATAAAATATATTTAAGTATTATGTAAGTTATGTAAGTTATATATTTATCTAAGTTATATAAGTTATGTATGTTATATAAGTTATGTAAGTTATATATGTTATATAAGTTATGTAAATTATGATATCAAATATATTTATGTATTATGTAAGTTTTTATTTCACGATGTGGAAAATCACATGGATAATACATATCAAATATCAAGTATCTACAGGTAAGTAGCGGGATTAAATAATATTTAATTAAATAATATTTATAAAATTATTTTAATTAAATAATATACATGTCGTTCGTTTTATTTGACAAATCACATGTGCGATTAAAATAGTCCACACTTAATTTAATTTATGTTTTACAAGTCATCTTTTCTTAAGTACATATTAAAGCACTGTGTGGACATCCGTATTTAGCTTAAAAGCTATGATTTAGTTTGAATAAAAAGTTTAACTTAAATGGTAAAACGGAAGATAATATTTGTAATAAAACGGAGAATAATATTTGTGATAAAACAGACGAGAATATTTCAATAATAATTTAAATTTAAGTTAAAACTATATAAAATATTTTATTAAATATTTGTATATTAGATGGGACATATTAAATTGAAACATTTGAATTTTTAAGATTCATCATACGTGGCGTTGTTACACCTAGGAGGATCCATTATATCTTGCATTTCGATATAAGGCAACCCGTCAAAGTTTCCAACCTATATACTTTGAATCTTTAAAATATTTAAAATAAGATTGGAGAGAAGGTCACTATTGTTGTAATTTTGATAAAAAGTAGTTATAACTTTTAAAGAAATTTAAAAATATTAAATATTAAAATAAAACATTATTAATATAAAAAATAGTAATTTGAATATAATAATATCAAAAAGAATCGTAGTTTAATTTTTATAAGTAAATTGGAAATAAATTAAGGTTATATAAATATTCAATAGTAAATGAGCTCGATACAACTTTTTCAAGTCTTTTGAATTTTTAAGATTCATCATACGTGGCGTTGTTACACCTAGGAGGATCCATTATATCTTGCAACTCGATATAAGGCAACTCGTCAGTTTCCAAATTATATACTTTGAATCTTTAAAATATTTAAAATAAGATTGGAGAGAAGGTCACTATTATTGTAATTTTGATAAAAAGTAGTTATAACTTTTAAAGAAATTTAAAAATATTAAATATTAAAATAAAACATTATTAATATAAAAAATAGTAATTTGAATATAATAATATCAAAAAGAATCGTAGTTTAATTTTTATAAGTAAATTGGAAATAAATTAAGGTTATATAAATATTCAATAGTAAATGAGCTCGATACAACTTTTTCAAGTCTTTTGAATTTTTAAGATTCATCATACGTGGCGTTGTTACACCTAGGGAGGATCTATTATATCTTGCAAATGATATAAGGCAACCCGTCGAGTTTCCAAATTTATATACTTTGAATCTTTAAAATATTTAAAATAAGGTTGGAGAGAAGGTCACTATTGTTGTAATTTTGATAAAAAGTAGTTATAACTTTTAAAGAAATTTAAAAATATTAAATTTTAAAATAAAACATTATTAATATAAAAAATAGTAATTTGAATATAATAATATCAAAAAGAATCGTAGTTTAATTTTTATAAGTAAATTGGAAATAAATTAAGGTTATATAAATATTCAATAGTAAATGAGCTCGATACAACTTTTTTCAAGTCTTTTGAATTTTTAAGATTCATCATACGTGGCGTTGTTACACCTAGGAGGATCCATTATATCTTGCACTCGATATAAGGCAACCCGTCGGGTTTCAAATTATATACTTTAAATCTTTAAAATATTTAAAATAAGGTTGGAGAGAAAGTCAGCTATTGTTGTAATTTTAATGGACAAGCGCTACATGGTAATAAAATTAATTCATACCTATTCATACTTAAGTTGAATCAAATAATAATTAAGTTGAACCAAATATTTAAAATTAATTTGGAAACAAAATAGTTCTACTCCAAACAGAACTAGCAATTAAATCTTTACAAAATCGCAACCCCAAAATATTAATTTTTCCAAAATCATCATGATAAAACTATTATTGATTAGAATTTTGAAATAAAGCCTACCTTAATAAAACGTGCACTGGTCTACTCCACTCTCACCAAACAAGCAGAGGTCGGAGTCAAAAAAGTAATATTTGTTAAGTAATTTAAAGTGAAAATGCATAGAAATAAGGAAAAATTTTAGCAACGAAACTTGTATGCACCTAGAACAAATGCCAATGGTCGTGGTGTATTTAGTTGCACCAAATATTAATTCAGTGCTCGATAGTACCTAGAATGATGTAAGATTATAAGAGTAGCACCAAATATATTTCAGTTTAAGTAAATATAGAAACTTTACCTATATCAATTTTGCAAGTGCCCACTTGTACCAGGATCAAAGACACTGCCAATGAAGCTATACACCTTAGCAAAATATGGCAAAACTGCACAGTAAACACATAAGTTGGATAGAAACATGAAAATAGAACAAAAGAACATCTAAAAAACAAAAATGGAATCACCATTAGTATGTAAACATGAAAATGCATGATTGAAACAAACCAACTTTGCATGTGCGTAATCATACTCCACAAAACTCATAAACATTAACTTCTCCTAACCGAATACCAACTTTATGTTTGCAGAGGCCTTGATCAAAACTAACATAATCTGTTGATTTATAACTTATCTAATAAGAATCACGAATATGCGAGAAAGTACCTGAGCATTTAATTTCAAGAGAACCATGTATTCGAAGGAAAAGAGCCAGAAAATGATCAATGTATGCAAAACCTGGTCTATATTTCAAAACTGGAGTAAAGCTTTCATCTAGTACCAAATACATACATATATAGAGACACAAACACACTAATTCATACTTAAGTTGAATCAAATAATACTTAAGTTGAACCAAAATATAAAAACTTATTCATACTTCAAATAATAATTAATAATACTATTTTGAAAAAAATTAGTTATAAATTTTAAAGACATTTAAAAATAATAAATATTAAAATCAAACATGTTTAATATAACAAAATAGTAATTTGAATATAATAATATCAAGAAAGAATCGTAGTTTACTTTTAAAGTGGAAATAAATTAAGGTTATATAAATATTCAATAGCGATAGAACTTTTTTCAATTCTTTTAAATTTTTAAGATTCATCATACGTGGCGTTGTTACACCTAGGAGGATCCATTATATCTTGCACTCGATATAAGGCAACCCGTCAAAGTTTCCAACCTATATACTTTGAATCTTTAAAATATTTAAAATAAGGTTGGAGAGAAGGTCACTATTGTTGTAATTATAATGGACAAGCAAGCTACATATATGGTAATAAAATTAATTCATACTTATTCATACTTCAAATAAGTAATACTATAAGGTCGGTTTCCAACCTATATACTTTGAATCTTTAAAATATTTAAAACGTACCTTAATAAAACGTGCACGGTCTACTCCACTATCACCAAAGAAATGAGAGTTGGAGTCCAAAAGTAATATTTGTTAAGTAATTTAAAGTGAAAATGCATAGAAATAAGGAAAAAAATTTAGCAACTAAACGGCTCAGACGCACCTAGAATGATGTAAGATTATAAGAGTAGCACCAAATATATTTCAGTTTAAGAAAATATAAAACTTTATCTATATCAAGACCAAATTTTAATTCAAGATTAAATGGTAGCTTCAGTTGAACCAATACTTGCAGGAGGAGCAGAAGCGATAAATGAAGTTGTACCCTCAAAGAAAATCGCAAAAGCGCACATCTTTTCAAACCATTTCGCAAAAAATACAAAATCTTTTATGAGCATACAAATGACTTCCACCTCTGCAAAAAATTGTAAATACAAGGCGATAACACAATTAGCAAATCCATCAATTGTTTCTTCAAACCTTGACTTTCCTAAAGTGCCCAAATCGAACACATTATCCTACATCCGAAAAAAGGTTTCGAATAAGTACAAGCAAATACTAGCATGCTCATTCCCACTCACACATGAATCGAGCATCATAGGAAATAATATCAATATTCTTAAGACAGAAAGCATAAGAAAAAACTCAAATACTAACAAATTCGTTTAAGGACAACAGCCACCTCTTGTTCTCTTGACTCTCATCAAGAATTTTCAGCATGGCAGGCAGTTGTCTTCTTTTTTGGTTCATTACCAACATTTCAGGAACATTATTTATAAAATTTCACAACCATCATTTTTATTAAGTTCTAGGTTTGGTGAACAAAAACAATATAATGAAAAAAATATCTTAGAACTTTTAACTTTGTCTCACAGAGCACTTCCTTTTGGTAGTATGGAGGGTATGAAACTAAAAAGAATCCAACAGAAACAAGTGAGGATAAAATGATTGACACAGAACTAGACATGAACAGTTAACAACCCAATGTGTAGGTTCCCAAAAGAACATGAAAAATTACTCTCGAAGCAAGTAAAGTGTCTTTTTCTTGCATGCTAAAATTCTTTATTTGATTCAAAATGCATGAAAAGGAAAAATCAATATTAGGCTAGACTCTAGAGACAATGAGGAGAAAATTAGAAAGAATCTTCACATAATTTCAAGAATGGTGAAATAGAACATAATGTCAATAAAATCAAATTCATATAAACCTGGTTTTACTGCAGAGATTGAAAACCAAACAACACCCAAGAAGCTCAAAAGCGAAAAGGTCCCTTTCGGGACGCAGAGCAAGAAATGCGCTTTTAACATTCAAGACCGAGCAAATAAATGCAGAACTACCCAGGACAATTCCAATTCAAACAATAAAAATAATAAACAAATGGATAATAAAGCGGTCAAAGCACGACCAATTTCTTCACATAAGCGAAAGAAAATGAATAGAGAATTCAACAATATAAAACGTGAGCAACAAGACAAGAATAAACTCTTAAATCAATCTAAGTCCACACTAAACACATAAGTTGGATAGAAACATGAAAAACAGACCAAAAGAACATCTAAATAACCAAAATATAACAACTTTATTATATAAAACGTGAGCAACACGACAAAGAATAAACTCTTAAATCAATCTAAGTCCACACTAAACACATAAGTTGGATAGAAACATGAAAAGCAGACCAAAATAACATCTAAATAACCAAAATGGAATCACCATTATTATGTAAACATGAAAATGCATGATTGAAACAAACCAACTTTGCATGTGCGAAATCATACTCCACAAACTCATAAACATTAACTTCTCCTAACCGAATACCAACTTTATATTTACAGAGTCCTTGATGGAAACTAACATAATCATTGATATATAACTTATCTAATAAGAATCACGAATATGCGAAAAGTACACGAGTATTTAGTATCAAGAGAACCATGTATTCAAAGGAAAAGAGCGAGAATTGATCAATGTATGCAAAACTTGGTCTATATTTCAAAACTGAATAAAGCTTTCATCTAGTACCAAATACATACATATATAGAGACACAAACACACAGCATACATCTTCCATTACCTAAATCATTTCTTGAAAATAAAAGATAAGTACGCTTCAACAGAAACTTAACGAAGGAAGCCAAATCGAGACAAAACACAAAAAGAGTGGATGAAATAAGCTTAAAAATTTAGGAATGTAATTAAAATGTTAATTAAATGTTAGGAAAAACATTAAAACTTTAGGAATGTAATTAAATGTTAATTAAACATTGAAAACATAAAAGGAAAAACATGTTGAAAGAAACATAAATGTTAGGAAAAAAATGTTACCTTGATTGAAATGGAAATGTTTTCTTGAGGGTTTATTTAGAGATGCTTGTGATTGATCTCTAATAATGTTGAGAGACTTCCCTACTCATTGCATTTGAAGAACAAAAGTCTGTTTCTGGTCGACAAAACAATCAAATGAGTTCTAAAAATAAACAACATTTAATGATTGGTATAATATTAATTATATTGCATAATAACAGGTAGGAATAAACAAATAAAATGATTACAAAAAACAGCTAGCAATATGGTATAACATTAACAGGAGAAATAGGACCAAGCTCAATACCATTAAAAGACAAGAAGTTACATTGTATACATATTAAAAGACAAGAAGTCGTTGTTGCTCCAAAGAATTTGAAAGCATCCATATATTTAGGAACATAGTAGATCAAATATATATAAGTACTAACAATATTCTATCATAATGCCAAAGACCGTTTTTTACTCTCTGTGAGAGGAGCTGATCCCTCAAACACCAAGTTATCCACAGTTTGCCGTAGATAAAAGTGAATAACAGGGAAAACCAGAACCAAATGAAGACCAAATATAATTCAAAGCAGTGCTAAAACGAATTCCCAGATTCTTACCAAAATTGGTAAAAATATCACATTTGAGCTCATTGTATATAGGTTGAACAATGAAATGGCAAACATATGCATTAGTCATAATAGGGATAACTACTAGTAAATCCAAAATTGCCATTTTCGATCCAAAATCTAGGCTCCTCCTTGGAGCCTCTATCTTCCCTTCAATAAGCTTAATGAGCATAAACAAAGCAAACCACAATTAAAACAACAATGAGAGCTATCAAGCGACCAAAGTCATGCTCAATGAATCAATCCTATCTAACACGCAAAGTGGAGCAAGAAAAACAACCATAACAACCAAAACCAATAACTTCCTATGATCCCCAAAACTAGTCCTAACCACTGATCGAGAACCCTAATATGACGAACCGAACCGCACATAACATCACCCGGACATTACGAACCGAACCACCCTAACCAGCGATCGAGAATCCTAAAACAAGCCCTAGAACCTTCATAGTAGCAGGTAAAGCCATGATTCCAGCACCAATAATTGTGGTGGTTCAGTTCAAAATAGCACCAGAAACACCAGACCCGGTATTGGGTTTACTTAAAACAAGGGTATAATCATCGAGATCAACATCAACATCAGTATCAACATCATTAATCTAAAATCCCAAAAAAAATAAAAGCCAAGTAATACAATAACTACACATTAATCTAAAGGGGACTAAAAAACTAACCATTTAAATCCCATGAACCATCTGACTGTCGACGAGAGGAAAGGGAAAACAAGTAAGGGATTTCGGGAATGGGGGGAACAGATTAAGGGAAAAAAAGGGACTTGGGGAAAATGTTAGGGATTTCGGGTTTGGGGAATTAGGGGATGATTTGGGGAAAAAAAGAGGTTTTGTTTTAGGATTTGGGGAAGGAAGACGAGATGGGGAAAAGGACTTAGCAAAAAATGAAACCGATTTGAGTAAAGGGCATAAACCTCGGGAGAGAAAAACGACGCCGTTTCAAATAAGCAAAATTTGTGGCGTTTTAGCAACGCTACCGCTAATAAGACCTTTTATGCGTTTTCAGAAAGCGCCACTAATACCTATTTATATACACAATAAAACGACGCCGTTCTAATACGCTTTGTATGCTTATTATAGAAACGCTAAAGCCACTACTATTCGGAGGAAACGACGCCATTTTATTGTAATGTATAATGAATTTTGTATGCTTTTCTAAAAACGCCGCTATTTTCTATCTTTTATGCGTTTTATGTATAAACGCCGCTAATACTGAATATTTTATAGAAATTGATCAAAATTTAAAACTATATATTTAGAATTTCTTTTAAAATATATATAAACCCTAAAACCCTAACTATAGTTGAAACTTTAATTTTGATTTAATACACATTTTAAAATACATATTATGTATGCATATAAATTAATTAATTAAATGAAAACATGATGTCATTTATTATATCAATAACGTGTAAATTAATATTTTACAAGATCTAGATCAAATTACAGTTCATGTACACAATTGCACACTAAACCACTTTCCATATATATATTTATATATATTTTAAAATAATATTTTCTATATATTTATCTTATATACATTTATCTTCTAAATTAAAATCCAAAATTATACTCTAAATTTGAAACCCTAAACCTAATACTCTAAACCCTAAACCTTAGACCACAAACAAAAAACCACTCACCCCAAACTTTAAACCCCAAAACCATTCGGTAACCCCTAAACCAACCATAACTCCTGGACCATAAAGCCCAAACTATAAAGTATATATACTCTAAAAAATTGTTAACCCTAAACCATAATAAACATATTTTTGGGAATTGTGTGGCCAATGTTAATGTAGTACAAATTAAAACACACACACACACACACACACACATATATATATATATATGTTTATATTCTTATATTAAATAATATTATGAGTACGTATATACAAAATAACATGAATCTTAGTAAAATCCAAATTATGTTCTTCGATTAATATCTAGCTAATAGTATCATTTCCTTAAACCCTTCTAAACTTAATTTTTAACATATTTTATTTCAGACATTCTATTTAATCTAAATATATTTAAACAAAAAAATAGATAATTAAAAATACACAATAGCATTATTATTTATACAAAGTTACATAACTTTAATAAAACAATTAATTCTCTATGGGAACACTCTAGTTATAATGTCCACTCAGAAGATATTTCTATGTTATATAAGCTTGGAATTTATACATAGTTCAACAAATGCTAATTCCACATTCAAAATCACCCTTATATAGCATCCCAAGTAAGAATCTGGAAAGGAAATTATCTCTTAAGAAGATAATAATAATTGTCCCACTCTAAACTTTAACCCTAATTAACCTTTAAACCCTAAATCATAATCCATAAACCCCGAATTCATCATAAACTTTCAAATACTAGTTAACTCCTAAACCTTAAACCATAGTTAACGATCATAATTGAACCTGCTTAAACCATATATCTTAAACCATAATCCTTAAAATATAATGATAATTAATTTAATATTTTAAATTCAATACTATCTCTTTTATGATTATATAAGAAAATATTCAATATATTGTATAATCATAAATTTTAATAATTATTGTTTTAGAGGTTGGAGATTAGTGTTTATGATTACATTTGAGGTTTAGGGGTTATGGGGTTTTAGCTTTTACCTAAAGCGCCGCTAATGCTCTGCTTATTAGCGGCGTTTTACCTAAAGCGCCGCTAATGCTCTGGTTTTTAGCGGCGTTTTACCTAAAAGCGCCGCTACTGCTCTGCTTATCAGCGGCATTTTACCTAAAGCGCCGCTAATGCTCTGCTTATTAGCGGCGTTTTACCTAAAGCGCCGCTAATGCTCTGGTTTTTAGCGGCGTTTTACCTAAAGCGCCGCTAATGCTCTGGTTTTTAGCGGCGTTTTACCTAAAGCGCCGCTAATACTCTGTTTTTAGTGGCGTTTTAGTAAAAAACGCCGCTAATGCTATGTTTTTATCGGCTTTTTTTTTTGGAACGCCGCTATTGCTCTGAATTTTAAAATTTTGGCGGCGTTTTTTAATAAAACGCCACTAAAAATGCCGCTAAAGCCCTATTTTCCTGTAGTGACGGTGGGTTTATTTTTTCATTAGTAACTCAAAAACATGCCTTTCATTGGTCATATCTACAAATCCAACCTTCACTATTTCAAGGATTTCATTCAAAAATTCAGGGAAGTTTCGCTTCTATCCCTCTCTTTTGATATTATGCTTATATGATTATTATATATTTTTGTACATTGAGAACAATGTACATCTTAAATGCGGGGAGGTTTTTTTAATGTGATTATCAGAAATCCCTGAATTTTTATCTTGTTCTCAAATAATTTTCTCATAACATTATTAGAGTGAATTCTAATTGATTTATGATTTTTATTGATATCTTTTTGAAGTAAATCATAGGTAATTGTGCATTGATTGTTTAAACTTTAAAGAAATTAGAGAATCAAGCATGATAAGTTGACTTTTGAGAATTAAAATTTGCTAGGTTATTTCCCTGAATTGAGGTATTATCTTGAAGTTTTGAATTTATAGGATTGACATCAAATAGCCATATATTTCGTGAGATTTTGAGCCTTTTAGAGCATATATCTTTCTTGCTCACTAATTTTATTGGTTATGAGTGAGTCAACATTGATTCATTATTCTAGAACTTGCTTCGATTATACATGTTAAGACCGCACCTTCGATTTGATATACGAAAATGATAAAGGCACTTAGGTTTTAACCCATTTACCCCATAAAAGCCTACCCACATAATTGACCCCTAGTGAACCCCTTTGGACCTTAACTTTTATTTCTTGATTTTACCCTTAATAATAACCCACAACTTAACCCTTTTTGATTCATTAAGAATTTCTGCCTTTCAATTGACTCCTTTTTATCAAGATTTAATTTAATTAGTTACCTAACTTTGTTCTTTCATTCCAGTTGCTAAATTATTTCTTATTATGTATTTTCCATCATTGATTTGTTCCTAAAAAAAAATCATATAGTTACAATTATTTATTGATCTTGGTTAAGTACAGTTATTATATTAAGAAAAATCTCTCATCATTTGCTTTAGGTAGCTGAATTCTGGCACTTTCTTGTAATTTAGCAATTTGCTTCATCCTTCTAAGTTTGGTAATTGATTAAATTAATCTCGATTCTAACCCTCTTTTGCAGCCTTTATCCACACCTTTAACCCAAGCCCCATTACAACCCTGCTTAAGACCTTTTGATTTGTGTATCATCTCATTCAATGTGGCGGAGATTTGATTTTCATACAAGCTTATGGTAATAACTTTTCATGTTTGACTAATGAGTCCTTAATCATTGAACCTTAAACACACTGAGTGATTTGAGTGAACCTTTAGTGAGGATGTCAATAAATGTCAATTTGGAATTAAAGATAATTACTTAGATAAAGGGGGATGCCTATAATTTTATGATTAAAATGCTCAACTTTGACTATTTGAAACCTTAATGTTATTTTAGTTAAATTTTCAATGTATGACTACTTGTGGATTATTTTGAAACATTATTGATGAGAATTATAAGTTGAGAAGAATTTATTTTGATTATGAGTTGAGGATTTTACTTGAGGACAAGCAAATACTTAAGTGTGGGGATATTTGATAAACTGTAATGTATACATATTTTTACCCCATGCTTGGTATATTTATGAATGATCTTTCCTTGTTTTTAGTGAATTTGGTGCTCCTAATTCTTTAATTTCATGTTTTATACTTAGGTAAGCATAGTAGAGTAAAAAAAGCGAGAAACGGGCCAAAACGGAGAAAATCGGTCAACGTGGGAAATCAACACGGCCAGGACTTCCTTCCACGGGTAGACCACACGCCCTTTTCTATTTAGCAGACTTTAACATGGCCTAAGCCACCCCATACGGGCGTGGCACACGGTCGTGTCCCTGTCGAGCCCAAGTCTAGTTCTACTCAGAAAAGGGCACTTTTGAGGGTTTGGAAGCATTCTAAAGCCTATATAAACACCTGAGGAGGCACCTAAAGGGAACACACGAAGTAGGAGGCAAGGAATTACTCGAAGAAAGCCGATTGATCCATCTCAGAAGCCAGATTCTCCTTCAAGACTGAAGATCTCCCTTCAATTTCTTTCAGGGTTTTTGGGTTTTCTTTATGTTTTGTTATCATTATTCTTCTGAGATGTTTTCTTTTACACATATGAACTAAATCCCCTAAATACCTAAGGGGGATGAAACCTAAGATGGATCTTGTTACTATTTTTTGAATTATATGATAAATACTTGATTTGTTCTTAATTATGTGTTCTTAATTCTTGATTTAATATTCCGGGATATTAATTCAGTCCCTATCTAAGAGTAGATCTAGCATAATTAAGCGGAGTTGATTGCACCCCTAGACATAGGGTGGCATAAATCTGCCAGATTAGGGTCAAACCTAATAAGAGAATCCACAGATCGAGTTAATGCAACACTAGGGGTTTTAATTAGAAAGAGATTTCAATTAATCAACCTAGGGTTAAACGTTTTTAGTCTCAAGAGAGATAATAATATAAATTAGGGATTTCTATGGATCAAGTCAAGTGAATAAATCGTCTAGTTTAGAGTCAAATAACAAGTGAAGTCTAGGTGGATTCTTCATTGGGTATTGTCTAAATCAATCAATTTTTTTTCCAAAAGTATTTCCCCAATTTACTTCCTGTGCATTCTTAGTTTAGTTAATTAGTTTAGATAAAGAAAATCCCCTTATTTGTAGGCTAAATAATAAAAAGAAGGTTAATACTAGTACTTTTAGTTCTTGTGGGTTCGAAATTCCGGTCTTTCTATAAGCTATACTACTGTTCGATAGGTGCGCTTGCCTTTATCGTGATAATAGTTAGTTTTCAAGTACAATCAATCATAAATATAAAACTTATCATGCACATCACTATGTGTGAAAAACATGTTTTTAAAATGAGAAGTATGGAAGGAGTTATTATGATGGTTTGATGAATATAGGAAAAATTAGCGTAATAAAGGAATTGACGAATTGTTATGGGATACAAGGGAGTTTGGTGGCATAGTGGAAGAGATATGTACTGGTCCTTTAGGGCGACATTATAATGATAGTTATCTAACTGTCCTTCAGGGTGACACTGTGACGACAATTATCTACTAGTCCTTTAGGGCGACACCGTGATGACGATTATCTACTGGTCCTTCAGGGTGACACCATGACTACGACATATAGGTCCTTCAAGGCAACACTGTGTAAATGACATATAAGTCCTATGGGGTGACACTTTGAAAGAGGTTTACTAATTTTTCAAAATCAAAAGTCCATGGTTATCTATGACATAATCTAGTGGTGAATAGGTACATTTTATGGTGAAATGGAGTCTCCCAAGATGGTAAGCAGGAAACCTATCAGGGCACAAAAAAAAGAGGAAATCACTGTAAGATTCGTGCGACAAGAAGTCTAACAGAATGAGCGTGGAACATCTGCGAACGTAGGCAAACATGATAATAAGAGGATCCTCCAAAATACGAAGGTAAGTAGAAATGGTAAAAATGTCTTAACACGGGTATATGTGAAAGGAATGAGCAATTCCTTCAAAGTATTTGCAAATAGGTATCTGCCATAAAGGTCCACCAAATTTCAATAAGTAAACAAGTTTTTGGTTGTAATAAATTGATATTATTATGCAAATATTAATCCTAAGTATTCATAGGTAAAGAGGTCGCTAGAATAACAAGGAAGTTCGCCAAGGACTTTCTCAAGAAAGAAAAACACCTAGGACTATCTGGAGTAGAAAGTCCATCGGGAAATAGTAAAAGAAATGAAATTCTGTCAGGATTGTATAGAGCGGGGAAGTCCTATTATGACTATCAAATGTGAAAGCCTGCCAAGGCAAATCTAAGAAAGAAATAGTCCGCAAGGAACTATCTAATACTGGGAGTATTTTAGTCTGAAGTGGGAAATTCTTTCAGGATTATTGACGAGTACAAGTCCACAAAGAACAAGGTGATCATGTATCAGCCAAATCTCAAATTCAAGATAGCAAATGAGATTCTCAGTAAATGGGTCTTCCTTTGAAGAAGGGATTAAACACAAGATAAGTTAGAAAAAGAAAATTATCGGGGTATTATAGTAAGTCTATTTTGAGTTCAGGGTGGAATGAAGAGATTAGGGTAAGGATCCACTGTTGTGGTGAGATATTTGATAGTTCGGCAAAAGTAGTCGTCAAATCGCATATTCGCGTATATAGTACCTTGGTGAGTTGAGCCAGAAAGGTAAAATGGGAGCCTAAGATAGAGCTAGATAAGGGTGGGCCTTAGAAATGGGTTGTTTGAAAGAGTGCACCTATATCAGATCAACCGGTATATCTGCGAACTATTGGTTCAAAAACCACATGAGCATCGGCTACTTTAGTGTTACTGCAAAATTCCTCAACTTTGTCAAAGAGTTTTAAATTCTATATTCTTATTCTTATTTACCCAAAAGTTGAGAGCCTTTTATTTCTGATGTACAGAATCTCACTAAGTTCATTTAAACTTACGATTTTACTTCCTTGTATGCAAGATTAAGGAATGATTCAAGGGTTAGGGAGGGACCATGCCAAACATAATCAAGTTAAGCAAATGGTGCCATAGTTGTACCATGCATTTAAAGGGCACCCTTAGAAGCTACGCCTCGGGGTTCGAATAAGAAGGCTTTTATAAAAGTTCTAATTCCCAATTTGTTGTATACTTATAAACTTAAACTTGCTCAATAAGGCAATTTGATTGTAAGAACTTTAGAAACAGTAGAAAATTTATCTATAGTGATATTTTTTAACATGTTGTTAACTAAAGAGATTGGAGTAAAGTTATCTGTTTATAAGAAACCTATCTTGGCATTTAAAAGTTGAAAGTAAATCAATATAGAATTATTGTTAAGTATTTTGGGTTGATTGTGACATTTTGTACCCGAACCCAGCGATCAAGCTGGGTATGGGGTGTTACAGCATCAACACTCCAATTTCCTTCTTTGAAAATATGTGATAAATCGTAATTTATACATATTTTTACCCCATGTTTAACGCATTTTATGGATGATTTTCCATTAGAATTGGTGAATTCGATGCTCCTAATGCTTTAATTTCATGTTTTACACTTAAAAGAGCTTAGAAGAGCAAAAGGAACGAGAAATGGGCCAAAAACGGAGAAAATGGGCCAAAGTACAAAACCAACACGACCTGGACCTCCTCACACGGGCAGACCACACGGCCATGTCAATTTGGCAGGCTCGAGCATGGCCTGAAGTAATC
This sequence comes from Gossypium arboreum, assembly GCF_025698485.1. NCBI lineage: Eukaryota > Viridiplantae > Streptophyta > Magnoliopsida > Malvales > Malvaceae > Gossypium > Gossypium arboreum. Next base: position 13,604,534 of record NC_069082.1, on the reverse strand, counting down.
GAACACGGGCATGTTACACGGGCGTGTCCCTGCAGAGCCCAAGTTGAGTCCAATTCGAAAAAGGCTAATTTTGAGGGCTTCTAGGCATTCCAAAGCCTATAAATACACCCTAGAGGAGGAAGAAAAGGGAGACGGAGAATAGGGAGTAAGGAATTACTCCATGAAAAGCCGGTTGATCCATCTCAGAAGTTGGATTCATCATTAAGACTGAAGATTTCTCCTCAATTTCCCTTCAGGAGTTTTGGGTTTTCTTTATGTTTTGTATTCTTTATTATTCTGAGATGTTTTCTTATTTAGTTATTAACTAAAACCCCTAAATACCTAAGGGGAATGAATCCTAGGATGAATATTGTTATTATTTTCTAAATCATATGATAAATATTTAACTTGTTATTAATTATGTGTTCTTAATTCTTGTTTTGATATCCCAAGATACTGATTCAAGACATGCTCTTAATCAGAGGAGGAATAGACCCTGTCTAAGAGTATATTTGTCATAATTAAGCGGAGTTGATTGCGCGCCTAGACATAGAGTGACAAGATTTTTTCAGATTTGGGTGAAACCTAATAACGGGATCCATAGATCGAGTTAATGCAACCCTATAGTGTTAATTAGAGAAAAGTCTTGATTATTCAATCTAGCGATTAGACGTTAGTAGTCTTGAATAGGGATAATAACATAACTTAGGGATCTCTACGGAACAAGTTGAATAAAAAAATTGTCCGTTTCGGAGCCAAAATAACAAGTAAAGTCTAGGTGGATTTTTCCTTAGGTATTGTCTTAATTCAATCGATTTTCCCAAAAGCAATTCCCCAATTCTTTTCCCTATGCGTTATTTGTAATAGCCCAAAATTGGGTCTAGTTGGAACAGAGGTTTCAGGATCACAAAATCTGCGATATAAATAATTATTTTATGATTATTTTGAGGTCTATGATATGATTGCATGATTGTGTGGAAATTTCGTGAAGAAATTCTATGCATAAAGTGCTTAATTCGAAGTTAGGGACTAAATTGAATAAGTTGCAAAACTTGCATTCTAGAAGTTTCTAGTATGAAATTGATTTGAAATATTAATTAGGAGGTCTTAAATAGAATTTGACCAATTTCTAAGTTATGGACAAAAATTAGACATGGATGGAATTTTGGAAAGTTTAGTAGTAAGGGTATTTTGGTCATTTAGGGTAAAATGAATTAAAATACAAAATTAAAAGCCAATTTTGCTCATCTTCTTCACCATGGACGTGTATACCAAGGAGGCTCCATGGATAGGGTTTTCAAGCTTCCCAATCTCAATTGTAAGTCCGTTTCTAACCCCGTTTTCAAGTTTTTACGTTTTGGAGTCCATTAACTTGATTTAGCTTATGCTAGCAATAATTCAACCTAGGGCTCATATTTGGAAAAATACCCATAGGTAAAATTTGTGTATTCTGGTGTTTTATGATACAATATGAGGTTTTAAATTATGTTAGACAACTTGTGCTACTCGGTTTTAAGTGAAAACGAGCAAAAGGGCTTAATTGGTAAAAATACCTAATAGTCATAAGTATATGTTAGAGTGAGAATTTGATGTTGCCATTGAAGGGAAAAGTGATCATCATGTCATAAAACATAAGAATAAGGGATGAAGTTTAATTCCCGAGCCTAGGGGCAAAAGTGTAAATATACAAAAGTTTAGGGGCAAAATTGTAATTTTTCCAAAGTTTGAGTTAAGGACTGTTTTGAATAGTATATTAATTAAATAAGTAAAATATGATGTTTTAGATCCCGGAAAACAAGATTTGAACCTAGAATGAGAGAAAAATCGAAAATTGGGAAAGTTGGTAAAATGGCTGTTTTAATATCAAGGTAAGTTCATATGTATAATAAGCATTAATTTATGCATGTTTCAATGTAAAATTGATATATTTACTATGATCTCCGAGGTGCTGAAAGTATGTAAGTTGGTATGATAATAATACAACAATAATGTTGTAATTTATATTTGAAAGTTAAATTTAGTGAATTAATTGAATTATGTTAAATTAAATGATTATGGTGCCAAGTTTATGAATTGATTTAAAAATATGTCTATGGTACATGAAGTGCATTGAATTATCATACATAAATGTGATTTCTATGATTATGGATATTATGGGAAATTGTAAGTTCATATGATTTTTAATAAGACAATGTGTAATTTAATGTTATTGCGTTGATATTAAATGAGATGTAAGTTTATATGTAAGTAATACATCACTATTAGTATTATGATATTTTATAAAAATATTGGAAATATGTTTGTGGATAATTACTTGATTGGTGAAATTGTTGGAAAGAGAGAGAATCCGGTTGAACCTTCTGAAAGATTGGATGATACAGATGGTATGTAGCTAGGTCACATGTATAGTGTAACATCCTGATTTTCGGGTTTTCGAGATTCCTAATATTTTAAGTAAATTTCTAAAATTTGGTATGTGATGATGGAATTCATAATTTGGGTATGTAAATGGGCTTATGGAAGGCCCATGAGTTGGCCAAAACCCAGAGAATTTTTAAATTTTGGACTTAGGAGTTAGGGGTTACGGCTAGGTGCCCTTATATTAAGTTGTGGGTAAAGTGTATCACAAAAGAGCTTTGGTAGAGTGGCAAGGGTGACGCCACTAAGCTCCTAAAAAGGTGGCGTGTGGGCATAGAGGAAGACACAGGTTCGATTCCTGTGTTGGCAAATAAGAGTATTTATTTTTGTGTGCGGGAAGGGTAAGTGTTGGAACTTAAGTGGATTCTGTAAGAGGAGAGTTGGATCAAGTCAAATGCATAAATTAAGGAGGGATAAGGGGAGAGATTTTAGGGATGTGATATGGAGATAGAGTTGGCGAATAAGGGAGTTTGGAGAGGGATTTTCGGCGAGGGTATTAGGTTAGTAATTTCGGCATTAGGGTCTTAGTTGTGCCGATTTTGTTTTTTGGTGTGTAGCTTTTTCTCTCTTTCTTTTCCAGCCGAATCTACCTCCCTTCTACTCAATTTTCTTCCTTTTTCTTTCTTTCAAATCAGCCCACTATTTCCTTTCATTCACCATTGTTTTCCTTATCTCTATTTTTGCCGAAGTGCATAAAAAGTCGAATCGATGAAGATAGGGGTACCGATTCTTTGTGACCAGCAACCTTTTCTTCCTTCTCAATAGTTGGAGTTTGATTCCCTTACCTTTTAGGCATCCGGATTCAAGAGGAGAAAGACGTGGTAAGTGTTCAAACTCTAAACAATTCCTAGTGTAGCTTTGGTCAAAAGTCAAACTCCAAGTTTAGGGAGATGGCGAATATGGGCATAGACTCTATGGGGTCTTCTTTTAATATTTTTGGTTTATTTATTGAAGGAGCAGAAGGTGTAGTGTCGATTTGGAGTAGCTTGGATCACGGAGTAGCTAGGCCTAGTCATCAATCGCGACAAAGGTAAGGTGCCTAAGGCCATTATGGATGGTGGCGAATGTGTAAGTGTTAATATTGGAAAGTTCTTAATTTGGTTCAATTATTGCGAGCTGATCTATTTAAAATTGATTATAGGAGAAATCGTGTAGGAGATCTCGTCAAGGAATATTGCAAATCGGTGTGTAACGAACCCTTTTCATAGCTTAAAGCGATAAATGCTTAGAAAAGCAAATGTCAAATTACGGCATTTCGAGGACTTGTGAGCAAGCTTAACGCTCACTAGTTAGTTAGAATCGATGAGACGTGAACGAGAACGATGGAAACGGTAAGAATGTGATTTTTGGCGGTCTTGGTAAGTTGGGCCTCGAGGGGTCAAGTGGGGCCCATTGGGCTTTCAGCCCATTTGGGTAAAATTGGTAGAAAACGAAATCGTTAAATTGCATGATAAGACTATTAAAACCGTTATGGAATATAGGCTAAGTGGGCCTAGACGACAAAATTGGCTAAGTAGGGCCCATTAGGGTTTTAGGCCCAATAACTCGATTTCGCTAAAATGGGCGTAATCACGGTTTGCACCCATGGATTGTTAGTAATCATTAATGAACATGGAAACCGTAATTTTGGTAAAATTACGAGATTACCCTTATAATATGAAAATGACCGCTTTGCCCTAGGTGAAAATGACCATTATACCCCTAGGGTTTATGTATGATTTTAATACATGGGATTTTGATAAATATGGTATGTATGATATGCACATGAAATGTATGATATGCACATGATATGTATGATATGCACATGAGGTAATCATAAATGCATTGGGTTGGGTTTTATATGGATGGAGGAAGTGAAAAGGGCTTATGCCCGATTATCAAAAGGGCTTATGCCCGATTATCAAAAGGGCTTATGCCCCGATTATAAAAGGGCTTATGCCCCGATTATTGAAAGGGCTTTTGCCCGATTATTAAAAGAGGCTAGGCCTCAGGTTATATGATAAAGCATTATCTTTGCCGGTGGAGAGTTTGGCGGGGTGGGTCGAGTTAATCCCACATGGTGTGTTGGTTGGTACGGGTGGAGAGTAGCAGATGGTGGGTTGAGTAGTCTCCCAAATGGGTTGCATTCTTTCATTGAAATTATATGTGACATTGAAATGGGCCTAAGGGCCATACCGTTTCTGATAAAGGCTTAGGCCCGATAATATGAAATATGAAAAGGCTTGACCCAAGATATGAAATATGAAATATGAAAAGGGCTACTGACCCGATGCATGATTGAGATTGGATTTGGGCTTAGACCCAACAGTCGTTATTGTTTGAGCTCTGAAAGGGCTTGTTGCACATCGAGTTTCCAAACTCACCCCTTTCCTTAACCTTGCAGTGAGCCTTGATGTGGGGACTTGGTAGGAGGGGATTGAGTGTGGCACGGTGATCTTCTTGGGCTTTAAATAAAGTGTTGGTTTCGTTTAATTTCCTTTAACTATTATTTATTTTTGGGTTGTAATAAGGCCAATTTTAACTTTTCTTTTATTTCTTTTGGGATTATTTTAATTTTAATAACTTTAAAATTGGTTAATTATTATTCAAATGGGCTAGACTTAGGACGTGTTTTCAAAATGATACTTGTTTTCAAATTATCTCAACACCACGATTCATCGGTTAATCAAAGACGTCCACTTAAACGAATTTAAACTCGAAATGACAAAGTGTGGCTATGGTTGTGGGCATGTCTAGGATTGGATCCAATTAAAGAGCTTGGTACTTAAGCAGCCTTCATGGCTCACCTCCTCTGCCTCGGATACCTACCTGGTGCTTAGCTTCCATACACTTTGTTAACTCACCAAAACATATGGCTTTTAAAAACTCTAAAACGAAACTCAGATTTTTAACTCCGATGTGGCACGTCAAATTTGGCCATAACATCTGGGCCGGGTTTGGGGTGTTACATTTAGTGGTATCAGAGCCTAGGTTGCAACAACTCGGCTGTGGATCGGGTCCAAAAATGTTTTCGGAAACTTAGGCCTAAGAAGGGTATTTTTGGAAATGGCTTCTGAAAAATTCATTTTAAAGATGTTTTGCGGAGAATATATGTTAAAAAGGTACCAGTTTTTCTGTTTTAAATCAAGAGTTCAAAATAAAGGGAGTTTTCAAATCAAAGTTTTCGAATTTCTATTTTCGATAATCAAAAACATGGTTTTTTAGTTCTAAATGGATTGGAGAAAGAAGTGGCGCACTGAATCCCCGGCACCAAGTCTGTAAGTATATTTTCCTTACAATATATGATATTGATATGATATTATGAATAGTGCTGAGACCCTACTATGAGACTTTAGCTAGGGTAGAGTCAGAAGCAGTAGGAATGAGGCGTAGCTAGGCTACGATGATACGAAAAATCCTTGAACCGCTATATCTACATAAGACATTTTCTTAATAAGCAAAGGAATGTTATACTAATTTCATAAAATTCAGTAAATCGATAATTCGATATGAGTACTAAAGGAGCTCGTGGGCCGAGGCCGCGGACGTGGTCGCGAAGGGTGCAAGTTGAATCTTCATCCTCGGGGCATAGGCCACCGAGGAGCCAGCTGTGCCGCAAGCAACGGAGACTGGGTCTTATGATCGGGCTGCGGGGATGACGCTTTATCCCAAGCCATGTTAAGGGTTTTAGAAAGAGTGGCTGGAGCTAGTCTTGGGGCGGTGAATAGGGGTCTATATCGGAGCGACTCGAGAACAGAGCGCAGGTATTTAGGGGTGTATCTGGAGTGGCCCCGAATGTGGCAGAATATTGGCTGGAGGCAACAGAACGGATCATGGACGACCTAGACTGCTCAGTGGAGCAAAAGCTGAAAGGAGCTGTGTCGCTGCTACGTGACGAGGCATACCGATGGTGGATCACCGTAAGGGAGAGTACCCCAATTGAGCAAGTAACCTGGGAATTGTTCAAAACTGCCTTTAAAGGGAGGTATGTTGGAGCAAGCTATGTGGATGCTCGTCGAAAGGAATTCTTGAATCTGACTCAAGGTGATAAGACAGTAGCAGTATGAGGCGAAATTTTGAGGTGAGTCGATATGCTAGTGGTATAGTGGCAATCAATATGAGCGCGATGTCCGCTTCGAGGATGGTCTCCGCGATGAGCTTAGGATATTGATAGCTCCACGGAGGAGCGTGGTTTTGCTGCATTGGTAGAAAAGGCTAAGATAGCCGAGGAGGTGAAGCTGAGTGAGCGACGAATCGTGAGAAGGATCGACCCGATTCAAGAGGATTTGGACCCTCGAGTGCCACGAATCGAAGTGTTAAAAGAGCAAGGATGGAGGAACCGGTTCGAGCAGTTCGAAGAATACTTATAGACCGCAGCTTGCGAGGGGGTGTGGTAGGGTGCATATGGGGAGTCTTGAAACGAATGGAGCATGTTTTCGATGTGGGTCAAAGGAGCATAAGTTCGAGAGTGTCCTCGGAGGACGGCTCAGAGCTAGCGGCAGAGCAAAGGGATGTCCAACCACGGCGAGGAGGACCACCACCACGAGAGGGTCGTGGGCAAGGTAGAGGTGGCAATGGTAATGGACGAGGACGTGGGGCACTGGCGAGGTGCTGGTCATCTTGAAGCTCGACAACCGGCGTTGGTTTATGCTTTGCACGACGTCGTGAGGAGGGTGACGCTCGATGTTATAACTGATACGTTCTTCATTCATTGCATGCCTTACATCGCTTTGATTGATGTGGGTTCCACCCACTCGTATGTTGCTTGTGATGTATCGGGGCTTTGGATGTGCTTCCGAGAAGACCGTGAGTGGGGTATCGATAATAAGTCCATTGGGACATTCGGTTAAGGTAGATAAAATTTTTAGGGCGATCAGTTAGTGACACAAGATAAAATCTTTGAAGGAGATTTGATGGAGCGCCATTTCGGGATTTTGATCTTATTTTGGGAATGGATTGGTTAATTAAGCACAAGGCGACGTTGGATTGTCTTGCAAAGAGGATGGTACTAAGAATCGCCAATATGAGGAGATAATGGTCATAGGGGAACGAAGGATTATTTATCCAATGTTGTTTGCGTTAAGAGCCGAGAAGTTGATCCGAAAGGTTGTGAGGCGTACTTGGCCTTTGTAAGTCAAACGGGACTTGAGGAGATAACGGTGGAGTCGGTTAGGACTATTAGGGAATTTCAGGATGTATTCCCAGATGAACTTCTGGATTACCCCGAACAGAGAAGTCGAGTTTGGAATTGACTTACTACAGAACGACTCCTCCCATTGCGCCTTATCGGATGGCACCAAAGGAGTTGGTAGAATTGAAAGCTCGATTCAAGAGGCTGCTGGATAGAGGGTTTATAAGACCAAGTGTTTCTCCGTAGGTGCACCGGTCTGTTCAGTAAAGAAGAAAGATGGGACTATGCGAATGTGTATTGACTATCGGCGGTTGAATAAGTGACTATCAAGAACAAGTATCCGTTACCAAGAATCGATGATCTGTCGACCAATTAAAAGGAGCCTCGGTGTTTTCTAAGATCGACCTTGATGGGATATCATCAATTAAGAGTTAAAGAGGGGATATTTATAAGACGGCATTCAGGGACTCGTCACGGACATTACGAGTTTACGGTAATGCCATTTGGGTTGACTAATGCACCGCGACATTCATGGATTTGATGAATCGGGTATTCCACCATACTTGGATCGGTTCGTAGTCGTTTTATTGATGATATCTTGGTGTATTCGAAACGAAAGAGAAGCATGATGAGCATCTTCGTGTAGTCTTGCAAGTGTTAAGGGAGAAGCAACTTTATGCAAAGTTTAGTAAGTGCGAGTTTTGGTGAAGGAAGTTACCTTCTTGGGGCATGTTGTGTCTGCTGAAGGGATCAAGGTGGACCCTCGAAGATTGAAGCCATTTTGGAATGGAAGCCACCGAAGTCGATATGAAATTCAAAGTTTTACGGGGTTGGCGGGTTATTATCGGAGATTCGTGAAAGGATTTTACGTGATGGCGACCGATTAATCTAAACTTATAAGGAAGGGAGCACCTTTTGTTTGGACAGATAAGCGATGAGAGGCGTTTGAGAAGTTGAAGAAGGTTTTGACTAAGCGCCAAGATTGATTCACCAGAGGTGGTAAGGATTTCACTGTACTGCGATCGTCACATGTAGGTTTGGGCTGCGTGTTGATGCAAGAGGGTAAAGTGGTCGCTTATGCTTCACGACAGCTTAAGCCACATAAGGTGAACTACCCTACGCATGACTTGGAATTGGCAGTGGTAATCTTTGCACTTAAGATATGGAGGCATTACCTGTATAGAGAGAAGTGCATCATCTATCTGGTCACAAGAGTCTTAAGTACTTGCGACTCAAAAGGAGCTGAATCTTAGGCGTGAAGGTGGATAGAGTTGTTAAAGGACTATGACTGTTCGATTGAGTACCACCTGTAAGGCGAATGTCGTGGTGATGCGCTAAGTCGAAGAGTGGGCGGAATTAAAGGCGATGTTTGCTCGTCTAAGTTTGTATGCCGACGGGAGTTTGTTGGCGAGTTCTGAGTGAGACCGACTTGGGTAGAAACAGTTAAAAGCAGCAGCTTGGAGGACGAGTCGTTGGTTGCTCGGTTTGCAAGTTGAGAAGGGGAGAATCGACTTTGGGTTAAATAGTGAGGGAGTTCTTTGTTTTCGAGGAAGAATTTGTATGCTTGAAAGACTCGACTTGAGATTGATGATTTTGAAAGAGGCACATAATGGACCTTGTGCTATGCATCCGGGAGGGAGTAAGTTGTATCGAGACTTGCGAGAGCAATATTAGTGGCTTGGGCTTAAGCGGGAAGTGACCGAATTTGTTGGGAGATGTTTGACATGTCAACAAGTGAAGGCCGAGCATCAACTACCTTCGGATTGTTACACGGTAAAGATACCACTTTGGAAGTAGGAAAGGGTAACTATGGACTTTGTAAGTGGGTTGCCGTTGACACCTTCTAAGAAGGATTCGGTTTGGGTGATTGTGGATAGACTCACGAAATCGCTCATTTCATACCGTCCGGACCAATTACTCACTTGAAGTTGGCGATTGTATGTGGCGAAATAGTACGGTTGCATGGTGTGCCAAGATCGATAATTTCGCATCGAGACCCAAGGTTTACATCTCGATTTTGGCAGAAGTTGCATGAGGCATTGGGAACGCGATTGGATTTCAGTACGGCTTTTCACCCTCAGTCGGATGGGCAGTCAGAGAGGGTTATTCAGATTTTAGAGGATATGTTGAGGGGTTGTGCTATTGAATTTAGAGGCAGCTGGGAGGACCATTTGCCCTTAGCGGAGTTCGCGTATAACAACAGTTATCAAGCAAGTATTCAGATGGCTCCATATGAGGCACTATATGGGCGAAGGTGTCGCTCGCCTACTTGTTGGGCAGAATTGGGGGAAAGGCAAATACTTGGACCAGAGTTGGTAGCAGATACTGAAGACAAGATTAAGGTAATCAGGAAGAGGTTAAAAGAGGCGGCGGATCGACAAAAGTCTTATGCCAATCTGAAGCGTAAGGTTATTGAATATGCGGTAGGAGACATGGTCTTTTTGAAAGTTTCGCCTTGGAAGAAGATCTTGAGATTTGGTAAGAAGGGTAAGTTGAGCCCACGGTTTATTGGACCTTATCGAATCATTAAGCGGATAGGGCCGGTGGCTTATCAACTAGAGTTACCTCCAGAACTGGATCGCATTCACGATGTCTTCCATGTGTCCATGCTAAGGCGATATCGTTCTGACCCAACTCATATCGTACCGATTCACGTAAATTGAGGTACAGTCGGTTTGACCTTTGAAGAGGAACCTGTGCAAATACTTGATCGTGATGTCAAGGTGTTGAGAAAGAGGTCAGTCCCGTTGGTGAAGGTACTTTGGAGGAACCATGGCAAGGAAGAAGCTACCTAGGAGACCGAAGAGGCAATGCGTCAGCAGTACCCTCAACTGTTTGGACTGAGTAAATTTCGAGGCGAAATTTCTTTAAGGAGGGTAGAGTTGTAACATCCGATTTTCGGGTTTTCGCGATTCTGATATTTTAAGTAAATTTCTAAAATTTGGTATGTGATGATGGAATTCATAATTTGGGTATGTAAATGGGCTTATGGAAGGCCCATGAGTTGGCCAAAACCCTAGAGAATTTTTAAATTTTGGACTTAGGAGTTAGGGGTTCGGCTAGGTGCCCTTATATTAAGTTGTGGGTAAAGTGTATCACAAAAGAGCTTTGGTAGAGTGGCAAGGGTGACGCCACTAAGCTCCTAAAAAGGTGGCGTGTGGGCATAGAGGAAGACACAGGTTCGATTCCTGTGTTGGCAAATAAGAGTATTTATTTTTGTGTGCGGGAAGGGTAAGTGTTGGAACTTAAGTGGATTACGTAAGAGGAGAGTTGGATCAAGTCAAATGCATAAATTAAGGAGGGATAAGGGAGAGATTTTAGGGATGTGATATGGAGATAGAGTTGGTAGAATAAGGGAGTTTGGAGAGGGATTTTCTGCAGAGGGTATTAGGTTAGTAATTTCAGATTAGGGTCTTAGTTGTGCCGATTTTGTTCTTTGGTGTGTAGCTTTTTCTCTCTTTCTTTTCCAGCCGAATCTACCTCCCTTCTACTCAATTTTCTTCCTTTTTCTTTCTTTCAAATCAGCCCACTATTTCCTTTCATTCACCATTGTTTTCCCTTATCTCTATTTTTGCCAAAGTGCCGCAAAAAGCCGAATCAGTGAAGATAGGGGGTGCCGATTCTTTGTGACCAGCAACCTTTTTCTTCCTTCTCAATAGTTGGCGTTTGATTCCCTTACCTTTTAGGCATCCGGATTCAAGAGGAGAAAGACGTGGTAAGTGTTCAAACTCTAAACAATTCCTAGTGTAGCTTTGGTCAAAAGTCAAACTCCAAGTTTAGGAGATGGCGAATATGGGCATAGACTCTATGGGGTCTTCTTTTAATATTTTTGGTTTATTTATTGAAGGAGCAGCAAGGTGTAGTGTCGATTTGGAGTAACTTGGATCGCGGAGTAGCTAGGCCTAGTCATCAATCGCGTCAAAGGTAAGGTGCCTAAGGCCATTATGGATGGTGGCGAATGTGTAAGTGTTAATATTGGAAAGTTCTTAATTTGGTTCAATTATTGCGAGCTGATCTATTTAAAATTGATTATAGGAGAAATCGTAGGAGATCTCGTCAAGGAATATCGCAAATCGTGTGTAACGAACCCTTTTCATAGCTTAAAGCGATAAATGCTTAAAAAAGCGAAATGTCAAATTTCGGCATTTCGAGGACTTGTGAGCAAGCTTTAACGCTCACTAGTTAGTTAGAATCGATGAGACGTGAACGAGAACGATGGAAACGGTAAGAATGTGATTTTGGCGTTCTTGGTAAGTTGGGCCTCGAGGGGTCAAGTGGGGCCCATTGGGCTTTCGGGCCCATTTGGGTAAAATTGGTAGAAAACGAAAATCATTAAATTGCATGATAAGACTGTTAAAACCGTTATGGAATATAGGCTAAGTGGGCCTAGACGATGTAATTGGCTAAGTAGGGCCCATTAGGGTTTTAGGCCCAATAACTCGATTTCGCTAAAATGGGCCGAATCACGGTTTGCACCCATGGATTGTTAGTAATCGTTAATGAACATGGAAACCATAATTTTTGGTAAAATTACGAGATTACCCTTATAATATGAAAATGATCGTTTTGCCCCTAGGTGAAAATGACCATTATACCCCTAGGGTTTATGTATGATTTTAATACATGGGATTTTGATAAATATGGTATGTATGATATGCACATGAAATGTATGATATGCACATGATATGTATGATATGCACATGAGGTAATCATAAATGCATTGGGTTGGGTTTTTATATGGATGGAGGAAGTGAAAAAGGGCTTATGCCCCAGTTATCAAAAGGGCTTATGCCCGAGTTATCAAAAGGGCTTATGCCCCGCTTATAAAAGGGCTTATGCCCCGATTATTGAAAGGGCTTTTGCCCGATTATTAAAAGAGGCTAGGCCTCCATTATATGATAAAGCACTATCTTGCCGGTGGAGAGTTTGGCGGGTGGGTCGAGTTAATCCCCACATGGTGTGTTGGTTGGTACGGGTGGAGAGTAGCGGATGGTGGGTTGAGTAGTCTCCCAAATGGGTTGCATTCTTTCATTGAAATTATATGTGACATTGAAATGGGCCTAAGGGCCATACTGTTTCTGATAAAGGCTTGACCCAAGAATATGAAATATGAAAAGGCTTCGCCCAAGAATATGAAATATGAAAAGGCTTGACCAAATTATGAAATATGAAATATGAAAAGGGCTACTGCCCGAGGCATGATTGAGATTGGATTTGGGCTTAAACCCAACAGCCGTTATTGTTTCTGCTCTGAAAGGGCTTGTTGCACACTGAGTTTCCAAACTCACCCTCTTTCCTTAACCTTGCAGTGAGCCTTGATGTGGGGACTTGGGCGGAGGGATTCAGAGTGGCCACGGTGATCGCCTTGGGCTTTAAATAAAGTGTTGGTTTCCGTTTAATTTCCTTTAACTATTATTTATTTTTGGGTTGTAATAAGGCCAATTTTAACTTTTCTTTTATTTCTTTTCGGGATTATTTTAATTTTAATAACTTTAAAATTGGTTAATTATTATTCAAATGGGCTAGACTTAGGACGTGTTTTCAAAATGATACTTGTTTTCAAATTATCTCAACACCACGATTCATCGGTTAATCAAAGACGCCCACTTAAACAATTTAAACTCGAAATGACAAAGTGTGGCTATGGTTGTGGGCATGTCTAGGATTGGATCCAATTAAAGAGCTTGGTACTTAAGCAGCCTTCATGGCTCACCTCCTCTGCCTCGGATACCTACCTGGTGCTTAGCTTCCATACACTTTGTTAACTCACCAAAACATATGGCTTTTAAAAACTCTAAAACGAAACTCAGATTTTTAACTCCGATGTGGCACGTCAAATTTGGCCATAACGTCTGGGCCGGGTTTGGGGTGTTACATATAGTGCTGAGTGCACATCATGTGTACAAGAGAGCTACAAGACATTATGATGTAGCTAGGTCGCATGGGTGATACTATGTGTACACCATGTAGACAAGAGAGCTACAGGATATATGTAGCTAGGTCGCATGCGTGGTTCCAAGTGAAGGACACCATGTAGACAAGAGAGCTACGAGATAAACTGGCTAGGTCACATGGGTGGTACTAAGTGTTCACCATGTGTACAAGAGAGCCGAACTATATGACGGGTGGAGCTATGTGCTGAAACCACCAAGTATCGAGGATTGATCCGAAGTGTTCAACGGGAGACTCTCTATGTATTGCTTTGTGAGTTTTGTGATGAATAAGTGCAGGAACTTGGTTATGTGAATGATGTGTTCATTAAGTGACCAGGATGTGGTAAGGTTATAAACAAGTAAGTTATACATGAGGATGATTTTATGGTGACCTTGTGATCATGGGCCTATACTTGTGATGTATGAAATGTGGTGAAAATGATTTGTGATATGTATGTTAAAATGAGGTTAATACAAAGAAAGTGTGAAAGAGTGAATTAGCAATAAAACTGTTTTGGACAGTAGCAGTGACGTGATTTTGAAAAATCACCAAAAATAGTATAAATTGAATCAGAGACTGAATGAGATATCATATTAAAGCTTAATGAGTCTATTTTCATATAAAAGAAATATACAAATCAAAGGAGTTCTATATTTTGAGATATTTATGTTTTTGTGAGACTGATTCAGAATGATTACGTGATCCCCTTTTCTGACTTTGAAAAATCACAACAATTTGGAGAAAAATAATTAGAGGCTAAAAATTATATTTTTAAAATCCATAATGAGTCTATTTTTAAGATAAATCAACAAGAACATTATCCGAGTTCTGTATTGTGAGATAATTATTTTTTAGTGAAGAGAGGTCAGAACTGTCAGAAAGTGAAATAGGGGAAATTTTAATGAATAAACTGTACTAATTGGCTAAACTAAAAATTATTAAAATTTTATGGTGGAAAGATATGTGAGTCTAGTTTCACAGAAAATTTACGGATCTTAATTTGGAGCTCTGTATCTCGAATTATAAATAATTAAGTGACTATGACTCGTGTGGACAGTTTGATGTGAACATTTATTAGTAAATTGTGAAATCGTACTTACAAGAATGCTATATACATTAAGGATGTGGAATGGAAAGGAGGAGGAGGAAAATAAATATATGTGGAATACATGGAAACTATGGTATATGAAATATTGATATAATGAAATAAATGATATGTGTTTATAAGAAAACAAAAAGAGAATGTTATGTATCATGACATGTGTATATATATATATATATATATATATATATATATATATGACTAGTCTCAATGTAATGCTTGTTGGGTATGGAATTGAATTGAAATGTTTCAGCAAACATGTTATTCGTGCATCCTAATCGTGGTATTTTATAAAGATATGATCTAGCTTTAAATATGAATGCTTGATGATTAAGTGAAGATATTTGGTAAGATGATAATCTTGGTATAAATGTATAAGTGGTACTATAATAAATAAGGTAAAATGAGTATGAGAGACACATGTATGATGACATACAAATGCTATGTTTGTGGTTTAATTGAGGATGTTTAATCATTAAATGAATACCATATTATATGCTTTTGATTTTGTATAAGTGTGTAAGAGATCAAGGTTGACCAAAGCTTGGAAAATAGCCTAGGTATATTCCACACGTGCAGAGACACGACCATGTGTCTCAAAGTGTATGGAACACTGACTTTGGGACACGGGCATGTGGAGCCTTAAAGCATGAAATTTCCAAGATTTTCGTAAGTTCTCGGTTTAGTCCCAAACCCTTTCTAAAGTATGTTTTGGGCTCCGTAGGCTCAAATAAGGGACTATGTGTAAGAGAATGAACGCTTTGAAATATGAATAAAATTTTATGGCTCGTATTTTAGTTTAATGTTTGTATGTTTGTCTGGTAACGCCTCGTACCTTAGCCCGGCCTCAGATACGGGTAAGGGGTGTTACATTCTTAGTTTAGATAATTAGTTAATTAAAACAAAACTTCTTTATTCTTAGGCTAGATAATAAAAAGACAGTCATTACTAGTACTTTTAGTTCCTTTGGGTTCGACAATCCGATCTTGCTAAAACTATACTACTGTTCGATAGGTACACTTGCCTGCATCGCAATAATAGTTAGTTTAAGAACGAGTAATTATAAATATTTAAAACCTATCACGAAATCACGCGATCAAGTTTTTGGCGCCGTTGCTGGGGATCTAAGATATTAGGAACGCTCAATTTTTATTACTTTAGCCATTTATTTTTCTTGCAATTTAATTTAATTTTTTTTATTATTTATTAACCTACTCTTTCTTTCTCTTGGCAGGTTTTTATAGCTTATGACTAGAAGAAACCCGTCGAGACCATTACTTTTTGACGAAGAAATTGATTTGTACAGTTCGTAGAAACCAAAGAGAAATAAGGCACGGCTTAAGATACACGGAGAATGAGCAAGAAAACAATACTAAACCCCTAACCGAAGAGATGGCTGAAAACCAAGGCAATCAACTACCTCCTGCAATTGCGGTTAATCAAAATCCTGTTGCACGCACTATGTATGATTATGCTAAACCTTCTTTAATAGGAATGAATCAAGCATTGTTAGACCTGCTATAGCTGCAAATACTTTTGAATTAAAACCTAACACCATTCAAATGATACAACAATTTGTTCAGTTTGATGGTTTGCAGGATGAGGATCCCAACGCTCATTTAGCCAACTTCTTAGAACTATGCGATACATTTAAAATTAATGGCGTTTCTGATGATGCCATACGTCTTCGGTTGTTTCCCTTTTCATTGGGGAACAAAGCTAAACAGTGGTTGAACTCGTTACCATGAGGGTCAATTACTACTTGGGAACAAATGACCGAAAAATTTTTACTAAAATATTTTTCGCCGGCTAAAACGGCTAAATTACGTAATGATATCTCTTCTTTGGTGCATATGGATTTAGAAACACTCTACGATGCATGGCAGAGATACAAGGACCTTTTGAGAAGATGCCCCCACCATGGGTTACCACTTTGGCTCCAAGTACAAACATTCCACAATGGTCTGAATCCTTCGACTCGGTAAATGGTTGATGCAGCTGCTGGCAGAACCATCAATAATAAAACACCTGAAGATCCCTATGAGTTTATTGAGGAGATGTCACTGAATAACTATCAGTGGCAAGTCATGAGGACAAAGCCAACGAAAACAGCCGGCATTTATAACGTCAATGCGGTCACCATGATCTCTAATCAGGTAGAACTCTTAAATAAAAAGATTGATGGTTTTCTTAGTTCTTCACAGGTTCACCTAGTAATGCAGTGCGAAGCAAGTAGCGGTGGAACAAGCTATTTGGAATACCAACCTTATGGCCACAACATGGATAACGAGCAATTAAATTACATGGGTAATAATCCTCGACCTCAAAACAATCCATATAGTAAGACTTATAATGTAGGTTGGAGGAACCATCCCAATTTTTCATGGGGAGGCCAAGGAAATCAAAGGCCACAACATCCTCCGGGTTTTCAACAACCACCCTATGAACAGGAAAAGAAGCCAAACCTTGAAGAGATGCTCTCAAAGTTTATATCAGTATCAGAAACCTGTTTCTAGAACACCGAGACAGCACTTAAGAATCAACAATCCAAGGGCTCGAAACTCAGATAGGCCAGCTGTCCAAACTGATCTCGGAAAGACCACTAGAAAGTTTACGTAGTAACACCAAATCAAAAGAGCATGTCAAAGCAATTACACTAAGGAGTGGGAAAGTGTTAGCGGAATCTGAAAAGAAGTTAGCACAAGAAGCCGTAGAAAGCGAAAGGAGGGAAGAAAACCCGAAAATAGTGACAAACTAGTGCCGGAGGAATACAAACCACCAGTTCCATATCCACAAAAATTGAAAAAAGATCGCATTGATGCACATTTTGGTAAGTTTCTTGAACTTTTTAAGCATTTACATATAAACTTACCTTTTGTTGAAGCCATCTCACAGATGCCTACATACGCCAAATTTTTGAAGGAGCTTCTAACAAATAAAAGGAATTTCGAGGACTTATCTACAGTAGAACTCAATAATGAGTGCTCAGCGATACTCCAAAACAAGCTGCCAACCAAACTGAAAGATCTAGGAAGTTTTACTATCCCTTGCTTAATTGGTAGTCTGAATGTTGAAAAAGCACTAGCTGATTTAGGCGCTAGCATTAATTTGATGCCATATAAAATGTTCAAACAACTTGGTCTTAGGGAACCTAAACCTACTAGGATGAGTATTCAATTAGCCGATAGATCTGTTAAATATCCTAGGGGTATTATAGAAGACGTACTCGTGAAAGTAGATAAATTCATATTCTCTGTTGATTTTGTTGTGCTTGACATGGATGAAGATGTGGAAGTACCCTTAATTTTAGAGTGCCCATTTCTAGCCACTGCTAGGGCTGTAATCGATGTGGGTGACGGTAAATTGATACTTAGAGTAGGTGACGAGGAGATTATCTTTAAAATTTACTATGCTATGAGATTCTCTAGGGAACAAGATGATTCATGTTATTTTATTGACTCTATTGATCATATTACTCAAGATTCTTTTCAAGAAATTATACAGAAGGAGACGACTGAACCGTATCCAGCTCAAGGCGAGCAGGCAGGTGAGGAACCTAATGACCATTCGTCAAGACAAGTAGAATATGAGGGCATTAAGATAAACGATGAACTTAAGCAAAAACCCTCTATTGAGGAGCCTCCCAAACTAGAACTTAAATAATTACCAAACCACTTAGAATACGTATTCCTTGGAAATAATTCTACATTACCAGTTATTATTGCTTCTAACTTGCAACCCAAGGAGAAAGAGGAATTAATCCAAGTATTAAAAGAACATAAAAAGGCCATAGCTTGGAAAATTTCTAACATTAAAGGAATCAGTCCTTCTTTTTGTACCCACAAAATTTTGATGGAAGATGAATACAAACCGTGTGTGCAAGCTCAAAGAATTCTGAACCCCAACATGAAGGAAGTTGTAAAAGCCGAGGTAATTAAACTTCTAGATACTGGAATTATTTATCCTATTTGTGACAGTTCTTGGGTAAGTCCAGTGCAGGTTGTCCCCAAGAAAGGAGGCATGACGGTTGTGACCAATGAGAAGAATGAATTAATCCCAACAAGAACAGTCACAGGGTGGATAGTTTGCATAGACTACAGGAAACTGAATGATGCCACAAGAAAAGATCACTTCTCCTTGCCATTCATTGACCAAATGTTGGAAAGATTATCCGGACACATGTATTACTACTTTCTAGACTGACTCTCTGGTTTCTTCCAAATCCCAATAGCTCCTGAAGATCAAGAAAAGACAACATTCACATGCCCATATGGTATGTTCGCTTATTGTAGAATGCATTTTGGATTATGTAATGCTCCTGCCACTTTTCAGTGTTGTATGATGGCTATATTCGACGAACTCGTGGAAGTTATCATGAAAGTATTTATGGATGATTTTTCAGTATTTGGTAACTCTTTCCATCTCTGCCTTAAAAATTTAAAACGAGTTTTAATAAGATGTAAGGAAACAAACCTTGTGCTTAACTGGGAGAAATGTCACTTCATGATTCAAGAAGGTATTGTATTAGGGCATAAAATTTCTAGTAAAGGGATTGAGGTGGATAAATCTAAAATAGAAACAATCGAAAAATTACCACCTCCTAGTTTGGTTAAGGCTATTAGAAGCTTTTTAGGACATGCTGGTTTTTATAGAAGATTTATTAAGGATTTTTCTAAAATAGCTAAGCCTTTGACTAAATTGCTAAGAAAAGATATACCTTTTAACTTCGACCAAGAATGTTTAGAAGCATTTAATACTTTAGAGGATAAATTGATTAATGCTTCAATCATAATTGCACCTGATTGGAACTTACTATTTGAACTAACGTGTAATGCGAGTGACTTTGGAGTAGGTGCAGTACTGGGACAGCGAAGAGACAAGCATTTTCAACCTATCTATTACGCCAGCAAAACCTTAACGGCTGAACAAGAAAATTATACTACTACGGAAAAAGAGTTGCTAGCTATGGTTTTTGCATTTGATAAATTTTGATCATATCTCATATTATCTAAAATTGTTGTTTACATTGACCATACCACCCTTCGCTACCTTTTAACTAAAACTGATGCAAAACCTCGACTCATTCGATGGATTCTCCTATTGCAGGAATTCGACTTGGAGATTCAGGATAAGAAAGGAGCTGAAAATCTCGCGGCTGATCATCTATCCAGGTTCAAGAAATACAATACCAGAGAACTAGATGACGTTGAAATAAATGATTCATTCCTTGAAGAACAATTTTTCGCTATATCTAACTCTGAGGTACCTTGGTTTGCAGACATCGCTAATTTTTTAGCTGCTAACATTATCCCAAAAGGGTTAACACACCAGCAAAAGAAGCGATTCTTTAATGATGTGAAAAACTACTTTTGAGACCACCCATTTCTATTTTACAGATATGCAGATCAAGTCATCAGAAGATGCGTTACAGGATCAGAAACATCAAAAATATTGGAACATTGCCACTCAAGGCCAATCGGAGGACACTATAGTGGAACTAAGACCGCACATAAAATACTTGAATCAGGTTTTTATTGGCCTTCATTATTCAAAGACACTATTAGGTATGTTACTTCATGTGACAAATGCCAACGGACAGATAACATATCTAAACATGATGAAATGCCTCAAAACTATATGCTTTCATGTGAAATATTTGACGTTTGGGGTATCAATTTCATGGGCCCATTCCCCAGTTCATTTGGGATTAAATACATCTTAGTAGCAGTTGACTACATGTCCAAATGGGTAGAAGCCCAAGCTCTACCTACTAATGATGCTAGAGTGGTAGTACGTTTCCTTAAAAAACTCTTCTCGAGATTCGGAACACCTAGAGCAATTATCAGTGACAGGGGCACTCATTTTTGTAATACCCAATTTGAAAAAACCCTTAAGAAATACGGAGTTCATCATAGAACAGCCACCCCATACCATCCTCAAACTAATGGACAAGTTGAAGTAGCAAACCAAGAAATCAAACGGATCCTTGAAAAAACAGTAGAATCAAACAGAAAAGACTGGGCAACGAAAGTAGACGATGCCTTTTGGGCTTATAGAACTGCTTTTAAGACTCCCATGGGGACATCACCTTACAGACTTGTTTATGGAAAAAGTTGTCATCTACCATTCGAACTAGAGCATAAAGCTTTTTGGGCTATTAAATTTCTAAACCTTGATCCTGAACTTGCAGGAAAAAATAGGTTGATGCAGCTGAACGAGCTTGATAAATGGCGAGCTAATGCATACGAAAATTCATGCCTATACAAGGAAGCAACAAAGTAGCGCCATGACGTTTATTTAAAGCAACGAAAAAAATTTGAAGTTGGAGATCTCATCTTACTATACAACTCAAGACTCAAATTGTTTCTCGGGAAACTAAAATCACGATGTTCAGGACCCTTCGTAATTCAATCTGTTCTTCCATATGGCACAATAGAGGTAAGTCACCCATCATACGGTAATTTCAAAGTAAATGGATACCGTCTCAAACTTTATAATGGTGAGAATTTTAAATTCGATGGAGATGAGCTACGACTTCACAAACTGCCCTGAATAAACCAATAAGGTAACAGTCGAGCTTAGACTATAAACAAGCGCTTCTTGGGAGGCAACCTGAATACTAACGGTTTTAAAATATTTAAATTTCAAGTTTTAAACATTTAGGTCACTAACAAAGTACTTGAAGCACAGGTTCCCAACTCCACACGGCCTAGCACACGGCCGTGCTTAAGGTCGTGTGACCAATACGGATGGTAACACGGCTGTGCGATATGGCCATACAAAAACAAGGTAGAAGATTTCCCCAAACACAGGCTACGATAAAACACCACGACCGTGCGACATGGCCGTGGTCAAATCTCCCAAATAAACACGGGCGTGCGACACACCCGTGTCTAGCACCCGTGAACAATACTATCGCAATACCACGGACGTGTGTGGAGCTACACGACTGTGAGAGAAGCGAACCACATCACATACAGTCGTGTAACATGATCACATAGCCACATGATCTATGCACACGGGCGTGCCAGAAGGCCGTGTGACGACATCTTAATTCGCGACAAACACGGCCAAGCCACGGTGCACACAGGCATATGCCTCGACCTTGCCATTTGAAAAATTAGAATAATCCTTTTTATTTTCCTCCCATTAAGTTTTTAAGATTCATTTCTTTCTCTTTTAAACACGACTTATCTTTGTGACTACTATCAGATTATTCCCTTCACTCTCTTTTTATCATTCAGAATCATGCTTAACATCCAGATTTAGTTCTAATACTCGATCTCACCAATCCAAAAATAACATCCATTCTTGATACACGAAGTTCCACTTCTTCCCCTCTCTTATTCTTATACTTTAATATATATCTTTGTACATTGAGGGCAATGTACATCTTAAGTGTGGGGGAGGGGAGAGCATTCATGTCATTATCAGAAAAATCCCTGAATAATCACCTTGTTCTCTTGAAAAGCTCTCATATCATATTTAGGTTAAATTTTAATTGATTTATGATTTTGATTGATATATCTTGAATTAAAACATAGGGATTTATGCATTGATTGTTTAAAACTTTAAGACATTAGAGAATCAAGCATGATAAGTTGATTTTTAAGAATTTAAAATTATAGGTTGTTTCCCCAAGTCTAGGTATTACTTTGAATTGGAATTCACAAGTCTTAACATCAAAAAGCCATAATTTTTGTGAGATTTTTGAGCCTTTTGAGCATCTATTAATTCTTTCATGCTCACTTTTATTATTGCTTTGAGTGCGTCAGTATTGAACTGTTATTCTAGAACTTGCTTGATTATGCATGTCGAGACCACACCATTTGATTTGATATGTCAAAATCATTAAGGCACTTAGGATTAACCCACTCATACCATGAAAAGCCTACCTTCACGATTAACCCCTAGTAAACCCTCTTGAGTCTAACAAGCCATTTCTTGTATTACCCTTAATATTAACCTTTAACCCATTATTGTTGAAATCCCCTAAATTAATCCCTGTATTTTTTATTGAGATTTGAGTTGAATGGATTGCTTAGCTATGTTTTGTTCTTAATAGTTAGTCTATATTATTCTAACTTGTTCTTAAAAAAAAGAAAAAAACTATGTATACATATCTGTAATTTCATATTTTGAGAAGAAGCTCTGTTGTACGCAAGTGAAGATTAACTCTTTTTCTAGTTAGGCAATTTGTCAATTCAATCTCGATTCTAACCCTTTCTTTCAGCTTGTGACCACACACCCCCTAACCAAGCCTCACTGTAACCCTCTAAAGACCTTTTGATTGATGTATCATCTTAAATTATAGTGGTGGAGATTTGATTTTCTTGCAAGCCTATGGTAATGACTTTTCATTATTGACTATTGAGTGCTTCATTTATTGTCCTTAAACACCTCGAGTGATTTGAGTGAATCTTTAGTGAGGATGTGAAACTCTGTGATATTCTGAATCAAAGGTAATTACTTAGATGCAGAGAGACACCTATGTTTGCATGATTAAATACTCAACTTGGAATGTTTGAAACTTTTATGTTCTTTTAGTTGAATTTTCAAAATATGATTACCTATGGATTATTCTGAGATATTATCGATAGAAATTATAAGTTGAGAAGAATTTATTTTGATTATGAGTTGAGAATTTTTCTTGAGGACAAGCAAATGCTTAAGTGTGGGGGTATTTGATAAATCGTAATTTCTACATATTTTTACCCCATGTTTAACACATTTTATGGATGATTTTCCATTAGAAGTGGTGAATTTCATGCTCCTAATGCTTTAATTTCATGTTTTACATTTAGGAGAGCATAGGAGAGCAAACGAAAATAGAAACGGGCCAAAAAAGGAAAAAATGGGCCAAAGTACGAAACTAACACGGCCTGAACCTCCTCACACGGGCAGACCACACGACCATGTCAATTTGGTAGGCTCGAGCACGGCCTGAAGTAATCGAACACGGGCATGTTACATGGGCATGTCCCTGCTGAGCCCAAGTTAAGTCCAATTCGAGAAAGGCTAATTTTGAAGGCTTCTAGGCATTCCAAAGCCTATAAATACACCATAGAGGAGGAAGAAAAGGGAGATGGAGAATAGGGAGTAAGGAATTACTCCAAGAAAAGCCGATAATCCATCTTAAAAGCCAGATTCATCATCAAGACTGAAGATCTCTCCTCAATTTTCCTTCAGGAGTTTTGGGTTTTCTTTATGTTTTGTATTCTTTATTATTCTGAGATCATTTCTTATTTAGTTATGAACTAAAACCCCTAAATACCTAAGGGGAATGAAACCTAAGATGAATCTTATTATTATTTTCTAAATCGTATGATAAATATTTAACTTGTTCTTAATTCTTGTTTTGATATCCCAGGATACTAGTTCAAGATAAGCTCTTATTCAGAGGAGGAATAGACCCTGTCTAAGAGTACATTTGTCATAATTAAGCGGAGTTGATTGCGCGTCTAGAGATAGGGTGATAAGATTTTGCTGGATTACGATGAAACCTACGGAACAAGTTGAATGAATAAATCATCCGATTTGGAGCCAGAATAACAAGTAAAGTCTAGGTGGATTTTTCCTTAGGTATTGTCTTAAGTCAATCGATTTTTCCCAAAAGCAATTCCCCAATTCTTTTCTCTATGCGTTCTTAGTTAATTAAAACAAAACCTCTTTATTCTTAGGCTAGATAATAAAAAGACAGTCATTACTAGTACTTTTAGTTCCTTTGGGTTCGACAATCTAGTCTTGCTAAAACTATACTACTGTTCGATAGGTACACTTGCCTACATCGCAATAATAGTTAGTTCAAGAACGAGTAATTATAAATATTTAAAACCTATCATGAAATCACGCGATCAATATGTTTAATTCTAGTATTCAGGATAGAAGTACAAAGCAACCTACAATCATTAATCAACATTGCAAGAAGAGGATTAGTAATAAGCATAGTAGAAATAAAAGAAACAACAATAGTACAATCGACTTCTATTTCTAAATGCGAGATTTTCAAATCAACAACAAGTTTAAGGCCATCTCACAACGCAGGCAACTCAGCCTTCATGATGTTAGCTTTGGGGATATATCGATAACTTCTTATAACCAAACCACCAACATGATCTCGGATAATTTTCCCCACCACTATCTTACTGGGATTGTCAAGTGATGAGCCATTGGTATTGAGCTTTTTTCATCTTTGACGAGGCAACTTCCAATTAACCATCATTGAAAAGTGTGGGTATTTACCTTCAAAGCTAGTGATACAACAAAGAATTCACATGCCCCAACAAAAGCTCGCTCCCTGATTCTACCTTACCTAGCATTACAATTAAAGGTGGAAACATTTTTAAGAAGTAATAATTCCCAAAAAGCAAAAGAGAAGACAATGTGCGAGGGAAGTTTAGGATTAGAGGTCTGGACTTAAGGTTGAAAAAAATCCAACACTCCTAGTTACATGACAAAGGGGGAAGTGTTGGATCTCGTGCCCTAAGTGTAGTATAGTCATTTGTAAACTTGTATTTTTTTCAAACAAATTGATTAATAAAAAATTATGAATTACATTAATATTATTTGTATAATTTTCCTTATGTGGTTTCTGCATGCAAAGTAAAATAGAAGCAAATATTGGCTCACTAGTTGTCTAATGTTTAAACTAATACTAAGCGGTATTACGTGGTCAAATTGTAATACGAAAAGAAAACTTATATTAGTAGATGAACCTAAACATGTCCTTAGTCTAATCAGAAATGATAAAAACTGATTAAAAGACTAATATGCCATCTATCAAGTCCAATTGGGGAGATATTTTGTCTTGGGCATTAAAGTGGATGGCTCCCAAAAGATAAGTCATAGATGTGACTAACTGGACTGATAGTATATTGGACTAGACCGAAGAAGAATATATCCTAAATTCATTTATGGATTTATTCACTTGTGATGTTTATAGTGTGGCATGCCTAAATCCTAAGTGGATGACGGACTATGTATGCGTGACTCGTATACTTTGATGTAAGTAAAAGTCTAAGTTCAAATATATAAGGAACTGAAAGCTAGTGCGTTAGGTGTACGACTTCTGTAGTATGTAGAGTGATTCACAATAGTGGAATTCATAGCCCAAAACATGGGTAAATGATATCCTCTCATTGGTATTACATGGTTCATGAAAATTAAACATGGCCAAGTGTCATCCATCTTTGTGATGGATGATTTGATCACTATTTGATAGTGATTGACCTTTCATGAAAGAAGATGTAATAGTTACCATGAGATAACATAGGATCATATTAGGAGAACATATATTATCCTAAAGAGATTAATGATGTCTTATGAGGGTAACACACTTATGATAAGGTAATTAGATGAGCACTAAGTAGTTGCTTTCGTACCGATATGCCGTTGGAGAGAGCTCAGTCACGATACTATAGTGAAATGACTTCGTGACTAAAGGAGTTTATAATTAATAGGAAAAAAGAGGGAACTTAATTATAAATCATTTGAGCCCTAATCATATGTGTCCAATCAATATTTCCACTATATCGTTGAAACCATAAATAAATTGCATGTTAAAGTAAATGAATAGAAATAGTGAAAATGGAGAAATGAGAAACATTTGGAAATGAATGTGGTTTTTTTCCAAATGTGGTTTTCTCCAAAATATAATGACTTGAAAATGAATTTATGGTTTTTGAATTAAATGAAGTTCAAAAATGAAAATAAATCATTTGGTCATAGTGAACCCATTGAATGTAGAAATATTAAATATATTTTCTTATAGATTTTTTTACGGTAAAGTCATGATTTTAACAGAATTTGAATTGGGTTGAGAATATTATTTAATTGGAAATAAATTGAGATATTTATTTTGGGAAATAGAAAAAACAAATATTGAGTTGGATCGAATTATAAAGTACTAGGTTAAAAATTCAAAAAGTACTTGTAATTTAACCTGTTATGAGAGAGGCCCAAAAGCCCCTTATGTTAAAGGGAGGGACAACAATCCCTAGTATTATTAACTAGGGTTGTCATCCCCTATAATTCTAGTTAGAATAGGATTTCATTTTTCTAGTGGAAATACACTTCTATAATTCAAGAAAGGCTTAACTTCTTTTGCCTATAAATACATGGCATCGATAGGGCTAAAAATAGAACTCAAAGATATTGTTACTTTGCCCGGAAATAGTGAGAGTTAATTCTCAAATATTAAATCTATTTTCTATAATATAATTTTTGTCAATTTCTATTGAGAAGAGATTTTCATTTTCACACTAAAAGTTAAGGAAACTATTTTTGGTATTGTGTTTGATTCGAATTGTTCAAACCCACACTCAAACTGGTTCGTAATATGAGAATAACGGATAAGGTCTTTCAATTAAAAGCCAAGAACGAGAAGGATCTGTCTACCTAAAAACACAAGTGTGATTTTGGTAAAGGGTTTATTGCTATAATATCACAAATCGGCACGATTTTCAAAATTTTTTCACTGTGTAAGAAAGTCATTTTCGAACCGGATTTATTTTTCCAAAAATTGGTATCAGAATGTTGGGTTGTGTTATGTTTATAGTTTTATTTTGATAAGATGTGTCATTCTTGTAATTGTATGCATGTTTAGAGGAATGAATTTATGATATTTTTTTTTATGTATGATAAAATAATTTTGTCAAAGTTGTGATTCCTAGAAAATTAAATTAAACTTATTAATTTATAGGGCACGTATATTTTAGATCGTGGACTATCATCTTCACGCATGGTTTAATTTTATTATTTTAGAATAAAATATTTGAGCTAGAAACGGGCATAGGAATTTTGTTACCTAAAATTTTCAATGGAACTAGGGGAACTGAGACGTATCTAGGCCATCAAGATGATGCAAACCCTACCCAGCCAAACCAGCACAAGACCAACAGTGGTCTGCCAGCAAGTGACTGTCGGTGGTCTAACGGTGATGATCGACGACAAGGGTCAGCAATAGAGGCTAATGACGGTGGCCGGAGGTGATTCAATGGTGACTTGAGATAACCCGACGATGGTCAGTAATGGCGGTTCAGCGACAGTGATACAAAAATGGCTACAAAAAGACAGTGATGATGAAAACGTGAACCAGTACTATACCATAAGCCCATGGTGACAAAATAGAAGACCCAAAGTATGCTTTGAGGTGAATTTTTTTTATTTTTTTTATTTTTTCTAGGATGGAATCATGGAAACTTTGGCTAGTCAGAGTCTTTTAAATTTTTATGCTTTTATATATGTGATAAGCATGATGATATTTATATGACTATGAATGTATATTCATGCATATGTATGATAAGCATGTCATATAGTTTAGGGAAGAATGTCACATGTACTTGTCATGCATATATTATTCATTCATGATTGAAATCGAACATTAAAAACCCTGCATGTTTTTAAAAAATTGAGTAGGAGAAGTTCCCTAAACAAGACCTACGACCTCCGTCAGTGGTTATTGCCATGATATGACAATTTAACTACCCACAGTAGGATTGTCATGTGGACCCCATTATATCTAGACTCAGTGATTCGAGTTGCGTGGAAGGTGTTACGATACCACATGATAAATAGGTATATAAATAGAATGTATGTTTAATTGAATTATAGTTTTTAGAAATTGATAAACTTGGCCTATTTTATCCATGTATAAAATTACCTAGGGAGGACCTAAGGCATTGTTTGGTAGAAATTTTTGAGCCTAAAAGTTATCCCATAAATATTTTCCCTAGTACCTACTTTGAGCTTCATTCCATTTTCTTAATGAACCAAAAATGAAACCCTAAGCCTAATAGATAATTTACTTGATCCTTTATTTCTTAGTTCTTGCACGGATTTAGACATCCAACCATCGATATTAAGGGATTAGGTAGATAAATCTTAGTGGTTTCAAAGGAAAAGGAAAAAGTTGAGTGACTAAGGAATGGTATGGTATAATGAGTATAAGATTTTGAGCTTGTAGAAAAATAAGACAAAAAGTCAATCGAGAAAATCTCGTTGAAAAAGAAAAACAATGTGAGTTGGAAAAAAACTACGCTTACATTTGTTCAAAAAAGATATAAAAAGATAATTTTTTTACGAGTTCGAATGATTGTACTCATAAATACTATACGAGGCCTTAGTAAATAGAGAAATAAGGAAGGTGAGAGAAATGGATATAAGGTGGTGAGCATATGTATACTCGGGGGAGTATCGGGGACAATATCATGTGACAAACTACTTTCGTGCTTAATTGTTTTATTGAGCCTATTCTTTGAATTCCAAACAAACCTAAATCATAGAATGCTACAAGACGAAAAGTCCTATGTGACTTAGGTAGTAATTTATATGGTTGAAATTGTTCCAAGTTTTGATCTTTTTAGCACTTATACTCATTTGAGCATACTTGTATATTTGTATATATGTTTTGATGAAAATTCACACTTAACATTATTTTTCTTGTTTGACTTGTAATTTATTGAACCAATCCGTCTAACTTTAGAAATTGCAAATCAATTTTATATCACTCTAGAATTATATGTTTATTTACATTATCTTGTTAATATGTTTCTATCCAATTTACTGTATCAAGCTAGCTCGAGTACATTTTCTTTTCTTTGCATATTTATTTCTTGTTTTCAGATTAGTTCATATTTAGTATTTATATTGTTTTGTTTAGCTTGTTTGAGAACAAGCAAAGACTTAAGTGTAAGGGTATTTGACATGCCATCAAATTTAGTAGTTAATTTGTGTTATTTTAGCACTTAAGAGTAGGATTAGATTAATTTTATTTTGGCTTTTCATAAACCATTTGTTTTTCCTCTTGGAATCTATTTTGATCCAAGAGTTATTTTATTTTATTAAAGTATTCAACTTATTTCTTCTTTGCAATCAATATATTTTATTATTACGATCAAACAATTTCCTACCCCGTTCTCTATTCATACCAATCCACGATTATTCTAATCTCATTTCTTTTCCGATTAAATCATGTTATTTACAAGATTTATTCGATTGAGTTAGAGATTATGAATAACGTGAGTGGCCAAATCCCTTAAGGGTGATTAATGAGTGGATAAGGATGTGATTAACGAAGAATTTAGGGTTTCTTGAGAGGATTAGTTGGTATAGATTACGTATTCTTAAACCTTAGGCTTGAAAACCCTAGGAAGTTATCATAGCTTAGACGAGATCGGGAGATAAGTCGAACTGAGTAAATTGTAGTTCATCCTGGTTGAGAAAGTGAGATCGGGAGATAAGCAAATATCAACTAATTGATTAATGAGTAGCTAATCCACCCTAAAACCCTAATCCAAAGTTAAGTACAAACCCTGCAATGAGTTAATCTTCCTGATTGGTTTTATTGATTTAATTTATTTTTTATTTTTCTTGTTTATTTGTTTTAGTTATTTAAATTCTCTTATTAATCTATTTTATGGTTTATCATAATATAGGAATTAATTATTACTATTTAAATTTATTATTGTTAAAAAGTTTTTATAGATTTATTTCATCCTCCCTAGGGTACGATCCTCGGAATACTTACCAATGTTTTGTTGTAAAATTTATTATGTTACAATCTGACTCATACGCTTGCAGACACCGTGGATTTAATTTTATATATTTTTGGTGTAATATTTTTAGTATAAACAATAATACATTTATAGGCGGTCAAGAGACTTAGCTGATTTAATCCATGCACTGAAATACCTAGGGACGACCTAAGGCATTATTTGGTAGACAATTTTTTTAGCCAAAAAGCTAACCATATATATTTTTTCCCTAGTACCTAATTTATGCTTGAATCTATTTTCTTGATGAACCCTAAATGAAACCTTAAGCCTAATATATAATCTATTTGATCATTTATTTTTTGGTCCTTGCATAGATTTTGATGTCCATCCATTGATATTGAGGGATTAGGTAGATGCATCATGGTGGTTTCAAAAGAAAAGAGAAAAAAATTTGAGTGACTAAGGAAGTGTATGGTATAGTGAGTACACGATTTTGAGCTTGTACAAAATAAGGAAAAATGTCAATCCAAAAAATCTCGATGGAAAGAAAAAAAAACTATTTCAAGCTTGAATGATTGTACTCATGAATACTATATGGGGCATTAGTGATGAAGAGAAAATAAAGGTGAGAGAAGTGGAAAAAATCGAATCTAGGGGGCTTGCAAGGGACCAACCCTTTTAAAATGAAAAAAATGCTATTTAGGTCTTTTAGAAATTTTTAAAATTTTAAATTAGTAAAGATAAAATTGGCACTTTGGCCCCCTAAAATTATAAAAATTTGATTTAATCCTTTGAAAATTATAAAAATATAGACTATTAAAAATTAAAATTTCATTTCAGCCCCCCTAAAAAGTTTTTCTAGCTTCGTCCCTAGAAGTGGATATAAGGTGGTGAGATTATTCGAAATTAAGGGAGTATCAGAGTGTAACACCCCTCGCCCATATCTGACGCCAGGACAAGGTTCGAGGTGTCAGTAGACTTAACTCAAGCATACGCATGTAAAACTGGGCCATAAAATTTTGATCAATTTAAAACTTTTCATTTCATACTCAATCTATCCCTTAATAGGACTTACGAGACCTAAAACATACATTCAAGATGATTTAAGTTTAAACTGAGAACTTAAGAAAAACCTGGAAATTCATGCCTTAGGGTTCCACACGCCCATGTGACTCGAGAGACACCCATGCCCTTAGCCCGTGTGCAACACTGACTTTAAGGCACAGGCATGACACACGCCCGTGTGGCCTACCCATGGACAAAACTGACTTATAGACACGGCTATGGTGTAACACCCCGTACCTGAGACCGTTTCCGGAATCGAACACGAGGTGTTAATGGATTTAATTCATTACTTAAACAGCTCATACAATTCATTTTAAAATTTTCTGCATAAGTGGCTAATCGCATCACAGTCGCTTTAAAAATCATATCTCGAGTTCAAAACTCGAAATCCAATTCCGTAAATTTTTCCTGAAACTATACTCATACATATATCTACTAATTTTTTTATAGAATTTTTGGTCAGGCCAATTAGTACAGTTTATTAGTTAAAGTCTCCCCCATTTCAGGGTTTGACTACTCTGACCTCTGTGTATTACGAATCAGATATCTCCCTGTATAAAGATTCAATGACTATGCCGTTTGTCTTAAATAAAACTAGACTCAACAATGAATCTGTACATATAAATCATGACTTTTAATTATCTTTGTAAAATTTATGGTGAATTTCCAAAGTCATAACAGGGGATCCAGAAATCGCTCTGGCCCTGTTTCACAAAAATTTAAACATCTCATAAAATATAGCTCATATGCCTGTTTTGTTTCTTCCATATGAAAATAGACTCATCAAGCTTCGATTCCATAACTTATTCATTATTTAATTACATTTCTACTATTTTTAGTGATTTTTCAAATTCATGTCACTACTGCTGTCTGAATCTATTTTGTGATAAATTTTACCTATTTCATGGTTTCCATGGATTAGCTAGCAATTTGACATACATAGCACCAAATATGATCATGATTAGCCATTCCAATGGCTAATCATTACCAAGCATTTCCATACCTCTCAATAACCATATCATAAGACCATATATACAAAATGATTATAATGCTATACTCAAAATATATATGCCATTTTCGCATGGCTATACGAATATATATACATTACTAAAAGATACTTAATTAACAACAAAGGTCGGTCCTATACATGCCATTATCAAAGTTCAACTAAAAGAGTACCAAAAAGGGGCTTAGATAGTGTGGATGACTTCGACTTTAACACTTTCGAGTCCGATAGCTGACGAACAAAATCTATAATACAGAGAATTTAAGCAACAAAGTAAGCGTTTCGATGCTTAGTAAGCTTATAAGTAAGGAAATCATTTGAAACAAAAACATAAAAGAAATAGCATTCATAAGGATAAATAATTGTCTATGCACAAGATCACATATTCATTTTAATTTACACTTCTATCAATATGTTTACACATTCGAAGTCAAACTTAACTAAATTTCATTTGAATCAATTTCATGTAACTCGAGTGAGCTATAGACTTCATATAACCCTAAGGAATGGCCGGGAGAGCATTATTCGATTACATAATCACAACTTATACTGTACCACATTTTTCCAATGTATATACAATCCATACCTGGTCATATTAGGGATTATGAGCACATTAACCGGAATTATTACGACAGAATTGCGCCTTTCCAAACATAATTACTTTCGGAATTTGGCTCGGATGTAACAACCAGCACGAATGCCTTCGGGACTTAACCCGGTTATAATAACCCGTACGAATACCTTCGGGACTTAACCCGGTTATAATAACCCGCACGAATGCCTTCGGGACTTAACCCGGTTATAATAACTAGCACAATTGCCTTCGGATCTTAGTCCGGATATAGTAACTAGCACAAATGCCTTCGGATCTTAGTCCGGATATCATCCGAATAATCATGCACATATATCAATCTATCATAACACATCTGTATTTCATTTTCATTACTAGAACTCAAGCACAAGACACTTATCAACCATTCCCATTTTCGGCTCAATAGCCACATACAAAGAGCATGATTTCGATTTGCTTTATAACATGATCTCTATACACATTCGGCTACCAGTCATAAGTATAAACTAATTACCTCGATACATAATTCAAGTAGAATTATTATATCACTGTTTATTTGTTATGCTTATATGTCGTGATTTAATCAAATCATAAACTAAGTTCCATTACTCAAAGACTTACCTCGGATGCTGTCGAACGATTTCAACGGCTATTCGATCACTTTTTCCTTTCCCCTATCCAACTTTGATCCTCTAAGCTCTTGAGCTCAATGAAGACCTAAATGACCGAATGGCTCCTTTCTCCCCAACTCTTCTTCTCTTTCGGTTTTTGGAAAGAAACAAGGTGAATACTTTGTTGTTTTTCACCCACCTACTATTTTATTTCTTTATTTTATTACATTCATTCATGATAATATGGCATTTAACTAAATAAAGCTTATAAAAATTATCATATTTTATAATATAATAGTAACATGGCGGCCACTAACTAGAAATGGGTAAATTAACATGCAAAACCATTCCTTTAAACACATGCATTATTAAACCATTAAAAATTAACCAATCACATTTCAAAAGTATCACATATAAGTCCTATTGAATAAATTCACATGCAAATGACCAAATCAAAGCTTGAAACTTTCACACTTGTATTTACTCACTTCATAAACATGAAATATAACTTATAATTATTTTTATAGCTCGGTTTTGTGGTCCCAAAACCACTTTCCGACTAGGGTCAAATTAGGGCTGTCACATATGGCACACGCCCGTGTGGCCTACCCATGGACAATACTGACTTAAAATTTTAAGTGCAGGGGACGCACAACCATAACACACCCCCATGGGGGTGAGCCGTGTGTCACACACGGCCTAGACACACGCCTGTGTGTTTTGCCCGTGTGGACAAACTAGGCTATCTTCCAAGCCATTTTGTCACTCATTTTGCACAACCTACACAAGATCATTTCAATATACTAATTCCATTCCAAAAGACATCAATTCATTCATCGAAGGAACATCATATATATTTACCAAAATAAATAATAACCATTATCTAGGCTTAATACAAAATGAAGGGCTTTTATCTTAAGCCAATATACATATGTGTCTTGCCCGTGTGGACAAACTAGGCTATCCTCCAAGCCATTTTGTCACTCATTTTGCACAACCTACACAAGATCATTTCAATATACTAATTCCATTCCAAGAGACATCAATTCATTCATAGAAGGAACATCATATATGATCACGTGATTTTGTGATAGGTTTCAAATATTTATAATTAATCGTTCTTGAAACTAACTATTATTGCGATGTAGGCAAGTGTACCAATCGAACAGTAATATAGTTTTAGCAAGACTAGATTGTTGAACCCAAAGGAACATAAAGTACTAGTAATGACTGTCTTTTTATTATCTAGCCTAAGAATAAAGAGGTTTTGTTTTAACTAACTAATTATCTAATCTAAGAACTCACAGAGAATAGAATTGGGGAATTGCTTATGGGAAAATCGATTGAATTAAGACAATACCTAAGGAAAAATCCACCTAGACTTTATTTGTTATTCTGGCTCCGAATCAAACGATTTATTCATTCAACTTGTTCCGTAGAGATCCCTAAGTTATGTTATTATCCCTATTCAAGACTAATAATTTCTAATCCCTAGATTGAATAACTGAGACCTTTCTCTAATTAACACCCTAGGGTTGCATTAACTCGATCTACGGATCCTTTTATTAGGTTTCACCCTAATCCGGCAAAATCTTGTCACCCTATCTCTAGGCGCGCAATCAACTCCGCTTAATTATGACAAATGTACTCTTAGACAAGGTCTATTCCTCCTCTGAATAAGAGCTTATCTTGAATCAGTATCCTAGGATATCAAAACAAGAATTAAGAACACATAATTAAGAACAAGTTAAATATTTATCATATAATTCAGAAAATAATAACAAGATTCGTCTTAGGTTTCATTCCCCTTAGGTATTTAAGGGTTTTAGTTCATAACTAAATAATAAAACATCTCAGAATAATAAAGAATACAAAACATAAAGAAAACACAAAACTCCTGAAGGGAAATTGAGGGGAGATCTTCAGTCTTGATGATGAATCCAGCTTCTGAGATAGATCAATCGGCTTCCTTCGAGTAATTCCTTCCTTCCTCCCTGTGTGTCCCCTTTTCTTCCTCATCTAAGGCGTATTTATAGGCTTTGGAATGCCTAAGAGCCATCAAAATTAGCCTTTTCTGAATTGGACTCAACTTGGGCTCGGCAGGGACACGCCCGTATGACACGCCCATGTGCGATTACTTCAGGCCGTGCTCGAGCCTGCGAAATTGACACGGCCGTGTGGTCTGTCGTGTAAGGAGGTCCAGGCCATGTTGATTTCGTACTTTGGCCCATTTTCTATGTTTTTGGCCCGTTTCTCGTTCCTTTCGCTCTCCTATGCTCTTCTAAGTATAAAACATGAAATTAAAGCATTAGGAGCATCGAATTCACCAATTATAATGGAAATCATACATAAAATGCATTAAATACGGTTTATCAATATACATTTACCAAAATAAATAATAGCCATTATCTAGGCTTAATACAAAATAAAGGGCTTTTACCTTAAGCCAATATACATAAACAATTTCTCAATAATACAACTTCCTAGTCTAGCCCTATACATGCCATAATCAAAAATATAAATCCAACTATACCGAATATTATGGCTGATAGTGTGATCGATATCTCTGACTTCAAGTGATCCTTGAGAAATTTGGCAGTACTGAAAGAAAAGAGAAAGGAAAGAAAGTAAGCATAAAGCTTAGTAAGTTGCATATAAATAAATATACAACAATAGTTTCACCATTTATCATCATGTTCATAGCTCAAAGGTAAGCATAACTTGACTTACTCATTACCCTCCACTCAAGTCACATTTTCTAATTGAGATCATTACACATGTATACCAAAATAGGTACCTGTAAGACTCAAAACATTACCATACTTTCATTATTAAATCTCTTTCTTAACTCTTAAAGTTGAACCCTTTGGAATACTATCGGATATTCTATAAGCCTCAAACATGGGTTAAGTTGCCGATGCTATGTCCCAGACATGGTCTTACACTGGCTATCTTCATCGAGGCCAATGCCATGTCCTGACATGGTCTTACACTAGCTCTCATGTATACGTGCTGATGCACACCCCAGACATCTCTTACACTAGCACAAAGCTTAGCCGATTCGTGTCCCAGACACGTCTTACACTGGATACCATCATTGAGGCCAATGCATGTCCCAGATACGTCTTACACTGGCACTCATCTCTATGCCGATGTCATGTCCCAGACATGGTCTTACACTGGCTAGCGTAATGTGGCTGATGCATGTCCTAGACACATCTTACACTAGCCCTCATCTCAATGCCGATGCCATGTCCCAGACATGGACTTACACTAGCTCACACATAACCCAATGTTATGGAATAAACTTCTGGTTTGTTTCCTGGGGTTCTCACTAGATCTTTCTACTTTCTCAATTATAAATATGCATACTCAGTTTAAAATCTAGAATTTCATGCTATATCAAAATCAATAACAATCGAATACATGCATTTAACAATATAGTTGTGTTATTTACATACAACTTACCTCGATTTACAAAAAATACTTGAATAGATGGCTTAATCGGATTGCTTGGCTTTGCCCCAGTCTAGGCTTGGTTTTGGTAAATCTTGATCTATAATAGCAAAAGTGTACTCATTTAGTCATTAATTACAATTAGGCATTCATAATTTCATATCTCTGGTAAAATGACCATTTTGACCCTAGGCCTTGGCAAAATGACCATTTCACCCCTATGTTCGAACTTCAACTTTTATCGAATTTCTTTGTATTTCAAGCCTAGCTAAACTCTTTTTACTCTTATAGCCACCTCAAATCCTCACTATTTTATACACTTATTACCTATTTTGCAACTTATGCAAAATAATCCCTTTAGGTGTTTTCAAGCTAACACCTTTTTCAAAAGTTGCTTATAACACAACTAGGACTCATATTCCTCCATAAAAACTCAGCATCTATCACAATTACATCCATGGAAAAATCCTAAACTCTTGACCATTTTGCAAGATATCACCCTCATTTGAAAGCTCATGCTTCAAGGGTCTCAAAAATGCCTTTTCTAACCTTGGCGGCAAACCCAAACGGTAGGCAACAGGCCCTACTCTCTCGGTAACCTCATAAGGTCCTATGAAACGAGGACTCAACTTGCCTTTTCTACCAAATCTGAGGATTTTCCTCCACAGGGAAACTTTCAAAAATACCTTATCATCGACCTCAAACTTAATCTCCTTTTGTTTCAAATTCGTGTAGAATTTTTGTCTATCCGAGGCGACTTTCAAACAGTTGCGAATCACCTTAACTTTTTCCTCAGCCTCTTTGATCAAATCAACCCCGTGAATCTAACTCTCTCTCAACTCAGCTAAGAATAAGGGCGTTCGGCACTTTCGCCCATACAAAGCCTCATAAGGCGCCATTTTTAGACTCGACTAATAGTTGTTATTGTAGGCGAATTCAACCAATGGTAAGTATTTTTCCTAACTTCCTTGAAGTTCACGAACACAGCACCTCAACATGTCTTCTAAGATCTGTATTACTCTTTCCGACTGTTCGTCAATTTCCGGATGAAATGCCGTACTGAAACTCAACTTGGTTCCTAGAGCCTTTTGTAACTTTTTCCAAAACCTCGAGATGAACCTGGGTCTCGATCGAATACAATCGATAACGGCACGCCATGAAGCCTCACAATCTCAGAAACATAAAAATTGACCAACTTTTCAAGGGATTAGTTGGCACGCACTGGTATGAAGTGTGCTGATTTAGTGAGTCTATCGACAATAACCCATACTGCATCTTTCTTTTTCGGGGTTAGTGGCAAACTGGTCACGAAGTCCAGGGTGATACGATCCCATTTCAACTCAGAAATCATAATAGGCTGAAGTAAACCCAAAGGCACTTAATGTTCAGCCTTTACTTGTTGACACACTAGACACTTGAAAACAAACTCTAAAATGTCTCTTTT
The DNA here is from genome assembly GCF_025698485.1 of Gossypium arboreum. NCBI lineage: Eukaryota > Viridiplantae > Streptophyta > Magnoliopsida > Malvales > Malvaceae > Gossypium > Gossypium arboreum. Next base: position 13,566,344 of record NC_069082.1, on the reverse strand, counting down.
CATTCTCGACCACCAATACATTTTCTTCAGGTCGTTATACATTTTCACGCTACCCGGGTGGATGGACCAACAACCACTCTGTGCCTATTGCAAAATCTTCTGAACGAGCTCACTATCTTTGGGTACACAAACTCTATCTTTGAACATTATACAACCATCAGTACTAATACAAATATCTGATTTAATCTCTGATTCACACTGAGTTCTCTTGCCTTACAGTTTCTCGTCATCTTTCTGAGCTTCACAAATTTCATGAAGAAAAGTCGGTCTGGCCCTCAACTCCGCTAGGACCGATCCATCATTACTTATGGTCAACTGAGTGTTCAATGCTCTCAAGGCAAACAACGACTTTTTGTTTAGGGCATCTGTAACTACATTTGCCTTTCTCGGATGGTAGTCGATAACTAATTCATAATCCTTTAACAACTCTAACCATCGACGTTGCCTCAAATTTAACTCATTTTGAGTCATCAAATACTTTAAGCTCTTATGGTCGGTGAATACTCGATATCTCTCACCATACAAATGGTGTCGCCAAATCTTCAGTGTGAACACCACAGCTGCTAGCTCTAAACCATGGGTCGGATAATTTCTCTCGTGAGGTTTTAGCTGTCTCGAGGCATAGGCTATAATCTTGCCTTCTTGTATGAGCACACACCCTAAACCGTTTAGGGAGGCGTCACTAAAAACTACAAATTCTTTGCTTGACTCAGGTTGCACTAAAATTGGGGTTTCAGTCAACAAAGCCTTTAATTTCTCGAAGCTCTATTGGCACTCTTTTGCCCACTCGAACTTGACATCTTTCTACAATAGCCTTGTTATCGGTGTAGCTATCATGGAGAATTTGTTTACAAATCGTCTATAGTATCCCGCTAGCCTCAGAAAACTATGAACCTGTATTACATTCTTCGGCGGTTTCCATTCCAAAATAGCTGAGATTTTACTTGGGTCGACTTTGATTCCTTCACCCGACACAATGTGTCCTAGAAATCCGACTTCGTTGAGAAAAAACTCGCTCTTACTAAACTTGGCATAGAGTTGCTTATCCCTCAAGGTCTGCAACACAGTTATCAAATGTTTCACGTGCTTACCCTCGTTACCCGAATAAACCAAGATGTCATCAATAAAAACGACGATGAACCTATCCAAATACGATTAGAAGATGCGGTTCATCAAGTCCATAAATACCGCTAGGGCATTTGTCAATCCAAAAGGCATAACAAGAAACTCGTAATGCCCATATCTTATCCAAAAAGCAGTCTTCGGCACATCTTGTTCCTTGACTCTTAACTGGTAGTAACCCGTCCTCAAATTTATTTTAGAAAATATAGCGGCTCCTCTCAGTTGATCGAAGAGATCATCAATCCTTGGCAAGGGATACTTGTTCTTCACTGTTACTTTGTTCAGTTGTCTATAGTCGATACATAACCTCATCGACCCGTCTTTCTTTTTCACAAAAAGTACCGGAGCACCCCATGGTGAATAACCCAGTCTAGCGAAACCCTTATATGTTAACTCTTGCAACTGCACTTTTAACTATTTCAACTCAGTAGGGGCCATTCTATACGGTGCAATCGAGATTGGCATTGTGCCAGGAACTAAATCGATACCAAACTCAACTTCTCTTTCTAGAGGTAATCCGGGCAACTGTTCCGGAAAAACATCTATAAATTCACAAACCACTGGTACTGACTCAATCTTCGACTCAGACACTTGAGTACTTAGCACAAAAGCTAGATAAGCCTCACACCTTTTTCTCAAATATTTTTCAGTATTCAGAGACGATATTATCACAAGCGATTTATCCAAGTCACCTGGTCCAACCCGAAGTATATTCCCATCTTCACACTTTAACTCAATAATTTTCTTCCCACAGTTGACTACAACATTATGAGAAGTCAACCAATCCATCCCGAGGATTACGTCAAACTCATTGAACGACAATAACATTAAATTTGTCGGGAAACAATGACCTCAAATTGTCAAAGGACAACTCCTACATACTTGGTCAACTAGAACATATCTACCCAAGGGATTGGACACTCTTATTACAAATTTAGTAGACTTCCACTATCATGCTCATTCGAGGAATCAGTTCTATACAAATATAGGAGTGGGTAGACCCCGGATCAATCAAAGCAACAACATAAATATCATGAATAAAAAAAGTACCCGTAATCACGTCGGGAGACTCTGCCTCCTCACGGGCACGAATAGCATAAGTCCTCGCAGGCGCTCTGCCCTCGGACCTCGCCACTGCATCTCTAGTCGTGCCCCTACTATTAGCTCCACTACCCATATTCTTTCGTGATCTCCCCCTCAACGAAGCACTACTTGCCTTCATTTCTTGCTTCTTCTCTCTCTTTTCCATCTCAAGGCAATCATGGATAAAGTGGTCTAGTGATCCACACTTGAAACAGCCCCTCTCATTTACTCGGCATTCACCTAAGTGGCTGATAAATTGTAATTTATATATATTTCTATCCCATGCTTAGCATATTTTATGGATGATTTTTCCTTAAAATTGGTGAATTCGATGCTCTTAATCCATTAATTTCATGTTTTATACTTAGGTGAGCATAGGAGAGTGAAAGGAACGAGAAACGGGACAAAAATAGAGAAAATGGGCCAACGTACAAAATCAACACGGCCTGGACTTCCTCACATGGGCAAACCATACAGCCGTGTCCCTTTGGCAAGGTCAAAACACAATTTACACGGGTAGATCACACGCCCATGCCCATTTAACAGCCTTGACCACGGCCTTAAGCAATCACACACGGGCACGTCCCTGCTGAGCCCAAGTTTAGTCCAATTCAGAAAATGTCAATTTTGAGGGCTCTTAGGCAATCCAAAGCCTATTTAAACCCCTGAGGAGGCACTTAGACGGGGGGAACACAGAGGAGAAAGCAAGGAATTGCTCAAGGAAAGCCAATTGATCCATCTCAGAAGCTGGATTCACCATCAAAACTGAAGATCTCCCTTCAAATTCCCCCAGGAGTTTTGGGTTTTCCTATGTTTTGTTATTTTTATTCTTTTGAGATGTGTTCTTTCATTAGTATAAACTAAAACCCCTAAATACCTAAGGGGAATGAAACCTAAGATAGATCTTCTTATTATTATCTGAATTGTATGATAAATATTTGACTTGTTCTTAATTATGTGTTCTTAATTCCTGTTTTGATATTCCAGGATATTGATTCAAGTTAATCTCTTATTCAGAGGAGGAATAGACCCTGTTTAAGAGTAAATTTGTCATAATTAAGCAGAGTTGGTTGCGCGCCTAGAGATAAGGTGACAAGATTTTGCCAGATTAGGGTGAAACCTAAAAGGGGGATCCATAGATTGAGTTAATGAAACCCTAGGGCATTAATTAGAAAAAGATTTCAATTATTCAATCTAGGGTTAGACGTTGTTAGTCTCGAGAGAGATAATAATATAACTTAGGGATCTCTACAGAACAAGTTGAATGAATAAATTGTCCGATTCAGAGTCAAATAACAAGTGAAGTCTAGGTGGATTTTTCCTTAGGTATTGTCTTAATCAATCAAGTTTTCCAAAAAGTATTTTCCCCAAATTTCTTTTCTGTGATTTTTTAGTTTAGTTAATAAGTTAGATAAACAAAACCCTTTTATTTTTTAGGCTAGATAATAAAAAGAAAGTTGATACTAGTACTTTTAGTTCCTTTGGGTTCAATAATCCGGTCTTGCTAAAGCTATACTACTCTTCATTAGGTACACTTGCCTTCATCGTGATAATAGTTAGTTTCAAGAATGATTCATTATAAATATTTAGAACCTATCACGAATATCACGTATCAAGTTTTTGTCGGGGAACTAAGATATTAAGAGCACTCGATTTTTATTACTTTAGCCATTTTACTTTTATTGCAATTTAAATTTTTATTCTCCTTTCTAATTCTTCATTTATTTTCTTCGGGCAGGTTTTTCTAGTTTATGACCAGAAGAAACCCGTCAGGACCACTACTTTTTTACGGTGAGATCGACAGCACAGTTCGTAGGAACCGGAGAGAAATAAGGCGAAGCCTAAGATACACAGAGGACGAGCAAGAAGACGATACTTCAACCACAATCGAGGAGATGGATGAAAACCAAGAAAAGCCGCTACCTCCTGCGATTCCTGCTGATCCAGTAAATCAGAATCCTGCTCCACCCATTATGTATGATTATGCTAAACCTAATTTAATAGGAACTGAGTCAAGTATAGTTAGACCTGCTATTGCTACAAATAATTTTGAACTAAAACCTAACACAATTCAAATGATACAACAGTTTGTTCAGTTTGATGGTTTGTAGGACGAGTATCCTAATGCTCACTTGGTAAATTTCCTAGAATTTTACGATACCTTTAAAATTAATGGCATTTTTTATGACGCCGTCCGTCTTCAGTTGTTTCCCTTTTCGTTAAGAAATAAGGCTAAACAATGGTTAAACTCATTACCACGAGGGTCAATCACTACTTGGGAACAAATGACCGAAAAGTTCTTACTAAAATATTTTTCGCCAGCTAAAACGGCTAAATTACGTAATGATATTTCTTCTTTTGTGCAGATGGATTTAGAAACACTCTACGATGCATGGGAGAGATAGAAGGACCTTTTGCGAAGATGCCCTTACCATGGGTTACCACTCTGGCTACAGGTTCAAACTTTTCATAATGACCTGAATCCTTCGACTCGGCAGATGATTGATGCAGCCGTTGGAGGAACCATCAATAACAAGACACCTGAAGATGCCTATGCATTTATAGAGGAGATGTCACTGAATAACTATCAGTGGCAAGTCACGAGGACAAAGCCAACGAAAATAGTCGGTGTTTATAATGTCAATTTGGTCACCATGCTCTCTAATCAGTTAGAACTCTTGAATAAGAAAATTGATGGTTTTCTTAGTTCTTCACAGGTTCACCCAGTAATGCAGTGCGAAGCAAATGGAGGTGGATCGAGAAATTTTGAATACCCACCTTATGGCCACAACATGGAGAACAAGTAGTTAAATTACATGGGTAATAATCCTCGATCTCAAAACAATCCTTATAGCAATACTTACAATGCAGGTTGGAAGAATCACCCAAATTTTTCTTGGGGAGGCCAAGGAAATCAGAAACCACCACCCTTTTCAGGCTTTGAGCAACCACCATACCAGTAGGAGAAAAAGTCGAACCTTGAGGAGATGCTAACCAAATTCATCTCGGTGTTAGAGACTCGTTTTTAGGATACAGAGACGACACTCAAAAATCAACAAGTATCAATCCAGGGGCTCGAAACTCAGATTGGACAGCTCGCCAAGTTGATTTTTGAACGACCACAAGGTAGCCTGCCAAGCAACACTGAATCTAACCCAAGGGAGCAACTCAACGCAATTGCCATTCAAGATGAGGAATAGTTAGTGGCAAAACCAAGGCCAGAACCGGTGGTAAGCGAAGGTAAGAATGAGGTAGGCCAAAATGAACAAAAATCGATAAGTACATAATATAAACCTCGTGTGTCATACCCCAATGCAACAAGGAAAGACCGCTCAGACGAAAAATTTGGTAAATTCCTTAAACTTTTAAAGAAACTACATATTAATCTACCGTTTATTGAAGCACTTTCGTAGATGCCGAACGTAGTCAAATTTTTTAAAGGAGCTTCTAGCAAATAGACGAAAGTTATATGAAAGGTCGCATGTAGAGCTGAACACGGTTTGCTCAGGCATTCTTCAGAATAAGCTACCCAACAAACTAAAAGATACAGGGAGTTTTACGATTCCTTATTTAATTGGTAGTTTAGATGTTAATAATGCGTTGACTGATCTAGGGGCTAGTATCAATGTTATGCCTTACAAATTGTTTAAGTAACTAGGTCTATAGAAACCCAAACAAACTAGGATGAGCATTCAATTAGCAGATAAAACTATCAGATTTCCTAGGGGCATCATTGAAGACGTACTTGTTAAAATTGACAAATTTATATTCCAGTTGATTTTGTTGTTTTAGACATAGAAGAGGACAGTAATGTTCCTTTAATTTTGGGAAGGCCCTTTTTAGCAACTGCTAGAACAATTATTGACGTTGGCACAGGTGAACCCACACTTCGTGTAGGAGACGAAACAATCAATCTTCAAGCTCGCAACCTGAACAACACATCAAAAATTGAAGGTGATTGTACAAAATTGTTCTACTAAGACTGATCATACAGTGCAACCTATTTTGCAGGAAATAAGTTCGAAGGACACACATGAGCCATGTTCAATCCACAACAAAGAATCTACCCATGAAGAACGAAGGTTACGAATCGAGGAGTTAGATGAATGACTGACATTTAAACCGAGAAAACATGATAAACCAAAACTACGCCAGAACGAGCTCAATGCCTCACCAAATCAACTTAAGGTTGGAGATAAAGTTTCATTAGATGCCGTAGATCCTCACATTAACACTGCCAAACCGAATGAAGAAATTCCTCTTACGGTACTTAGCATTTTCCAATTTGGTACAGTCGAGGTAAGTCATCCCAAATTCGGCACCTTAAGGTAAACAATACCCGCCTAAAACCTTATTTTGATGGGATTCATAGAAGGAAAGAGGAGTATAAACTCCTCGAACCACCATAACCATTCACCAGAGAGGTAAGTCGAGCTTAGACTATAAATAAGTTCTTTTCGGAAGGCAACCCAAGCACTACCAATATAAAATTCTTAAAATTTTAGTTTTAACATCTAACATACTAACCAACTTATGGAACACAGGCTTTCTAAAGCACACACGGCCAGGCACACGGGCGTGCCTTAGGCCGTGTGAAAACAGGGCAAAATTTTCACCAACACGGGATGCTATAAGTCGCGACGGCCGTGCGTTACGACCGTGGGCGGATCTGCCAAAACAACACGGAAGTGCGACACGCCAGTGTCGTAGGACCGTGGTTGAACCTAAAAAAATAGCACGAGCATTTGCCATGCCCGTGTCTAGAACCCGTCGTCAAACCTGTCAGATTAAAACGGGCGTGGGCCTACATATACAGGCGTGGGAGAAGCGAACAAAGACAAACACGGTCGTGCGACACGGCCGTGTGCACCCACACGTCCAAGGAACACGGACGTGTGCCAAATGTCAGACGTGCCCAAATTCAAAATTCGCGAATCACACGAGTAAAAATTGGGGAACACGGGCATGTCCCCTGGCCGTATGGCCCAAAATCTATAAATACCCTTCACTATTCATCATCTTTTTCACCCAAAATCTTTAACCCTAGCCGCTGCAACTCCACACGATCTCCCTGCCACGCCCGTGCACCGCCTCCAACTCCATTTTCGACTACCATTCTCATCTTTTTAGTGTTTGTTTACTCTTTTCTCTCTATTTTCTTCATCCCTTTTACTAATTTTATGATTCTTATGGTTTTCTTTGGCAGATGTTTTATTTATATTCATAGTTCTCACTGTAGTCATGCTTATACGTTTATTCTTTGCCATTTTAGTCAATGCTTTCTGATACATTAATTCTTTTCGTGTGTTCCCATAAGAGTCTAGTTCAGTCATTTTATGTTGAAAATAATCATGCTTTTATTATGTCAATTGCTATATAAACTTCTATCATTTAGATTAAACCGCTGAGTATTGTTGGTTGGACTGGTTAGTTTAACTATATTCATGATTACTTCTTGAGTTAATTAGTTATGCTATATTCTTTGTTTTTCTTCCAGGTATACCATGTCAAGCTCACATGGCAAGAAAACTACCATTCCCATTTCAAAAAAATGGAAAGGGGCGTCTTCCTCGGGCCCTACCGTGAAAATTCGCCACCCAAACCTCTAATTTCCACCTGGCAATCAGGAGGAACTATTCCAAATCCTACGGGCCCGACCTTTAGGTGTGGGCCGCTGCATTGACCAGACAGCACTTGAACAAGTCCAGTTGGCTGACAATGTACGAGCACTCTTGACAATCGATCCATGTGACCTTTTTTTTGCGATCATCGAACCGAAGTACCTTGAGCTCACACTTGAACTTTTCTGACATTCCATGTTCAAGACGTCATGACCAACTTTGATGATCCTGGGACAATCCAGTTCCGTCTTGCTGGTTTAGTCGCCAGTTGAGTGTGCCCGAGTTCGGTATAGCTTTAGGCCTGTACACAGAGGAGTTCATAGACGAGAACGACCTCGACACTCTCCTTCGCCACATCCACTACTCTCTCTCGAAGTGTTGGTATGCTTTGGTCCCCGATTCCGCCACCTACGACCCGAGATGCTCGAAGGCATCGGCTCTCTCTCCCTCATTGAGGTACCTACATGCCATCTTGGCACACACTTTGATAGGACATCGAGAGAGCACCGACGTCGTCAACACTTACGACGCCTACTTTCTATGGAGCATGGCGAACGGTCATGTACTCGACCTCACCTACTTTATTGCCCTGGCCATTCGCCACCAAACTGAGTAGCATCAGATGAGGGTCATCTCTATTGGCCCCTACGTGACTCAACTGGCATGACACTTCGGGCTCCTTAACACAGCAACCCAATCATCCTCCCTTACTCTTTTTGGCTAGATGTCCCCATAAGGCATCTCGAGCATGCTTAGTATGAGGATGATCGAGAAGCGCCGAGGAACCCACCCTCCTCAATATCGCCTTGCCCAATCAGCCGAGGAGAAAGCCCCTGAGGACATTACTGATGATGTCCCTCCACGTCATGAGGACCCACCGTCTCAGCCACCACCACTCTCTCGTCCAATTCATGAGGCAGCTTCATACACTGACATCTCTGAGCGCCTAACTCGATTCGAGCAGCAGTGTTTTCAGCGCTTCGATCACATTGATGCTACACTACACCAGATTTGTCAGCACTTCCACATCTCATCGCCACCACCACCTCGCGAACCATCTAGCGATGAAGATGTTTAAAAACTTTTATTTATTATTTTATGTTTTTACTTTTATTCTACTTTAAGACTACTTTTTATTTTTCTTTAAGCTTATTTTTATTAGGTTTTATAATTTTTATTTAACAATTTTGAATTTCGGCTATTTCATATCGAGTAATTATTCTTCCTTATATATTCCCTAAAAAGTTCTTATTTCTATCACAGTTATAAAGAACTCCTAAGCTCATCATCACATAGGAACTAAAAACTCCACCGGGAAAGGTTCTCCACGACTGCCATGTCCTGCTCAACCACGACCATAGCTACCACCATATATAATATTATTTTGGCACAAGACTTATGGACTAATGAACCTCTACCACCACCGGAGTATCCTCCTCCACTCTCACGCCAATTATTCTTCAAAACTCCAGTTCATGGAATTCATTTATCATTCAGGAAGTTTCACTTCTCTCCCTATCTTATGATTATAAATCTATCTTTTTCAATATATCTACCTTTGTACATTGAGGGCAATGTACATCTTAAGTGTGGGGGGCCTTTTATATCAGAAAAATCCCTAAATTTTGTTTTATTCTCATGCGATCTTCTCATATCATTATTAGAATGAATTTCAATTAGTCTATAATGTTTATTGATATATCTTGAATTAAAACATAGGCATTTATGCATTGATTGTTTAAACTTTAAGACATTAGGGAATCAAGTGTGATAAGTTTATTTTTGAAGAATTAAAAACTTTTAGATTGTTTCCCCAAGTTTAGGTATTATTTTGAGTTGGAAGTCACAAGTTTAAACATAAAAAAAGCCATAATTTTTGTGAGATATTGAGCCTTTAGAGCATCTATTATTTCTTTCATGCTCACCTTCATTATGAGTGCGTCAGTTTTGAATTGTTATTCTAGATCTTGCTTGATTATGCATGTCAAGACCACACCATTTGATTTGATATGTCAAAATGATAAAGGCACTTAGGTTTAACCCACTCACTCCATAAAAGCCTCCCTTCACAATTAACCCTTAGTGAACCCCCTTAGCCTAACAACTCACTCATTAATTTACTCTCAATATCAACCCATAACTCATTATTGTTGAAATCCCTTAAATTAACCTGATCCCTATTTTTTTTGAGATTTGAGTTGGAATAGTTGCTTAGTTATGTTTTATTCTATTTTTTAATTTGACTAGTTTGATAATAAAAAAATACATGTTTACATATTAGTAGTAGTGATCTTCTGAGCTAAAGAAGTTAAATTCCATATTCTGAGAAAAAGCTCTGTTGTACGCAATTGATGACTAGTCATTTTTCTAGTTAGGCAATTTTTCAATTCAATCTCGATTCTAACCCTTTCTTTCAGCTTGTGACAACACCTCTAACCAAAGCCATGTTACAACCCTCTAAAGACCTTCTGATTGATGTTTCATCTCAATTTATAGTGGTGGAGATTTGATTTTCATGCAAGCCTATGGTAATGACTTTTTATTATTGACTATTTAGTGCTTCATTTATTGTCCTTAAACACCTCGAGTGATTTGAGTGAATCTTTAGCGAGGATGTGAAACTCTATGATATTTTGCTCATACTCCGTCACAGTCTTACCACCTTGCTTCAACTCTAGAAATTCCTTCCTCTTCTGATCCAAGAACCTCTGGCTAATATACTTCTGTCGAAACTCTTCTTGGAAGAATTCCCAAGTGATCCTCTTTCTCGATACAACAAACACGAGAGTGTTCCACCACTGATAAGCTGAGTCTTGTAGGAGTGACACGGCACACTTCACGCACTCATCAGGTGTGCATGATAATTCATCGAATACCCTGGTGGTATTTTCTAGCCAAAGCTCCGCTCTCTCCAGGTCATCATCTACACTAGCCCAAAATTCCTCAACCCCTTGCTTTCGAATCTTGTCTATTGGAGGCTTTTCTCTCCTGAACATGTCTGCACCTTGTGGAGCCACCGAGGCATACTGAGGAATCAGAGGAGGTGGGGGAGGTGGAGTGTTCAGATTCGCACGAACGAACTTCGTATACCAAGCATCCATCATTCGAAAGTAGGCTTCTCTAGCCCCTCCGCCTTGGCCCATACTTACGGGCTCACTCTCTACCGGTGCAGTACCTTTTGCGAGAGCCGGCGCATTACTTTCCACGTCATCCTCCGTGGTTCTATCAGGATTGTAACACCCCAAACCCGAGACCATCGCCGGTGTCGGACCCGAGGGTTAACAAACTAAGTTCACATGTTTTTGCCCACCAATTTGACATTTCCAGTCAGGCTGGAAAACTGCGTCACTGTCGCCTTAAAAATCATATCTCGAGTTTCAAAACTCGGAAACTGGTTTCGTAAATTTTCCCTGAATTTAGACTCATATATCCATCCATGGATTTATTTCTAGGATTTTTGGTCGGGCAAATTGGTACAGTTTATTAGTTAAAGTTACCCCTGTTACAGGGATCGACTGCTCTGACCTTCGCGCGGTATAACTTGAATATCTCTCTGTACAGGGCTTTAATGCTGGTGTCGTTTGTTTCTAATGAAACTAGACTCAAAATGGAATCTGTACATATAATTTATATCTCCTAATTCTTTTTGGATAATTTATAGTGAATTTTTAAAGTTTCGACAGGGAACCCAGAAACCATTCTGGCCCTGTCTCACAATAGCTTTAATATCTCTTAACCTGTAACTCCTATGACCGTTTCGTTTCTTCCATATGAAAATAGACTCATCAAGGTTCATTTACATAGCTTATTCACTATCTAATTCCATTCCTATGAATTTTGGTGATTTTTCACATTCATGCCACTGCAGCTGGCAGCATCTGTTTCAAGATAGGACTTACCTATTTGGTGGTCTCCATGATTCAACTAGCCTTACCATACATAGGTTCATATATGATCATTTTAACCATGCCAATGGCTGATCATATGACCAACATTCCCATTTCCAAGCCATAGCCACATCATGACACAAAATTTATACATACAACCCACAATTAGTCTAAGTTCATGCTTCCCTTTTTGAGCCATTTTCGCACGCGGCCGCACATACTTACATTACAACATATTTAACAAACAAGGGTAGTCCTATACATGCCATCTCAAGTTCAACCAAAATTTATACCAAAATGGAGGCTTGATAGTGTGGATGACTTCGACTTCAACGATCCCAAATCCGATTGCCTCGAGCGAAATCTAGAAAACTAAGAGCCAAAGCAACGGGGTAAGCATTTTTATGCTTAGTAAGTCTCAAGGAATATAATGAACTATAATTTACAGCAACACATTCACATAGCCAAATGCATCATTTCATTAATACACATTCTTACTTCATACTTCATCATTATATAAGTTCGCAAAGCATCAATCAATTCAATAACTGAAATTCATTAGTCGATTGAGCGAATGTTGCTCAAACACGCCGACTTTCCAATGCACATATAACGTACCTTATCCTTTGGGCTTTCCGAGTGTACTAATTAAATTCATTTCGCAACCAACACTCACCTCCAGCCCAAGATTCTTCGAATATAACCGGATTTAATCACGTGCACAAATGCCTTCGGTCTTAGCCGGATAGAATAACTCATACGAATGCCTTCGGCCTTAGCCCGATATAGCCACTAGCACAATTGCCTTGGTCTTAACCGGATATAATTTCCAGCATAGTTGTCTTGGGCTTAGCCCGATATCATTCAATTTCTCATGCACACATACATCAATAATCATTGGACATACATATTTCATTTTCGTTACTAAGGCTCAAACACAATTATAATCATTAGCATATTCGCCTTGGGACTTAGCCCGGTGGAATTCAAATACTCATACACACATAATCAATAATCATACACATCCATATTTCATCTCACATAATTCAAGTAAGGTCACTTCTTGAGGACTTACCTCGGATGTTGTCGAACGGCTTTTTCGGCTATTCGATCACCTTTTCCTTCCCTTGTCCAATTGTGGCCCTCTTAGCTCTTGAGCTAATTCAAACAAATTCAATTTATTAAAACCTCATTGTGCTTGCTTATGGCGAATATGACAAGGATTTTAAATGGTCATATGGCCACTCTTTAGCTTGAATACACAATGGTCATGCACATTTTATACTACATCAAGCAATTCAATACAATTTATTTGAGCATCAAGGAAATGCTAAGGCCTTCAATAGGCTACCCAAGGCGAATATTCATGTACATGTTGAGGTCAATTTTGCACTTAATACCTCAAAAAACAGCATGCAATCTACTAATTAATGCTTTGCACATTGTGGCCCAAAACTTATAATATAGCATCAAGCACTTATATGTGTGCTAGGCCGAATTGTGCTTGCAATTTCACAAGCATTCTTCCACATTTTCTTCTTTAAATCAATATATTCATCACTTAGTTCATAACCAAACATAATGTGCAATCATATATATGCATATATGAGCATGGCCGAATTTTCAAGGTGTCCATAGCCATCCAAAACACAAATTTTTAACTAACATGCAAGAAGCATGAATCATGCTCCTTTTCAACTTTAATCATGATAAAACAAAGAGAAAACTCAAAATCTTACTCATGAATAGAAAATCCATCATTGCATGCATCATCATCAAGCTTCACACTTAGCATGCAATGGCTTTATCACCATAACAACTTTGCCCAAATACCATTTCCATGGCGTAACAAAGATTTGAGCCATGGCTAGCATGCACATCAAGTTAGTAACCAAGTCATGCATGAAACTCCAAACACAACCTCATACATACCTTAATCTTGGTACAAGTATGGCCAAATCTCCTTCTAGTTCTCTTCTAAACCAAAAATGGAGCAAAATCCCTTTCTTCCTCCTTATGATTTTCGCCAAAAAGATGAGAAAGGATGAACAATTTTTTTGTTTTCTTCTTGGTTGCACTAAGAATGGGGGAATGCTACTCTCTCACACATTTTTTTTCATTCTTTTCTTACCCATGCTTATTTGTTTATGATTTCTCCTAATGCCCAACAAAACATGTTTCATGACATGTTTAGCCCATATCTCTTTGTCATGGCCGCCATCACTTGTAAAAAGGGAAATTTGACATGCAAGTCCATTATTTTGCATGCATGCTTTAATTAGTCATCACATATTTCCTATCGTACTTTCAAAGTTCACTACTAAGTCCTTTATTATAAATTAGCACCTAATTAATAAAAATCGAGACACGAAATATTTACGCATACCAATTCCACATACAATAAGCACGGAATATAACACTTAATTATTCTTGTGACTCGGTTTCGTGGTCCCAAACCACTCTCCAACTAGGGTCACATTCGGGTGTCACAACTCTCCCCACTCAAGAGATTTTCGTCCCCAAAAGCTTACCGGTAAATAGGTTCGGATATCGCTCTCTCATAGAGTTCTCGGTCTCCCAAGTAGCTTCTTCTATCCCGTGCTTGAGCCATAACACTTTCACTAGCGGAACCCGCTTGTTTCGCAACTCTTTCACTTCTCGTGATAGGATACGAATTGGTTCTTCCTCATAACTCATATTAGCTTGAATTTCAATTTCGATGGACTAATCACGTCGTTGGATCGGATCTATAACGTCAAGCATCGACACGTGGAAGACATCGTGAACCTTTTGAGTTCAGGGGCAAAATCAAACGATATGCCACTGGACCGACTCGCTCTGATATCTCATATGGCCCAATGAACCTCGGGCTCAACTTGCCCTTACGGCCGAACCTGAGTATCTTTTTCCAAGGCGATACCTTGAGAAACACTTTATCACCCACCTGATACTCGATATCCTTACGGTTCATATCCGCGTCGACGACTTCGACGATCGAAGGCTATCTTCAAACTTTCACGGATTACTTTCACTTTCTGCTCAGCATCCCTAATCAAATCCACCGAAAATCTTGCTTTCACCAAGCTCGGTCCAAAACAATGGTGTACGGCATTTACGCCGTACAAAGCCTCGTAAGGTGCCATCTTAATGCTCGATTGAAAGTCGTTGTTGTAAGCGAATTCAATCAACGGCAAATACCGCTCCCATGAACCACTAAACTCGAGGACGGAACATCTTAACATATCCTCAAGTATCCGAATTACCCTCCGGATTGACCATCGGTTTGGGGTGAAAGGCGGTCTGAAATGCAACTTGGTACCCAAAGCTTCTTGCAACTTTTTCCAAAACCGCAAGGTAAATCTCGGATCTCTATCCGACACGATAGAAATAGGCACCCGTGTAATTTCACAACTGAGAAACGTACAATTCCGCTTAATTTGTCCATTGAAAATCCGTGACGACGGGACAAAGTGGGCCGACTTAGTCAATCGATCTACCACGACCCAAACCGCATCCTTCTTACTTGTCGACAATGGCGGTCCGGATACAAAGTCCATTGTGACTCGATCCCATTTCCACTCGGGTATCGTGATTGGTCAAGTAATCTCAAGGCACCGATGTTCCGCTTTCACTTGTTGACATATTAAACATCTTGAAACAAAGTCGGAGATGTCTCGCTTCATACCATGCCACCAAAATCGACGTTTCAAATCATTGTACATCTTCGTACTCCCGGGTGGATTGCCATTTGGCTACAATGGGCTTCATTCGAATTATCGAAATGAGTTCAATTCCTTGGGACACACAGACGACTTTTGAACCTCAAACAATCGTCATCGTCGATTTGAAACTCCGAGTCCTTGTTCGAACACACGCAGCCCGCTTTGCAACCAACTCGTCGTCGACTTTCTCGAGCTTCTCGAATTTGGTGTGTCAATAGTGGTTTGGCTTTCAATTCAGCCACTAACACACCGCCGGATCGGACGCACAAGTGCACATTCATCGCTTCGTAAAGTGAATAACGATTTACGACTCAAGGCATCCGCAACCACATTTGCCTTTCCCGTGATAATCAATGATCGCCATAATCCTTTAATGCTCAAGCCAACGCCTTTGTCGCAGATTTAAGTCTCTTTGGGTCATCAAATATTTGAGATTTTGTGATCCGAGTATACATGGCACCTTTCACAAAATAAGTAATGTCGCCAAATCTTTAAGGCGAATACGATGGCGGCCAATTCGAGATCATGAGTCGGATAATTTTTCTCATGTGGCTTTAATTGCCTCGACGATAGGCCACAACTCGACCTTCTTGCATTAATACGCAACCTAACCCAAGTAGAGAGGCGTCGCTATAGATAACAAACTCCTTGCTTGACTCGGGTTGCACTAGAATTGGGGCTTCACCAAATAAGTTTTCATTGATCAAGCTTTTTGGCATTTCTCGTCCATTCGAACTTAACATCCTTTTGGAGTAGCCGTCATCGGCGTGGCTATCGTTGAGAACCCTTTACAAAACGTCAAGAATAACCAAGAAGCCCCAAAAGCTTGAACCTCGGAATATTTCTGAGGCTTCCAATTTAGTATGGCTGAAATTTTATTCGGTCGACTCGAATACCCGATGCAGATACCACATGACCCAAGAAGCTAACCTCTCTTAACCGTAACTTACACTTGCTGAACTTAGCATATAATTGCTTGTCCCGTAAAATTTGCAAAGACTAACCGCAGTGTTCAAAGATGTTCGGTCTCATTTCTTGAATAGACCAAGATGTCATCAATGAACACGACTACTAATCGATCCAAATATGGTCTAAAGATTCGATTCATTAAATCCATAAATACCGCGGGGCATTAGTGAGCCCAAACGGCATCACCAGAACTCATAGTGACCATATCTCGCTCAAGGCGGTCTTGGGCATGTCTCAATCTCGGATTCGCAATTGATAGTAGCCCGATCTCAAATCTATTTTCGAGAACACCGAGGCTCCTTCAGATTGATCGAACAAGTCATCAATACGTGGCAACGGATATTTGTTCTTTATCGTCGCTTTGTTGTCGACGATAGTCGATGCACAATCGCATGGTTCCATCCTTCTTCTTCACGAACAAAGACCGCAAGCACCCCAAGGCGAACAACTCGGGCGAGCAAAACCTCTATCCACCAATTCTTGCAACCGAACTTTCAACTCCTTTAATTCCGTTGGTGCCATACGATACGGAGCTATCGAAATTGAGTGGTACCGGTACCAATTCGATGCCAAATTCTATTTCCCGAACAGTGGTAAACCCGCAATTCTTCGGGAAAACATCCGGTATTCACAAACCACGGCACAGATTTGGGTTTCTTCTCGATTCCTTGTCATCGAGTACGTGACGCAAGGTACGCCGCACCTTTTCTTACATATTTACGGGCCAACATCACGATATTACAACCGGCAACCCCTTTAAGTCCGTGGACTCAACTCAATTATTTCATTATTCGCGACTTCAAATCGATAGTCTTGCTCTTGCAATTTACAACCGCATCGTGCATGGTCAACCAATCCAAACCAAGAATAACATCGAACTCATCGAATGGCAAAAGCATTAAGTCCGCCGGAAAACAAGAACCTCGGAACACTAGGGGACTTTTCTTGCACACTTTGTTAACAAGCACGTAATGACCCAAGGGGTTTGACACCCGAATTACAAACTCAGTAGACTCAATGGGCAAAGTCTTATTGGATGCTAAGGTTTCACATATATATGAATGAGTAGAACCGGGGTCAATCAAAGCAATTACATTTGTATTGAAAAGAGTGAAAGTACCGGTAATAACATCCGGAGAGGCGGCATCCTCGGCGGCGTATGGCATAAGTCCTAGCAGAGCACGAGCCTCGAGATCCGATGGTAGCATCTCTAGATCCTCTCGACCGCCAATCGACATTGCCCATATTTCGGTGGTCTACCTCGGCGATGGTAGCACCCGGGTTTGCACTCGACTTGCATTCTGCTCATGCATCCTCGGGCAATCCTTCATAAAGTGGTCGGCCGATCCACACTTATAGCAGAGCGATCACGAAACCAACAGCTCCCCGAATGCCATTTGCCACAATGTGGACACTCCGCCCTCTCTCGGCGATCATTTCCGCCACCGGCGATCGAGGTGACTCGTGTGGTCACAGGGGGTCGATCGCGTCCTCGTCTAGAAAAGCCCGAAACGCCTCTAGACCGGCTCGCATCATCTCGAAATCTCTTCGATGCTTGTTGAAGAGACTTTCCCGAGGACCTCTTCCGGAATTCTCCAATCCCCACATCAGCTTTTTGTTTCTCCTTTCTAAGCTCTTCGGCTTTACAAGCTCGCTCAACAAGTACTACGAACTCTCGTATCTCGAGAATGCCAACAAACATCCTTATATCATCATTCAGCCCATCCTCGAAGCGTTTACACATAATAGCTTCGGACGAAATGCATTCTCGCGCGTACCGGCTAAGCCTCACAAACTTTCGTCAGAGTCGAATCGGACATAGAACCTTGCTTAAGATCAAGGAATTCCCTCCGCTTTTGGTCGATGAATCTCTGACTAATATACTTTTTTCGGAACTCGGTTAGAAAGAATTCCCAAGTCACTTGTTCTCTAGGCACCACAGAAGTCAGAGTACTCCACCAATAGTAGGCGGACTCGCGTAGCAAGGAGATGGTACACTTTAAGCACTCATCGGGTGTACAGGATAGCTCATCAAGCACCTTGATAGTGTTATCTAACCATAATTCAGCTCGCTTCGGCATCATCATCATCCGTAGCCTTAAATTCAAGGGGCCCCATGTTTTCAATCCTATCGATCGGGGCTTACCCGACCTTATTTGGTCGATTCACGGAGGTATTGTAGGTGGGGGTTGCATTCGTCGGGAATGGAGGTGGTGGAACAATAGTGTTGGTTCGAATGTATTGATTAAACCATTCGCTCATCACACTATAAAAGGCTTGCCTAGCCTCGTCATTAGGATTATCGGCCATAGGTTGAGAGTCCGCCGGCCTGTCCCTTCTTGCGCGAGCAGCGCCACACTCTCCACATCATCAGCTATCGCTCGGTTGGGATCGGGATCCATTGCTATAAACAAACATGAAGTCAAATTGTCAGAATTCATCACACTATCGATTCATCATTTAATGGCATGTATAGCTAGACCCCAAACACATCACGGTAGTCCTAGAATCGACTAAACCGTGGCTCGATACCAATAAAATTGTAACACCCCAAACCCGAGACCATCACCGTGTCGGACCCGAGGGTTAACAAACTAAGTTCACATGTTTTTGCCCACCAATTTGACATTTCCAGTCAGGCTGGAAAACTGCGTCACTGTCGCCTTAAAAATCATATCTCGAGTTTCAAAACTCGGAAACTGGTTTCGTAAATTTTCCCTGAATTTAGAC
The DNA here is from genome assembly GCF_025698485.1 of Gossypium arboreum. Taxonomy (NCBI): domain Eukaryota; kingdom Viridiplantae; phylum Streptophyta; class Magnoliopsida; order Malvales; family Malvaceae; genus Gossypium; species Gossypium arboreum. The sequence goes on along the minus strand of NC_069082.1, from coordinate 13,547,210 downwards.
TCATATATCCATCCATGGATTTATTTCTAGGATTTTTTGTCAGGCCAATTGGTACAGTTTATTAGTTAAAGTTACCCCTGTTACAGGGATCGACTGCTCTGACCTTCGCGCGGTATAACTTGAATATCTCTCTGTACAGGGCTTTAATGCTGGTGTCGTTTGTTTCTAATGAAACTAGACTCAAAATGGAATCTTTACATATAAGGTATATCTCCTAATTCTTTTGGATAATTTATAGTGAATTTTAAAGTTGCGACAGGGAACCCAGAAACCATTCTGGCCCTGTCTCACAATAGCTTTAATATCTCTTAACCTGTAACTCCTATGACCGTTTCGTTTCTTACATATGAAAATAGACTCATCAAGGTTCATTTACATAGCTTATTCACTATCTAATTCCATTCCTATGAATTTTGGTGATTTTTCACATTCATGCCACTGCAGCTGGCAGCATCTGTTTCAAGATAGGACTTACCTATTTGGTGGTCTCCATGATTCAACTAGCCTTACCATACATAGGTTCATATATGATCATTTTAACCATGCCAATGGCTGATCATATGACCAACATTCCCATTTCCAAGCCATAGCCACATCATGACACAAAATATATACATACAACCCACAATTAGTCTAAGTTCATGCTTCCTTTTGAGCCATTTTCGCACGGCCGTACATACTTACATTACAACATATTTAACAAACAAGGGGTAGTCCTATACATGCCATCTCAAGTTCAACCAAAAATTTATACCAAAATGGAGGCTTGATAGTGTGGATGACTTCGACTTCAACGATCCCAAATCCGATTGCCTCGAGCGAAATCTAGAAAACTAAGAGCCAAAGCAACGGGTAAGCATTTTTATGCTTAGTAAGTCTCAAGGAATATAATGAACTATAATTTACAGCAACACATTCACATAGCCAAATGCATCATTTCATTAATACACATTCTTACTTCATACTTCATCATTATATAAGTTCGCAAAGCATCAATCAATTCAATAACTGAAATTCATTAGTCGATTGAGCGAATGTTGCTCAAACACGCCGACTTTCCAATGCACATATAACGTACCTTATCCTTTGGGCTTTCCGAGTGTACTAATTAAATTCATTTCGCAACCAACACTCACCTCCAGCCCAAGATTCTTCGAATATAACCGGATTTAATCACGTGCACAAATGCCTTCGGTCTTAGCCCGGATAGAATAACTCATACGAATGCCTTCGGCCTTAGCCCTGATATAGCCACTAGCACAATTGCCTTCGGTCTTAACCGGATATAATTTCCAGCATAGTTGTCTTCGGCTTAGCCCGGATATCATTCAATTTCTCATGCACACATACATCAATAATCATTGGACATACATATTTCATTTTCAGTTACTAAGGCTCAAACACAATTATAATCATTAGCATATTCGCCTTCGGGACTTAGCCCGGGTGGAATTCAAATACTCATACACACATAATCAATAATCATACACATCCATATTTCATCTCACATAATTCAAGTAAGGTCACTTCTTGAGGACTTACCTCGGATGTTGTCGAACGGCTTTTTCGGCTATTCGATCACCTTTTCCTTCCCCTTGTCCAATTGTGGCCCTCTTAGCTCTTGAGCTAATTCAAACAAATTCAATTTATTAAAACCTCATTGTGCTTGCTTATGGCCGAATATGACAAGGATTTTAAATGGTCATATGGCCACTCTTTAGCTTGAATACACAATGGTCATGCACATTTTATACTACATCAAGCAATTCAATACAATTTATTTGAGCATCAAGGAAATGCTAAGGCCTTCAATAGGCTACCCAAGGCCGAATATTCATGTACATGTTGAGGTCAATTTTGCACTTAATACCTCACAAAACAGCATGCAATCTACTAATTAATGCTTTGCACATTGTGGCCCAAAACTTATAATATAGCATCAAGCACTTATATGTGTGCTAGGTCAATTGTGCTTGCAATTTCACAAGCATTCTTCCACATTTTCTTCTTTAAATCAATATATTCATCACTTAGTTCATAACCAAACATAATGTGCAATCATATATATGCATATATGAGCATGGCCGAATTTTCAAGGTGTCCATAGCCATCCAAAACACAAATTTTTAACTAACATGCAAGAAGCATGAATCATGCTCCTTTTCAACTTTAATCATGATAAAACAAAGAGAAAACTCAAAATCTTACTCATGAATAGAAAATCCATCATTGCATGCATCATCATCAAGCTTCACACTTAGCATGCAATGGCTTTATCACCATAACAACTTTGCCCAAATACCATTTCCATGGCATAACAAAGATTTGAGCCATGGCTAGCATGCACATCAAGTTAGTAACCAAGTCATGCATGAAACTCCAAACACAACCTCATACATACCTTAATCTTGGTACAAGTATGGCCAAATCTCCTTCTAGTTCTCTTCTAAACCAAAAATGGAGCAAAAATCCTTTCTTCCTCCTTATGATTTTCGCCAAAAGATGAGAAAGGATGAACAATTTTTTTTGTTTTCTCTTCTTGGTTGCACGGCAATGGGGGAATGCTACTCTCACACACATTTTTTTTTCATTCTTTTCTTACCCATGCTTATTTGTTTATGATTTCTCCCTAATGCCCAACAAAACATGTTTCATGACATGTTTAGCCCATATCTCTTTGTCATGGCCGGCCATCACTTGTAAAAAAGGGAAATTTGACATGCAAGTCCATTATTTTGCATGCATGCTTTAATTAGTCATCACATATTTCCCTATCGTACTTTCAAAGTTCACTACTAAGTCCTTTCTTATAAATTAGCACCTAATTAATAAAAATCGAGACACGAAATATTTACGCATACCAATTCCACATACAATAAGCACGGAATATAACACTTAATTATTCTTGTGACTCGGTTTCGTGGTCCCGAAACCACTCTCCGACTAGGGTCACATTCGGGGTGTCACAAGGATCCATTACTATATAAAAACACAATTCATAGTTGTCAGGAATCGTCACACTATCAATACGTATTTATGGCATGTATGGATAGACTCGTACTTTAACTATGTTAGTCCTAAAACCAACTAAACCATGCTCTGATACCACTAAATGTAACACCTCTCTCCCGTATCCGATGCCGGGACAAGGTTCGAGGTGTCACCAGACTTAACTCAAGCATATGCATGTAAAACTAGGCCATAAAGTTTTGATCAATTTAAAACTTTTCATTTCATACTCAATCTATCCCTTAATAGGACTTATAAGACTCAAAACATACATTTGAGATGATTTAAGTTTAAACTGAAAACTTAAGAAAAACCTGGAAAAATTCATGCCTTAGGGTTCCACATGCCCGTGTGACTCGAGACACGTCCATGCCCTTAGCCTGTGTGGAACACTGACATTAGGGCACGGCCATGACACACGCCCGTGTGGCCTACCTGTGGACAAAACTGACTTAAAAGTTTAAGTGCAGGGGACGTACGGCCATAACACACCCCCATAGGGGTGAGTCGTGTGTCACACACGGCCGTGTGTCTTGCCCGTGTGGAAAAACTAGGCTATCTTCCATGCCATTTTATCACTCATTTTACACAACCTACACAAGATCATTTCAATATACTAATTCCATTCCAAAAGACATCAATTCATTCATAGAAGAAACATCATATACATTTACCAAAATAAATAATAGCCATTATCTAGGCTTAATACAAAATGAAGGGCTTTTATCTTATGCCAATATACATAAACAATTTCTCAATAATACAAATTCCTAGTCTAGCCCTATACATGCCATAATCAAAAATATAAATCCAACTATACCGATTATTACGGCTGATAGTGTGATCGATATCTCTGACTTCAAGGGATACTTGAGAAATTTGGCAGTACTGAAAGAAAAGAGAAAGGAAAGAAAGTAAGCATAAAGCTTAGTAAGTTGCATATAAATAGATATACAAAAAAAGTTTCACCATTTATCATCACGCTCATAGCTCAAAGCTAAGCATAACTTGACTTACTCATTACCGTCAACTCAAGTCACATTTTCTAATTGAGATCATTACACATGTATACCAAAATATGTACCTATAACACTCAAAACATTATCATACTTTCCTTATTAAATCTATTTCTTAACTCTTAAAGTTGAACCCTTTGGAATACTATCGGATATTCTACAAGCCTCAAACATGGGTTAAGTTGCCAATGCCATGTCCCAGACATGGTCTTACACTAGCTATCTTCATGGAGGCCGATGTCATGTCCCAGACATGGTCTTACACTAGCTCTCATGTATACGTACTGATGCATGTCCTAGATATGTCTTACACTAGCACGAAGCTTAGCTGATACGTGTCCCAGACACATCTTACATTGGCTACCATCATTGAGGCTGATGCATGTCCCAGACACGTCTTACACTGGCACTCATCTCTACGCCGATGCCATGTCTCAAACATGGTCTTACACTGGCTAGCGTAATGTGGCTGATGCATGTCCCGGACACGTCTTACACTAGCCCTCGTCTCAATGTCGATGCCACGTCCCAAACATGGTCTTACCCTAGCTCACACATAACACAATGTTATGGCATGAACATCTGGTTTGTTTCCTGGGGTTCTCACTGGATCTTTCTCCTTTCTCAATTATAAATATGCATACTCAGTTCAAAATCTAGAATTTCAAGCTATATCAAAATCAATAACAATCGAATACATGCATTTAACAATATAGTTGTATTATTTACATACAACTTACCTCGGTTTACAAAAAGTACTTGACTAGACGACTTAATCGGTTGCTTGCCTTTGCCCCGGTCTAGGCTCAGTTTTGGTAAATCTTGATCTATAATAGCAAAAATGTACTCATTTAGTCATTAATTGCAATTATGCATTCATAATATCACATCTTTGGTAAAATGACCATTTTGCCCCTAGGCCTTGGCAAAATAACCATTTTACCCCTATGCTCGAAATTCAACTTTTATCGAATTTCTTTGTATTTCAAGCATAGATAAACTCTTTTTACTCTTATAGCCACCTCAAATCCTCACTATTTTATGCACTTATCTCCTATTTTGCAACTTATGCAAAATAGTCCCTCTAGGTGTTTTCAAGCTAACACATTATTCGAAAGTTGCTTATAACACAACTAGGAGTCATATTCCTCCATAAAAACTCAGCATCTATTAGAATTACATCCATGGTAAAATCCTAAACTCTTGACCATTTTTTAAGATATCACCCTCATTTGAAAGCTCATGCTTCAAGGGTCTCAAAAATGTGAAAATCTTGAAGAAAACTCATTAAAATCACTTACTTGTGAGAGGAATAAGTTGTTGAAAAATTTAAGCTTTCAAACCCCCTTTCATGGCTGAAAAGTTTGGTGGAAAGAGATAAGAATAAAAGAAATTGGCAACCTTTTTCTATTTTGCTCCTTTTTTGGTCAAAATAGCTACCAAATTCTACCTACTCTTAAAATTTTTCCCCTCTATGTCTCATGACTGGCCAACCCTCTTAAAAAGGGTGTAATTTCCCTTTAAAGGTCCCCAAATTTATTTATCTAGCTATTTAATACATTTGGGCACTAAAACACAACTTTTGCTTTTTATGCAATTTAGCCCTTTTTCGCAATCGGGCTCACAAACGTTAAAATTGACACACCAAATTTTTCATGCACTATTATAATCATGCTATAATCTCATAATTATAATAAAATAATTTTCCCAACTTTGGATTTATGGTCCCGAGACCACTGTTCCAACTAGACCCTAAATCGGGCTGTTACATTTCTCCCCCTTAGGGATTTTCGTCCTCGAAAATCTTACCTGTGAATAAGTTTAGATACTGCTCTCTCAGAGACTCCTCGGGTTCCCATGTGGCTTCCTCGACTCTATGTCTTAGCCACAAAACATTTACAAGCAGTATACTCTTATTTCTTAACTATCTGACCTCTCAAGCTAAGATCTTGACCGGCTCCTCACCATAAGTCATATCTGGAAGAATTTCAACTTCAGTTGGCACAATTACGTGCGAAGGTTAAAATCTGTATCGACGTAACATGGACACGTGAAACACGTCGTGAATCTTTTCTAACTTTGGCAGCCAACCCAAACAATAGGCAACAGGCCCTACTCTCTCAGTAACCTCATAAGGTCCTATGAAACGAGGACTCAACTTGCCTTTTCTACCAAATCTGAGGACTTTCCTCCATGGAGAAACTTTCAAAAATATCTTGTCACCGACCTCAAACTTAATCTCCTTTCATTTCAAATCCGTGTACAATTTTTTTCTATCAGAGGCGGCTTTCAAACAGTTGCGAATCACCTTAACTTTTTACTCAGCCCCTTGGATCAAATCAACCCTGTGAATCTGACTCTCTCTTAACTCAGTCCAGAATAAGGGTGTTCGGCACTTTCGCCCGTACAAAGCCTCATAAGGCATCATTTTTAGACTCGACTAATAGTTGTTATTGTAGGCGAATTCAACCAATGGTAAGTATTTTTCCCAACTTCCTTGAAATTCAAGAACACAGCACATCAACATATCTTCTAAGATCTCAGATACTTTTTTCTCGACCGTCTCAAATTTGCGATGAAATCTTTGTCTTTGAAACTCAACTTGGATCCTAGAGCCTCTTGCAACCTTTTCCAAACCCTCGAGGTGAACCTCGGGTCTCGGTCGGATACAATCGATAACGGCACGCCATGAAGCCTCACAATCTCAGAAACATACAAGTCGGCCAACTTTTCAAGGGAGTAGTCGGCATGCACTGGTATAAAGTGTGTTGATTTAGTGAGTCTATCAACAATAACCCTTACTGCATCTTTCTTTTTCGGGGTTAGTGGCAAACTGGTCATGAAGTCCATGGTGATACGATCTCATTTTCACTCGAAAATCATAATAGGCTGAAGTAAACCCGAAGGCACTTGATGTTCAGCCTTTACTTGTTGACATACTAGACACTTGGAAACAAACTCCGAAATGTCTCTTTTCGTTCCCGACCACCAATACATTTTCTTCAGGTTGTTATACATTTTTACGCTACCCGGGTGGATGGACGAACAACCACTGTGTGCCTCTCGCAAAATCTTCTGAACGAGCTCACTATCTTTGGGTATACAAACTCTATCTTTGAACATTATACAACCATCAGTACTAATATGAAAATCTGATTCAATCTCTGATTCATACTGAGTTCTCTTGGCTTGCAGTTTCTCGTCATCTTTCTGATCTTCACGAATTTCATGAAGACAAGTCGGTCTGGCCCTCAACTCCGGTAGGACCGATCCATCATTACCTATGGTCAACTGAGTGTTCAATGCTCTCAAGGTAAACAACGACTTTCTGTTTAGGGCATCTGTAACTACATTCGCCTTTCCCAGATGGTAGTCGATAACTAATTCATAATCCTTTAACAACTCTAACCATCGACGTTGCCTCAAATTTAACTCCTTTTGAGTCATCAAATACTTTAAGCTCTTATGGTCGGTGAATACTCGACATCTCTCACCATACAAATGGTGTCGCCAAATCTTTAGTGCGAACACCACAACTGCTAGCTCTAAATCATGGGTTGGATAATTTCTATCGTGAGGTTTTAGCTATCTCGAGGCATAGGCTATAATCTTTCCTTCTTGCATGAGCACACAGCCTAAATCGTTTAGGGAGGCGTCACTAAAAACTACAAATTCTTTGTCCGACTCAGGTTGCACTAAAATTGGGGCTTAGGTCAATAAAGCCTTTAATTTTTCGAAGCTCTGTTGGCACTCTTTTGTCCACTCGAACTTGACATCTTTCTGCAATAGCCTTGTTATCAGTGTAGCTATCATGGAGAATCCGTTTACAAATCGTCTATAATATCCTGCTAGCCCCAGAAAACTATGAACCTGTATTACATTCTTCGGCGGTTTCCATTCCACAATAATTGAGATTTTACTTGGGTCGACTCTGATTCCTTCACCCAACACAATGTGTGCTAGAAATCTGACTTCGTTGAGCCAAAACTCGCTCTTACTAAACTTGGCATAGAGTTGCTTATCCCTTAAGGTTTGCAACACAGTTCTCAAATGTTTCGCGTGCTCACCCTCGTTACGCGAATAAACTAAGATGTCATCAATAAAAACGACGACGAACCTATCCAAATACGGTCAGAAGATATGGTTCATCAAGTCCATAAATACCGTTGGGGCATTTGTCAATCCAAAAGGCATAACAAAAAACTCGTAATGCCCATATCTTGTCCTAAAAGCAGTCTTCGGCATATCTTGTTCCTTGACTCTTAACTGGTAGTAACCCGTCCTCAAATCTATTTTAGAAAATATAGTGGCTCCTTTTAGTTGATCAAAGAGATCATCAATCATTGGCAAGGGATACTTGTTTTTCACTGTTACTTTGTTCAGTTGTCTATAGTAGATACGTAACCTCATCGACCCATCTTTCTTTTTCACGAAAAGTACCGGAGTACCCCATGGTGAATAACTCGGTCTAGCAAAACCCTTATCTGTTAACTCTTGCAACTGTACTTTCAACTCTTTCAACTCAGTGGAGGCCATTCTATACGGTGCAATTGAGATTGGCGTTGTACCAGGAACTAGCTCGATACCAAACTCAATTTCTCTTCCTGGAGGTAATCTAGGCAACTCTTATGGAAAAACATCTATAAACTCACAAACCACTGGTACTGACTCAATCTTTGACTCGGACACTTGAGTATTTAGCACAAAAGCTAGATAAGCCTCACACCTTTTTCTCAAATATTTTTCAGCGTTCAGAGACGATATTATCACAATCGATTTATCCAAGTCACCTGGTCTAACCCGAAGTATATTCCTATCTTCACACTTTAACTCAATAATTTTCATCCCACAGTTCACTACAACACTATGAGAGGTCAACCAATCCATCCCGAGGATTACGTCAAACTCATTGAATGGCAATAACATTAAATTTGTTAGGAAACAATGACCTCTAATTGTCAAAGGACAACTCCTACATACTTGGTCAACTAGAACATATCTACCCAAGGGATTGGACACTCTTATTATAAATTCAGTAGACTCCACTATCATGCTCGTTCGAGGAATTAGTTCCATACAAATATAGGAGTAGGTAGACCCCAGATCAATCAAAGCAACAACATAAGTATCTCGAATAGAAAAAGTACCCGTAATCATGTCGGGAGACTTTGCCTCTTCACGGGCGCAAATAGCATAAGTCCTCGCAGGCGCTCTACCCTCGGACCTCGCCACTACATCTCTAGTCGCGCCCCTACTATTAGCTCCACTACCTAGATTCTTTCGTGATCTCCCCCTCAACGGAGCACTACTTGCCTTCTTTTCTTGCTTCTTTTCTCTCTCTTCCATTTCAGGGCAATCACGAATAAAGTGGTCTAGTGATCCACACTTGAAATTGTCCCTCTCATTTACTCGACATTCGCCTAAGTGGCGTCTCCTACATTGCGGACACTCTTGACTATCTGGCCGAGTACTACCAACACTAGCGACCCAAGTTGCCTGGGCTTTAGACGTCATATTCTGATGATTCTTGTTCCTTCTCGAATATCCCACCGAAACGTTCGATAAGGTAATAAATTCTTTCGACCTCTTGGAGGAAGACTGATGCGTCTTCCCCATCTATCTTATCTTTAAATCTCGCGACTCAATGGCTGCCTTCCTCCTCTCCTTCACCAGCTCTTTTGCTTTACATGCTCTCTCAACGAGCACCACAAATTCTCTTAACTCTAGGATGCCCACAAACACTCGAATGTCTTCATTGAGGCCATCCTCAAACCTCTTACACATAGTAGCTTCAGTGGATACGCATTCTCACACATATTTGCTGAGCTTCACAAACTCACACTCATACTCCGTCGCAGTCTTACCACCTTGCTTCAACTCTAGAAATTCCTTCCTCTCCTGATCCAAGAACCTTTGGCTAATATACTTCATCCGAAACTCTTCTTGGAAGAATTCCCAAGTGATCCTCTCTCTTGGTACAATAGACACGAGAGTATTCCACCACTGATAAGCTGAGTCTCGTAGGAGTGACACGGCACACTTTACGCACTCATCAGGTGTGCATGATAGTTCATCGAATACCCTCATGGTATTTTCTAGCCAAAACTCCACTCTCTCCGGGTCGTCATCTACACTAGCCCAAAATTCCTTGGCCATTACTTCCGGATCTTGTCTACTGGAGGCTTTTCTCTCCTGAACATGTCCGCACCTTGCGGAGCCACAGGGGCATACTGAGGAATCGGAGGAGGTGGGGGAGGTGGAGTGTTCGGGTTCGTACGAACGAACTCCGTATATCAAGCATCCATCATTCGGAGGTTGGATTCCCTAGCCCCTTCGCCTTGGCCCATACTTACGGGCTCACTCTCTACCGACGCGGTACCTTCTGCGGGAGCCGGCGTATTACTTTCCACGTCATCCGCCGTGGTTCTATCAGGATCCATTACTATATAAAAACACAATTTATAGCTGTCAGGAATCGTCACACTATTAATACATATTTATGGCATGTATGGATAGACTCGTACTTTAACTAGGTTAGTCCTAGAACCGACTAAACCATATCCTGATACCACTAAATGTAACACCCCTCGCCCGTATCCGACATCGGGACAAAGTTCGAGGTGTCACCAGACTTAACTCAAGCATACGCATGTAAAACTGGGCCACAAAATTTTGATCAATTTAAAACTTTTCATTTCATACCCAATTTGTCCCTTAATAGGACTTACGAGACCCAAAACATACATTCGAGATGATTTACGTTTAACCTCGGGACTTAAGAAAAACCTAGAAAAATTCATGCCTTAAGGTTCCACATGCCCGTATGACTCGAGACACGCCCATGCCCTTAGCTTGTGTGCAACATTGACTTTAGGGCACGGCCATGACACACGCCCGTGTGGCCTACCCATGGACAAAAGAGACTTAAAATTTTAAGTACAGGGGACGCACGACCATAACACACCCCCATGGGGGTGAGTCGTGTGTCACACACGGCCTAGACACACGCCCGTGTGTCTTGCCTGTGTGGATAAACTAGGCTATCTTCCAAGTCATTTTGTCACTCATTTTGAACAACCTACACAAGATCATTTCAATATACTAATTCCATTCCACAATACATCAATTCATTCATAGAAGGAACATCATATACGTTTACCAAAATAAATAATAGCCATTATCTAGGCTTAATACAAAATGAAGGGCTTTTATCTTAAGCCAATATAAGTAAACAATTTCTCAATAATACAACTTCCTAGTCTAAGCCTATACATGCCATAATCAAAAATATAAATCCAACTATACTGAGTATTACGGTTGATAGTGTGATCGATATCTCTGACTTCAAGGGATCCTTGAGAAATTTGCAGTACTGAAAGAAAAGAGAAAGGAAGGAAAGTAAGCATAAAGCTTAGTAAGTTGCATATAAATAAATACACAACAACAGTTTCACCATTTATCATCACGCTCATAGCTCAAAGGTAAGCATAACTTGACTTACTCATTACCGTCCACTCAAGTCACATTTTCTAATTGAGATCATTAAACATGTATACCAAAATAGGTACCTGTAACACTCAAAACATTATCATACTTTCCTTATTAAATCTCTTTCTTAACTCTTAAAGTTGAACCCTTTGGAATACTACCAGATATTCTATAAGCCTCAAACACGGGTTAAGTTGCCGATGCTATGTCCCAGACATGGTCTTACACTGGCTATCTTCATCGAGGCCGATACCATGTCCCAGACATGGTCTTACACTACCTCTCGTGTATACCTGCTGATGCATGTCCCAGACATGTCTTACACTAACACGAAGCTTAGCCGATGCGTGTCCCAGACATATCTTACATTGGCTACCATCATTGAGGTCGATGCATGTCCCAGACACGTCTTCAACTGGCACTCATCTCTACGCCGATGCCATGTCCCAGACATGGTCTTACACTGGCAATCGTAAAGTGGCTGATGCATGTCCCAGACACGTCTTACACTAGCCCTCGTCTCAATACCAATGCCATGTCCTAGACATTGTCTTACACTAGCTCACACATAACCCAATGTTATGGCATGAACATCCAGTTTGTTTCATGGGGTTCTCACGGGATCTTTCTACTTTTTCAATTATAAATATGTATACTCAGTTCAAAATCTAGAATTTCATGCTATATCAAAATAAATAACAATCGAATACATGGATTTAACAATATAGTTGTATTATTTACATACAACTTACCTCGGTTTACAAAAAGTACTTGACTAGACGGCTTAATCAGATTACTTGGCTTTGCCCCGGTCTAGGCTCGGTTTTGGTAAATCTTGATCTATAATAGCAAAAATGTACTCATTTAGTCATTAATTACAATTAGGCATTCATAATTTCACATCTTTGGTAAAATGACCATTTTGTCCCTAGGCCCTAGCAAAATGACCATTTTACCCCTATGCTCAAAATTTGATTTTTATCGAATTTCATTGTATTTCAAGCCTAGATAAACTCTTTTTACTCTTATAACCACCTCAAATCCTCACTATTTTATACACTTATTACCCATTTTGCAACTTATGCAAAATAGTCCCTTTAGGTGTTTTCAAGCTAACACATTTTTCAAAAGTTGCTTATAACACAACTAGGACTCATATTCCTCCATAAAAACTCAGCATCTATCAAAATTACATCCATGGAAAAATCCTAAACTCTTGACCATTTTGCAAGATATCACCCTCATTTGAAAGCTCATCCTTCAATGGTCTCAAAAATGTGAAAATCTTGAAGAAAACTCATTAAAATCACTTACTTGTGAGAGGAATAATTTGCTCAAAAATTTAAGCTTTCAAACCCCCTTTCCTGGCTGAAAATTTCGGTGGAAAGAGACAAGAAGAAAGGAAATTTGCAACCTTTTTCTATTTTGCTCCTTTTTTGGTCAAAATAGCTACCAAATTCTACCTACTCTTAAAATTTGTCCCCTCTATGTCTCATGGCCGGCCAACCCTCTTAAAAAGGGCATAATTTCCCTTTAAAGGTCCCAAAATTTATTTATCTAGCTATTTAACACATTTGGGCACTAAAATGCAACTTTTGCTTTTTATGTGATTTAGTCCTTTTTCGTACTCGAGCTCACAAACGTTAAAATTGACTCACCAAATTTTTCATGCACTATTTAATCATGCTATAATCTCATAATTATAATAAAATAATTTTCCCAACTTCGAATTTGTGGTCCTGAGACCACTATTCCAACTAGGCCCTAAATCGGGATGTTACACAAAGACAATACAATGTGTCAAACTACTTTTGTGCTTTGCCATTTTGTCAAGTCTATTCCTTGAATTCCAAACCAACCTAAGCCGCAAAATGTTACAAGCCAAAAATTCCTACGTGACCTAGTTAGTACTGTATATGGATGGCAGTCGTGCCAAGTTTTGATATTTTTACCACATGTATTCATTTGAACATAATTGTATATTTATATATTTATTTTGATGGATACTTATACTTAATATTATTTTATTTATTTTATTTGCAATTTAATGAAATGATCTATCTAATTTTAGAAATTGTGAGTCAATTGTGTATCATGCTAGAATTATATGTTTATTTACATTATCTTGTTAATACGTTTCTGCCCAATTTCTTCCATTAAGCTAGTTCAAGTGCACTTTCTTTTCTTGCATATTTATTTTTCATTTTCAATTTTTTTTTTTACTTGCTTGAGGACAAGTAAGGACTTAAGTGTGGCGGTATGAAACCTGTCTTCAAATATAGTATTTAGTTTGAGTCATTTCTACACTGAGCGAGCTTGTTTTCTAGGCGTCTTATAATTAATTATTGCATTTTTAGTATTACCAGGTTAGGAACTAAATATTAATAAAAATAAGTATTTTTACACATATTTTGCTATTTCGATGACTCATAAGATCAACTCTGGCCTCATAAGTGACTAATGGGCTAATTAAGTGTGTAGGATGTCAATTCAGGTCCAAGAATACAAGGGATGATGATCGGGTCGCAAGACAAGGCAGTCTGATAAAGCAACGAAGCTGCCAAGGCCGGAAATACTCTTGACGTCATGACAATAAACTTTATTTAGTAACGACGACGCGATGAAGATGGGAAGGATTTTCAAGGTGGCGACGTCGTGACGAGGAGTCTTCCCACATCACAATGATGTGATGATGGCAGGTCAAAATATGGTAATTCTTTTAGACAACTTTTTTAGGATATTTCTTTATTTGGACCCTAACATTTATCAGAATATTGTATTAATTGGTATCTAAATGTATCTAAGGTTGAGTGGTCACCAAGTATCCCGTATCCTATCTAAGCAACCTTAGGGTCACTGGAATTGAGGGTGCAAACTTAGACAGTTTTTCTCATTCAATTTTCTTTATATTTTATTTTTATGTTTTCTTAGTCGAAACTTTTCTCTTTTGATGTAAAGACAATTGTGAGTGAATATTGCTCTGTATCTACGCTTCAATATATTCATTCATGATCATTATCTTATCTTTCTCTTCTACTCTTTTATTTATATTTCATTGTTCTGACCAATTAATAGTTGTATAAATATTAGAATAGATTATTGTGCTTTATTCATATCTTGCATGATTCATTTATTCAACTAATTAATTCATCAAGTCGATTAATTGACAAAAAAATAATGGTTCAAAATAGGATTATTTGGCATAGATTGCGCATTCCTAAACTCTAAGCTTGATAGCCCTAAGAAGTAATCATAGGTTAAACGAGATCAGGAGATAAGTTTGACCAAGTAAATCATAGTTTATCTTGGTGGAGAAAGTGAGGTCAAGAGATAACCGAGTATTCGTCAGTTAATTAATTAGTAGAGGTTGGGAAGTAACACTAGTTAATTAATATCTAATTCATATTATAACCCAAATTCTTTAATTAGTTAATCTTCTATTTATTAATTAGGGATTTAATCGATCATAAGCTAGAGGCTCCCATTGTTGACACTAGGAATACGAAATTTCATTAGGTTAATTTAGGTTAAGTAATTTAATTAGTTTAATTAATATTTTGTTTTGGATTAGCACTACTAATTCAGGTCTCGATTAGATTAGTAATTATTTTTTGTAATTAATTTAATAATAGTTTCTCAAATTTGCAATCCCTTGGGTATGATACTTGGAATACTTTCTGTGTTTCGTTGAACACATATATATATTACAATTTGACCCGTATGCTTGCAGGCACCTCCGATTTACTTTTATATATTTTTGGTGTGATATTTATACTATAAACGATAACACGTTTATAGATGGTCAGTATGTGTGACTTATATATTTGATGTAAGTAAAAGTCTATGTTTGAATAGATAAGGAATCGAAAGCTAGTACATTGGGTATACGACTTTTGCAATATGTAGTATCATTCACAATAGTGAAACTCATAACCCAAGACATGGGTAAATAATATCCTCTCATTGGCATTACATGATAGATGGAAAGTAAACATGGTCACCGATCTTTTGTCTTTGTGACGAATGACTTATTTACTATTTGATAGTAATTGACATTTCATGAATGAAGATATAATGGTTACCATGAGATAAGATAGGATCAAATTGGGAGAATGAATTTATCCCAAATAGATTGTAACACACTTATGATAATGTCATTAGACGAGCACTAATCGAGTAGCTTTCGTAATCGTAGGTTGTGAGGGAAAGCTCTGTAATAGCCCTAATTTGACCCTAGTCGGAAAGTGGTTTCGGGACCACAAAACCAAGTCATAAAAAAATAATTAACTTTTATATTCTATGCTTATAGTATGTGTACATGCAAGTGTGAAAGTTTCATGCTTTAATTTTGTCATTTGTATGTGAAATTTATTAAATAGGACTTAGGTGAGACAATTGTGAAATATGTTAGGTTAATTTTAAAGTGGCCTATTAATGCATAAATACAAAAAGATAGACTTGCATGTCAAATATCTATTTTGTTGTGTAATGGTCGAACATGATGTGGTTTTATTTAGAATATATGTATTGTTTATTAATGAAGTGGCTTTATATTTTATAGTATTAATGTATATAGAAAAAATAATAGAAAAAGAGGTGATGAAAACAAAGCTTCATTTTTTTTTGGTTCTTCTTGGCCAAATTGAAGAAAGAAAAAGGGACAAGATTTTCGGTCACTTTAAGCTTGGGGAAGGTTAGTAAATTATGTTAGTTTTTGAAATTTTAAGCTTGATTTTAGTTAATTAGATAGTTTCATACATAGCCCATGTCAAAATTTTGAAATTTGGTGATGATTTGAACATTCGGTTTTGGTTATTAAAGGAGGAGATTAGATTATAGTCTTTATGTTTTATGAAGAATTGTTGAAGAGGAAGGTTGGAGTTAGTTAAGTTATAAATTTTTAATACTCATGAGTACTATAGTCGAACATAAATTTACTTAATGACTTGAACAAAAACCGTGTGGATGTTTGAAATGAATGAATTTGAGGTTTGTTCATATTAGGGATTCGGCTTTGTGCATAACTTTTAAGAGTTTGATTTTGAATAATTTGAGTATTGGAATGTAAGTAATGTTATGCATAGGTTAAATTTTTGTATTCGGCTTTTGTAGTATATATGTATGATTAATCCATTTTTTTTCTTTTCTTTTGCAAATGATATATATAGGGTGATAAATATTAAGACTATTGTTGCCTTGTGTTTAGTGATATTCGGCCAAGGACTAAATGTGCTTGCTTATTCGGTTTAAGTAAAGTAAATGTGATTGGTGGATATGATTAGGTTGTGGTTTATTATAGACTTGTTTTGATTGTATACATTAGCTTATAAATTGGTTTGGAAATAATAAATAATGAGCATGCTTTGTGGCCGTAAGTATTATATGATAGTGTGTCGTGATATTAACTTAGCTAGTCGAATGGATGAGGAATGAATTTGATATATATATAGGTAACATTGACGAGTTGTTTAGCATATGGGTTTTGTATATTGGTTCGGCAACTAAGCTAGAAAAATAATTTTCGGTAACATGGTATCTATGCACATATATATAGATATATATATATATAAGGTATCTTAAGTATATTTGTCCATTTGATAAGGTTGACTAATAGTTCAAGTAAGGATTACTCCATTCGATATGTACATGAATTGAAGTAATAGGTTCGGTAATCAGCTTATGACATACGGGTAATACCATATGTCCAATTATAAGTTAAATACTCGATAGTTGTGGTTCATTGGATATAATGTTTGAATATTGTTTTGAAAAAAATTGATATTTGTATTTAGTAAAGTTGAATAAGTCATTAAATAAATCTATTTGTTTTAATTAAGCTCAAGAGCAAAGAGGGTCTAAATCGATAAGGGAAAGGAAAAGCAATGAGTAGCCTATCTCAATCTGCTCAAAATATCCGAGGTAAGTTTTGTGTAGTTTCCTTTAATATATAATTGATGCTGGTTTATAAGAGTATAATAGGTGAATTGAAATTCAGTTAGCACTTGTACAAAGTTGTTTAATAAACAATGCGTGTATATGACTTTGAGGTCGATGGTAACTTTGAGTTTAAGCTTGAATGGCGAAATGATTGTGTGATATTAGGTATAATTTTTGAGTTGAAATGTTAATGATGATGTGCCTATTGAACTTATATCTGAATGTATTAAATGATTACTAAGTGATAGGTTGATTGAGATGTGTTAAATATATAAATAAGTATGCATGGTATTGGAAATGTGACAGCCCTAAATTGACCCTAGTCAGAGAGTGGTTTCGGGACCACGAAACCGAGTCTTATAAATAATTAAAGATTATATTCTGTGTTTATGATGTGCGTAAATGCTTGTGTGATAGTTCCATACTTTAATTTGGTCAGTGTATGTGAAATTTATTAGTAGGGACTTATGTGAGACAATTTAGAAATATGCTAGGCAAGTGTTCAAGTGGCCTATTAATATATGTGGGAAAGTGATTGTCCTTGCATGTCAAATTAGCCAAATTATGGCATAGTGGCTGGCCATGCTATAGGTGGAAACATGTCACAAACATGTTAGGTTAGTGATGTATGTTAGGAAAAATAAAATAATGAGCATGGTAATTAAATAATGAAATGGAGGAGTGATGAAAAAAAATGAACTGTGAAAGTAAGTGAACTAAGTCTGTTAACCCCTCGTGTCCGACCCCGACGACGGTCTCGGGTACAGGGTGTTACAATTTTATTGGTATCAGAGCCACGGTTTAGTCGATTCTAGGACTACCGTAATACGTTTGGGTCTAGCTATACATGCCATTATGTGATTATTTGATAGTGTGGTGATTTTTGACAATTGAAAATGTGTTCATTTATTGTAATGAACTCCAATCCCGAACGAGCTATAGCAGATGGTATTGAGAGGACTGAGACATGCTTATGATGTGTCAATATTGAGAAGGGTATAATATAAGTAATTTTGAGTAATTGAATTTGGTATTTAATTTAAAATGCCATGATATACATGTATGATAGATGAATGATGTCCCATTGTCCTTATCATAATAAGGTTATTAGAGAAATGAACAAAGGAAGAGATTTGGGGATATATGCTTTTGTGTGATTGCTTATTGAGCTGAAAGTTTAGTAAAAGAAGCATACATGTATTAGATTTGAATGATATTTACGACTTAAAGTCAAGAATCATGTTATATGTTTACATGTGAATGAATTGATTAAATTATAAATGTGACTTGTGCTATGTGAAACATGATAACATGTGAATAAATATGTATGAAACTCATGATGTGAATCCGAGTTTAAAGACCACGACAATATGAAGAGATTATGTCCGGTAAAGACCCGATGGCTATGTACAGAGATTATGTCCGGATTAAAATTACTGGCTTTGTGTGGAGATTTCATCCGAAATGAAGGTCTCGACGATGATCCGGCTAAGCCCAAGAGCATTCGTGCTAGTGATGTATCCGGCTAAGCCCAAAGAGCATTCGTGCTAGTGATGTATCCGGATAAGTTCCAAGAGCATTCGTGCTAGTGATGTATCCGAAATAAGTTCAAGAGCATTCGTGCTAGTGATGTATCCGGCTAAGCCTCAAGAGCATTCGTGCTAGTGATGTATCCGGCCAAGCCCAAAGAGCATTCGTGCTAGTGATGTATCCGGAATAAGTTCCGAAGAGCATTCGTGCTAGTGATGTATCCGGGATAAATTTCGAAGAGCATTCGTGCTAGTGATATATCCGTGCTAAACCCCGAAGAGCATTCATATCGGTGTTATATCCGGCTAGGTCCCAAGAGCAATCATCTTTGGTGACGTGTATTCGGACTTCGTGCCTAGTAGGCTTCGTGCCGGTAATTTGAGCAAAGTCTAAGTGTTCATTACTATACGAATTCAAACTTAAATGAGATGATATGTTTAAAAGTGTACATACATGATGTTTATAGACTTGGTTAAGTCATTTCTATGTGTAATAACGAATGAATAAGAGCACTATGTGTGTGAATGATTAGAGGCACTGTGTGTGTGCGAATTCCTTTAACCGAGCACTATGAGTGCGAGATCGGTCAGTGGGCACTAAGTGTGTGAAATGGAATTCATGTAAGACCTCGTCTGGGACGAAGGCATTGATTTGAGATAGTGTGTAAGACCATGTCTGGGACATGGCATCGGCTCGATATGTGAGAATATGTAAGACCATATCTAGGATATGGCATTGTAAGAGCTATATGTGCTTAATGAGTATCCGTAATGATTCCGAATGATTCAACGGGTATCGTTAACGGTGATTGAATGTGCTAAATGAATTCAATGTTCAGGTATGTGAAAGTTGATTTTCTGTTGGAAAGAGGTTAAGCTGAATAGTGAGATATGATGGAATTATAAAGGATATTTATTGGGATGTTTGAGTATATGTGTACTTTCGGTCAGGTTACAGCTTATACATGAATGAAAATATGGGTTACAAATATGTGGGTTGATGATGTGAATTATACATGTTAATATGTGCTTAATATGTGTTTGAAATGCATTTGTGAATTAAATTAAGTGATTATTGCTTATGAAATCAAGAAAATGAGATATATGTGCATACTTGTAGAAATGTTTATGTATTTGTTTTAAGATAAGAAAACGATTCTATAGATCGATGCGAAATCAATAGTGAATTACGATTGCTATCGATGAGCTAATGTTTATATGAATATAATTCAATAAGAGGACATTACCCAAACCTATTTACCGGTAAGATTTTCGGGGACGAAAATTTCTTAAGTGGGGGAGAGTTGTGACAGCCCTAAATTGACCCTAGTCAGAGAGTGGTTTCGGGACCACGAAACCGAGTCTTATAAATAATTAAAGATTATATTCTGTGTTTATGATGTGCGTAAATGCTTGTGTGATAGCTCCATACTTTAATTTGGTCAGTGTATGTGAAATTTATTAGTAGGGACTTATGTGAGACAATTTAGAAATATGCTAGGCAAGTGTTCAAGTGGCCTATTAATATATGTGGGAAAGTGATTGTCCTTGCATGTCAAATTAGCCAAATTATGGCATAGTGGTGGCCATGCTATGGGTGGAAACATGTCACAAACATGTTAGGTTAGTGATGTATGTTAGGAAAAATAAAATAATGAGCATGGTAATTAAATAATGAAATGGAGGAGTGATGAAAAAAATGGTCTCATCCATGCCCCCCTTTTGCCGTGAATGGAAGAAAGAAAACAAAAAAAGTGTTCATCCTTTGGTTCATCCTTGGCTGAAAATTTTAAGGAGGAAGGAAGAAGAAAGGTTGAAGAGGTTCGGCCATGCATGTAACTAGATTGAGGTATGTTTGATGTTGTGCCATGAGATTCATGCATGTTTTAGTTGTTAGCTTGAGTTCTAGCTATTCATGGTTCAAATCTTTGCTATGTCATGAAGATGACATTTGGTCATGGATGTTTATATTTCTTTGATGTTGGTTTTGATGTTTTGTGTATTGAGGGTTGATAATAGATGGAAGTCGAATGGTTGTTGTATGTAGATAGCATGCATGCTAATAATGTTTTTATTTTCTACTTAATATCTTATTGATTATGAGTTAACATGAATATTTAGTTGAACATATACCTTGAATTATGTTCAAAAAATTTAATTGATTAGTTGTACTCTTCTTTTTGCTTTTGAATATTCAAATATTGAAGGTGAAAGGCTGGAAAATTTCAAGTTGAAATGTTGTCCAAATGCTGGAAATTTAGCATGCATATTCTTTTATTTAAATGCTTTGACCGAATGTTGAAGTTAACTTGCATGCTGTCTGGTCTTGCATGAGGGAGTTAAAATTGAACTTAAGATAGTTTATTACTAATTAATTTGCTGCTGTAATGCTGTAAATTATTGGCTGTCCAAATTAGGACAAATTTATGGTACTTAGCTAATTAATATGCTGCTGTAATACTTAAATTATTGGCTGTCCAAATTAGGACAAAATCATGGTGTTATGTGCTAGCATGATATGTATGTGTGATTTAAGTGAAAATGTTTAGATGATTTATAGTAATTGGCTAATGTGTTTTGTGGATATAGATGCCGAATGTGGACTCAAGAAATTAATTGGAAAATTTGTTGTTTGTTTAGGTGATAGAAAGTATGAAATAGTCTTATGTGATACGTGTATATAAGTAGATGGAAGTGAAGTGTCCTATATTTTTGTGTATGGGATTAATTGCATTTTGATTTTAATGTGCGTGATTATTACTATGTTTAAAATGTGTGAAAGCCGAATATGCTCATGATACAATGCTTGATTAGTTGATTAACAATAAGTTAAATTTGTGTAATCCAAGCTTAAGAGCAAAGAGGCTCAAAGTCGGATAGGGGAAAAGAGAAAGTAAACGAATAGCCGTGGATATCTAGTCGTCGACCACTTCGAGGTAAGTTTTAAGCGATTAAACGTTGAGTAAATTCAACCATAATAGGGCATAATGAGTTGATTTAATAAGATATGATGTGGCCATGATATGTCTTAAATTCGAATGGTAAGTTCATATGTGTTTGGACTTGGAAATTTAAGAGCAAATTGTAATAATTTGCTTTGGACAGCAGCAGTAACGTGATTTTAGAAAATCACTATAAATTGTTAGTGTGGAATTATAGGCTAAATAAAATATGTAATCAAAGCTTAGTTAGTCTAGTTTCTTATAAAAGAGACCATGTAAGCAAAGAAATTGCCTATAAAGAGATATTTAAAGTTGTGTGGGACTGTGTCAGAACGACTCGAAATCCCTATTCTGTTTTTAGAAAATCATTATAATTTGTACAAAATGGTTATAAGATAAAATTTATATTCTTAGACTCCTTAATGAGTCTAGTTTCAAATGAAATCAGATAGAACACATTTTGAATTCTGTACAATGAGAAATTTGCTTCGTAGTGAAGAGTGGTCAGATTAGTCAAACAGTGAAACAGGGAAACTTTAAGAAAAATCTAGTATTGATTGGCCAAACCAAAAATTCTGAAAATTTGTTGGATAAAATATGTATGAGTCTATTTTCAGGAAAATTAACGGCACTTCATTTGGAGTTTCGTAGCTCCATTTACGAATAATTTAATGACTGTTGCTCAGGAAAACAGCTTGTGCTAAATTTGGGATTTTTTGTAAACCTTAGTAAAACTATTTGAGTTGCTTATAAGCTATTGATTAAATATTGGTAATCAAAGTACCAAATCCGTATTAAAGTGAAGCTATAAGCCACAAATGACTAGTATACCTAGTCAATTTTGTTATGATGAAATTGATGTACAAGATATGTATATGTGATAAGGCCGAATGGCCAATGTGATGAATGTGAAAATATATATATGTGATAAGGCCGAGTGGCCAATGTGATGAATGTGAAAGTATATATATGTGATAAGGCCGAATGGCCAATGTGATGAATGTGAAAATATATATATGTGATAAGGCCGAGTGGCCAACGTGATGAATGTGGAAGTGTATATATGTGATAAGGCCGAATGGCCAATGTGATGAATGTGAAAGTGTATATATGAGATAAGACCTAATGGCCAATGTGATGGATGTGAAAGTGTATAAATGTGATAAGTCCCGAAGGGCATTTGTGTCAAGATTATATCCGGTTAAAACCCCGCAGCTTTATGCGAGAATATTATCCTGATTAATGTCTGAGGGCTTCGTGCTCGTACTATATCCGAGCTTTAAAGACCCGACGGCTAAATGCTAGGATTCAAGTAAGACCTTGATATTGAGTATCGCATTAAGTTACCATCAAATAAGTATTATGTATTTAAGATGTTCGTGCACGTATTACTTACTCATGGGTGGGGTTGAGCTAGATGTGCCAAGACAAGGTAAGGATTATGATTTGTAAGCTTACGATATGTGATAAGGAATATGTTTGGTTCTTTATGTGCCTATGGTAATTTAGTACTCGTCATGCTGAAATACTTAAAAATATGGATGTGATTATGAACAAGTGGAAAGGATTATTGAAAGTCGAAAATTGATGAAGAATGTGCTTGGAAATATTTGACCATCTAGGTCATTATTATTCGAAAGTATATATGTGACAGCCAAGTGTTGCGTTTAATGATATTATAGTTCGAGATGAAGCTCTAGATTAACTTCATCGAACAGTTGAAATGAATGACCAATGATAGTGATTGAGAACACTTTGTTTTGCTTAAAACTTACTAAGCACTAAATGCTTACTCCGTTCTTTGAATCTCTGTTTTATAGATTTTGGTTCGTTAGCTATCGGACTCGGGATTATTAAAGTTGAAGTCGTCCACACTATCAAATCCCTCTTGGTACACTTTTGGTTGAACTCTGAAAATGGCATGTATAGGACTACCCCTTTTTGTTGTGGGTCATGGACCCTTTGAAATTGTATAATTTTGGATAGCCATGCGAAAATGGCTTATATATGTTTTTAGCATAATGTTATAATCTTTTGGTATGGACATGGTTATTGAGAGGTGTGGATATGCTTGGCAAGGAGTGGCCATTGGAATGGTTAATCACTATCATAATTTGTGCTATTTATGCTAAAAAGGCTAGTTGAATCATGGAAACTATGAAATAGGTAAAGTCTACCTTAAAGGCAGATGCTGACAGCAGCAGTGATGTAGATTTGAAAAATCACTAAAAATAGTAGGAGTGGAATTAAATAGTGAATAAATTATGTAAATGAACCTTGATGAATCTAATTTCATAGAGAAGCAATGAAATGATCATATGAACAGTATGTTAAGAGATATTTAAGTTTTCGTGAGACAGAGCCAGAATGGTTTCAGGATTCTCTGTTTCGACTTTGGAAATTCATTGTAAATTAACCAGAGATAATTAGAAGTCATGCCATATATGCATAGATTCCTTTTTGAGTCTAGTTTCTATAGAAACAAACTTCATCATTATTGAAGCTCTGTACAGGGATATATCCAAGTCGCAATGCACCAAGGTCAGAGTAGTCGAACCCTGAAACAGGGGATATTTTAACTAATAAACTGTACTAATTGGCTCGACCAAAAATTCTAGAAAAAAATTTGTAGATTCATATATGAGTCTAGTTTCAGGGAAAAATCACGAAACTGATTTTTGAGTTGTGGAACTCAAGATATGATTTTTAAGGTGACAGTGACGCAGTAACCAGCATGTCTGGAAATTTAAAAAAAAAAATGAACTGTGAAAGTAAGTGAACTAAGTCTGTTAACCCCTCGTGTCTGACCCCGGCGACGGTCTCGGATACGGGGTGTTACAGGAAAAATATCCGGACTTGAAGTCCGCAGGCTTTATGCTGGAAATATATCTGGACTTGAAGTCCGTAGGCTTTATGCTGGAAATATATCCGGACTTAAAGTCCGCAGGCTAAGTGCTGGAAAAATATCCGGCCTAAGTCCCGAAGGCATTCGTGCTGGTGTTATATCCGAGCTAAGTCCTGAAGGCATTCGTGCTGATATTATATCCGGGCTAAGTCCTGAAGGCATTCGTGCTGGTATTATATCCGGGCTAAGTCCCGAAGGCATTCGTGCTGGTGCTATATCCGGGCTAAGTCCCGAAGGCATTCATGCTGGTGTTATATCCAGGCTAAGTCCCGAAGGCATTCGTGCTGGTATTATATCCGGGCTTAAGGTCCCGCATGCATTGTGGTGGTGATTTGATTTTGGTTTTAAATCTAGCAGACTTAATGCCGATGATTGGAGTAAGATTATGATTTTGAATGTTCATAGTAAACTACCATTGAATATATATGTTCAATACATTAAGTCGGTCAGGTATGTATTATATACTTTTATATGTTAGATTGATCGGAATTGAATCATGAATGCAAAATGAGAAGTGTATGTGACAATCTCATATGTGTATGTGTGTATTCGGTTATGGTGAAAGGTTATATGAGATTGATTTGGTGATATACATGTTAAATAATATGAATCCAAAGAATGGGTAATAAATCTGCTTGGGACAGCAGCAGTAACGTGATTTCGAAAAATCACCATAAATTGTGGAAGTTGAGTTAGAGGCTGAATAAATTATGTCATGAAATCTTAATGAGTCTAGTTTTTATAAAAGAAACCGTGTAAGCAAAAGAGTTGCCAATAATGAGATATTTGAAGTGGCGTGGAACAGAGTCAAAATGACTTGAGGTCCCCTGTTCTATTTTCAGAAAATCATTATAAATGGTACAAAATGGTTATAAGATAAAATTTATATTCTTAGACTCCTAATGAGTCTAGTTTCAAATGAAATAAATGATAACATATTTAGAATTCTTTATAATGAGAAATTTGATTCGTAGTGAAGAGTGGTCAGATTAGTCAAATAGTGAAACAGGGGAAACTTCAATAAAAACCTGGTATTGATTGGTCAAACCAAAAATTCTGAAAATTTGATGGATGGAAGATATATGAGTCTATTTTCAGGGAAAATTAACGACACTTGATTTGGTGTTTCTTAGCTCCAGTTATAAATAATTTAGTGACTCTTGCTTAGGAAGACAGCTTGTAGTGAATTTGTGATTTTGTTGCAAACATGGTTAAAACTTGTTAATGAGATGCTTTTCGAGTTCTTATGATCTTATTTGTAATTTCAATATTTGGTTTTAATTGAGTTCAGATTCAAGTGAGGTGAATTTGCTAAATATGCATTATGTTCATGGATACTTGGCCAAAATGGCAATTATCTAGGAATGATTTCTTGAAAATTTGAATAATCGATCTATAAGTAAATTAATTGTTTGCATTGCTTAAAACTTACTAAGCATTGAAGCTTACTCCGTGTTCTCTTTTCCATTTCTTATAGGTATATACTTTAGCTCGAGTTGGAAGGGCGGAGATATCATCACACTATCTAGTCATTATGTGAGTTGAGAAGATTGTATATCATCATGGTTTAAGGCATGTATAGGATAGACTATAGGTAGAATGATATTTCGACTTTGTATACATTATAGCCATGCGAAGATGGCTTGCTCATTTTGTTTAGAGAAGCCTTATAATTGAACTAATGTGGTGAAATGTTTTAGGTATAACTTGATAGTAGTTAATTTGTTATTAGATATTCGGTTATGTTTTGATAGTGAGTCATTTTAGAAATTTATAAGAGTTCTTATGGAAAATCAATGAGACATGTGTGCATTGTTGATAATTTATGTCTGGTAAGTATCTTTGACCTTATAGAAGTTTTGTTTAGTCAAGTAATACCTCATAACCTTATTCCGGCAACGGATATAGGTTAGGAGTGTTACATTTAGTGGTATTAGAGCTATGGTTTAGTCAGTTCTCGGACTAACATAGCAAGTGTAAGAGTCTAACTATACATGCCGTAAGTAAAGTGTGATAGTGTGAGGTCTCCCGGCTCTTATAAATTGTTTTGCTCAGGTAATGATGTGTTCCAACTGAGTTATTATTAATTGATCTGAAATTGATATTGAGCTGATTGTAATATATATGTGATATGATGGAATTGAAAAGGTATGAAAAGAAATTTTATGATATGTGTGCATCAGTGTAAAGATATATATGAGATTGTATAAAGTACATGGTAATGAAAGATCAAATTGGGTAGAATGCAGGGAATGAGTACGATCGTTAAATAATGAATTGACGGAAAAGAACATGGTTGGACCATGGCAATACATGAGACAGATAAGCTAGTGTAAGACCTATCGGAAATAGGCATCAACATGGGCAGAGCAAAGTTAGTATAAAACCATAGTTGGACTATGGCATCAAGTAAGCGACGTACTCAAAACCGTAAGACGTTTTTCAATGGGATAAATATTGACAAATGATCAAGACTAAATGTGGAAATTTGATAAGAAATTACTTAGTAATTTGAGTAATAGAAATGAAAGTTTGAATCGTGATAATTTCACTTATGTTTTGTTAATACTCACATGAAATAAAGTTGCATGTGAAACTGAGATATGTGAAAATGTGTTTGTAACAAGATGAAAAAAAAAATTGAAATGTTTGAATGAAGTGTTTGAATCCAAGTGTGTAATACTATGATGATGAGTGATGAGTTTATCTGTGTATTCGAATATGAAACTCCCTTTCGAGGCTTAACGACCTCACCCCCTTACCGGTGATATGATTATAAGGTTTCAATGGAACGAAATAGAACGAGTTTGCAAAGAAAGATTAAAGAGTTAAATAGTGAGATAATGATAAAGTAAGTAAAGTTCAAAACGATTTGGCAATGAATTAAGGCTGGAAGGACTTGTACAATGTCCCGAAGGTTCTTCAGATTGAATATTGTCATTAGTAAAAGAAAGTTGGTCTGGTAATTTAATTCAATCAGATATGATGTCTAGGTATGTATCTGTTGGGAATTCTTCCTGAGTGGTTTTCATTAGTGAATGAAATAGAATGGAATTCGAAATGACGAATGAGTAGTAAGAGTGTCTGAATTGGATAATTACAGTCAAGTGAATTTCGATGATTTCTTTTGAATATTCTGTATATTTCTTATTCTCAGAGACACATGTGTGATTGTTCCTTTTTCTGATGAAAATGCTATAAAGTGAGAATGTTATCTGACTTCAATGTTTAATAAAAGTATTGTACGTTAAGCAAGGTCTATTCTTCTAGTGAAATTGAGAAGTATAAAAGTATATTGAGATGTGATAGTTCAAAATGAGTTCAGAGTAACAGTTATTCGATTATGGATGTCCGGACATATGAAATTTCATTAATGTTATTATTGCTCTTATATGGAATAAGTATTCGATGGGTTAAAGGATTTTATATGAGCTCCGACTGTGAAATTTTGTTTATCTGAGTTAAAATAAATAATACAGATATATGGATCAGGTGTATAAGTGACTGTGTATTGTAGCGTATTTCAGAACTATATTAAGATGACAAGTTGCTATTTGTCAGAGTTGAAATTTTGTGTATATGGAATAAAAGCAATCAGTGATGTATTAGAAGTGGTTATGAGACAGAATTGATATCCAAACCGAATAAAAATTTTATTTGTCTTCTGAAAAAGAAATGTCATTGGGTCATGATCGATCTTTTAACAAGGAAGAATTTGTGTCTTCAGTTTAGTATGTACAAAATTCCGATCGACAAAGTTGTTGAGATATTCATAATATAGTCTACCGATGTGATCTGTCAGTGTGAATTAAAGTTTAGAGATTGTTGGTAAAAGGAGATACATGTGATGAATGGAAATTTGTGATTCCAAAATTTTTGAAAACGTTTTTAGAATGGAAAATATTTTTGTTGATAAGATTTTCGGGGACGAAAATCCCTAAGGGGGGGAGAGTTGTAATAGCCCTAATTTGACCCTAATCGGAAAGTGGTTTCGGGACCACAAAACCAAGTCATAAAAAAATAATTAACTGTTATATTCTATGCCTATGGTATGTGTACATGCAAGTGTGAAAGTTTCATGCTTTAATTTTGTCATTTGTATGTGAAATTTATTAAATAGGACTTAGGTGAGACAATTGTGAAATATGTTAGGTTAATTTTAAAGTGGCCTATTAATGCATAAATACAAAAAGATGGACTTGCATGTCAAATATCTATTTTGTTGTGTAATGGCCGGCCATGATGTGGTTTTATTTAGAATATATGTATTGTTTATTAGTGAAGTGGCTTTATATTTTATAGTATTAATGTGTATAAAAAAATAATAGAAAAAGAGGTGATGAAAACAAAGTTTCATTTTTTTTTTGGTTCTTCTTGGCCAAATTGAAGAAAGAAAAAGGGACAAGATTTTCGTTCACTTTAAGCTTGGGGAAGGTTAGTAAATTATGTTAGTTTTTGAAATTTTAAGCTTGATTTTAGTTAATTAGATAGTTTCAACATAGCCCATGTCAAAATTTTGAAATTTGGTGATGATTTGAGGATTCGATTTTGGTTATTAAAGGAGGAGATTGGATTATAGTCTTTATGTTTTATGAAGAATTGTTGAAGAGGAAGGTTGGAGTTAGTTAAGTTATAAATTTTTAATACTCACGAGTACTATAGCCAAACATAAATTTACTTAATGACTTGAACAAAAACCGTGTGGATGTTTGAAATGAATGAATTTGAGGTTTGTTCATATTAGGGATTCGGCTTTGTGCATAACTTTTAAGAGTTTGATTTTGAATAATTTGAGTATTGGAATGTAAGTAATGTTATGCATAGGTTAAATTTTTGTATTCGGCTTTTGTAGTATATATGTATGATTAATCCATTTTTTTTCTTTTCTTTTGCAAATGATATATATAGGGTGATAAACATTAAGACTATTGTTGACTTGTGTTTAGTGATATTCGGCCAAGGACTAAATGTGCTTGCTTATTCGGTTTAAGTAAAGTAAATGTGATTGGTGGATATGATTAGGTTGTGGTTTATTATAGACTTGTTTTGATTGTATAAATTAGCTTATAAATTGGTTTGGAAATAATAAATAATGAGCATGCTTTGTGGCCGTAAGTATTATATGATAGTGTGTCGTGATATTAACTTAGCTAGTCGAATGGATGAGGAATGAATTTGATATATATATAGGTAACATTGACGAGTTGTTTAGCATATGGGTTTTGTATATTGGTTCGGCAACTAAGCTAGAAAAATAATTTTCGGTAACATGGTATCTATGCACATATATATAGATATATATATAAGGTATCTTAAGTATATTTGTCCATTTGATAAGGTTGACTAATAGTTCAAGTAAGGATTACTCCAATCGATATGTACATGAATTGAAGTAATAGGTTCGGTAATCAGCTTATGACATACGGGTAATACCATATGTCCAATTATAAGTTAAATACTCGATAGTTGTGGTTCATTGGATATAATGTTTGAATATTGTTTTGAAAAAAAATTGATATTTGTATTTAGTAAAGTTGAATAAGTCATTAAATAAATCTATTTGTTTTAATTAAGCTCAAGAGCAAAGAGGGTCTAAATCGATAAGGGAAAGGAAAAGCGTTGAGTAGCCTATCTGCAACTGTTCAAAATATCCGAGGTAAGTTTTGTGTAGTTTCCTTTAATATATAATTGATGCTGGTTTATAAGAGTATAATAGGTGAATTGAAATTCAGTTAGCACTTGTACAAAGTTGTTTAATAAACAATGCGTGTATATGACTTTGAGGTTGATGGTAACTTTGAGTTTAAGCTTGAATGGCGAAATGATTGTGTGATATTAGGTATAATTTTTTAGTTGAAATGTTAATGATGATGTGCCTATTGAACTTATATCTGAATGTATTAAATGATTACTAAGTGATAGGTTGATTGAGATGTGTTAAATATATAACTAAGTATGCATGGTATTGGAAAAATATCCGGACTTGAAGTCCGTAGGCTTTATGCTGGAAATATATCCGGACTTGAAGTCCGCAGGCTTTATGCTGGAAATATATCCGGACTTAAAGTCCGCAGGCTAAGTGCTAGAAAAATATCCGGGCTAAGTCCCGAAGGCATTCGTGCTGGTGTTATATCCGGGCTAAGTCCTGAAGGCATTCGTGCTGATATTATATCCGGGCTAAGTCCTGAAGGCATTCGTGCTGGTATTATATCCGGGCTAAGTCCCGAAGGCATTCGTGCTGGTGCTATATTCGGGCTAAGTCCCGAAGGCATTCATGCTGGTGTTATATCTAGGCTAAGTCCCGAAGGCATTCGTGCTGGTATTATATCCGGGCTTAAGGTCCCGCATGCTTTGTAGTGGTGATTTGATTTTGGTTTTAAATCTAGCAGACTTAATGCCGATGATTGGAGTAAGATTATGATTTCGAATGTTCGTAGTAAACTACCATTGAATATATATGTTCAATACATTAAGTCGGTCAGGTATGTATTATATAATTTTATATGTTAGATTGATCGGAATTGAATCATGAATGCGAAATGAGAAGTATATGTGACAATCTCATATGTGTATGTGTGTATTCGGTTATGGTGAAAGGTTATATGAGATTGATTTGGTGATATACATGTTAAATAATATGAATCCAAAGAATGGGTAATAAATCTGCTTGGGACAGCAGCAGTAACGTGATTTCGGAAAATCACCATAAATTGTGGAAGTTGAGTTAGAGGCTGAATAAATTATGTCATGAAATCTTAATGAGTCTAGTTTTTTATAAAAGAAACCGTGTAAGCAAAAGAGTTGCCAATAATGAGATATTTGAAGTGGCGTGGAACAGAGTCAAAATGACTTCGAGGTCCCTGTTCTGTTTTCAGAAAATCATTATAAATGGTACAAAAATCGTTATAAGATAAAATTTATATTCTTAGACTCCCTAATGATTCTAGTTTCAAATGAAATAAACGATAACATATTTCGAATTCTTTATAATGAGAAATTTGATTCGTAGTGAAGAGTGGTCAGATTAGTCAAACAGTGAAACAGAGGAAACTTCAATAAAAACCTGGTATTGATTGGTCAAACCAAAAATTCTGAAAATTTGATGGATGGAAGATATATGAGTCTATTTTCAGGGAAAATTAACGGCACTTGATTTGGTGTTTCTTAGCTCTAGTTATAAATAATTTAGTGACTGTTGCTCAGGAAGACAGCTTGTAGTGAATTTGTGATTTTGTTGCAAACATGGTTAAAACTTGTTAATGAGATGCTTTTCGAGTTCTTATGATCTTATTTGTAATTTCAATATTTGGTTTTAATTGAGTTCAGATTCAAGTGAGGTGAATTTGCTAAATATGCATTATGTTCATGGATACTTGGCCAAAATGGCAATTATCTAGGAATGATTTCTTGAAAATTTGAATAATCGATCTATAAGTAAATTAATTGTTTGCATTGCTTAAAACTTACTAAGCATTGAAGCTTACTCCGTGTTCTCTTTTCCATTTCTTATAGGTATATACTTTAGCTCGAGTTGGAAGGGCCGGAGATATCATCACACTATCTAGTCATTATGTGAGTTGAGAAGATTGTATATCATCATGGTTTAAGGCATGTATAGGATAGACTATAGGTAGAATGATATTTCGACTTTGTATACATTATAGCCATGCGAAGATGGCTTGCTCATTTTGTTTAGAGAAGCCTTATAATTGAACTAATGTGGTGAAATGTTTTAGTTATAACTTGATAGTAGTTAATTTGTTATTAGATATTCGGTTATGTTTTGATAGTGAGTCATTTTAGAAATTTATAAGAGCTCTTATGAAAAATCAATGAGACATGTTTGCATTGTTGATAATTTATGTCTGGTAAGTATCTTTGACCTTATAGAAGTTTTGTTTAGTCAAGTAATACCTCATAACCTTATTCCGGCAACGGATATAGGTTAGGAGTGTTACAAGCTCAGTCACAATACTATAGTGAAACAACTTCATGACTAAATGATTTTATAATTAACAGGCAAAAAGCTAGAACTTAATTATAAATCATTTGAGTCTTAATTGCATATATTCAATCGGTCCCTCTGCTAGCTTGTTGAAATCAGAAATGAATTGCATGTTGAATCAAATGAAAATAATTGGATAGAAATGATAAAGTTATAGAAATGAGTTGCATTTAGAAATGGATGTGGTTTCTCACTAAGTATGAAAATAATCTGAAAATTAATTTAAGTTTTTCGAATTATTATTTAATTAATTGAAGTCTGAAAATAGAATTAAATTAATTGGTTAATGTGAATCCGTTAAATGTAGAAATTAAATATAATTTCTCTTAGTCTTTTACCGTAAAATTGTCATGATTTTAACGAAATTAGAATTGGATTGAGAAAATTATTTAATTGAAAAATTAATTTATTTAATTAATTTAATAAACAATATTTATTTTGAGAAATAGAAAAACATGTATCAGGTTGGATTAAATTATAATGTGTTGGGCTAAAAGTTAAGAAAACACATACAATTAGACCTAATATAGGAGAGGACTGAATCCCCATCACAGTATATATGAGGGGAGGCACACCTATTAGTCACCCCTCACTCCTAATTAAAATAGGGGATTGGTTTTTCTATTAAATAATTATTATCTGTATTCTACTAGTTCAACTAGAGTTCCCCTTCCTCTCTCTGTAAATAGATAGCACTAGTAGGGATAAAAACACAACTTTAAGATATTGTTATTCTATCCGAAAATAGTCAAAATTTATTTCTAAGTATAATTTTTTTTTTGTGGAATAACAATTCTACTGGCTTCTGTAAGAGTGAGAGATTTACTTTTTTACTGAAAGTAAAGAAATTATTTTTGGTTTTGTGTTTGATTCATAATTGTTCGAGCCCATACTCGAAGCAGTTCGTAGTTGAGAATAGCGGAGAAGGTCATTTGGTTGAAAACTAGGAACATCAAGAATCCATCTTGCACAAAACACAGGTACTTTTCAAAAAATGTTTATTGTTATAAACATCACAAACCGGCCTGGTTTTCAAATTTTTATTTTTCTGTTGTGTAAAAAAATAATTTTCGAACTAGAATTTTTTTTTCAACAATTGGTATCAAAGCCAGGTTGTGCTATATTTATAGTATAAACTAATACCAAAATTTTCCCTCTTCTTCATGTTCGGTTGAGATTGTCAAGGCAGTTTGGTCTTTCAAACCTAAAAAATCTCCTAGACCAAATAGTTTACACCCTTTCTTTTACCAACCTTGTTGACAAAAGGTTCAACATAAAGTGATTAACTTAGTTTTGAAGGTGTTTTATAACTCTACGATCCCCGATTAGCCAAACAAAACTTCAATCGCGCTTACTCAAAAATCTAGGGAAGTTGCGTCGATCTCACAATTCTGACCAATTAGCTTATGCAATACTTCCTATAAAATTATCACAAAGATCCTTGTTATGCGTCTTCAACCCATCCTCAGTGACATTATATCCTCGGTCCAAGGCAGTTTTCTCCCTAGGTGCTTATCTTCAGATAATACAGTGATAGTGTAGGAAATTTGCCATTCCCTTTCTCGTTTTAATGGGAAAAAGATCTTATGACTATTGAATTAGATCTAGAAAAATCTTACGATAAGCTGCAATAGAGCTTTATTCATAAAGTTCTTATATTCTTTGGTTTCCCCCCTAGTTGGGTCAAGTTGATAATGAGTTGTATTTCGACGACATTCACCTCGAAACTGTTGAACAGATCTAAATTGAATAGCTTCAAGCCATCTAGAGGAATCCGATAAGGTGACCCACTCTCCCCTTATATATTTATTCTATGTATGGAATTCCTTAGCCTGTTAATTTCAAGAGTGGTGGATCAACAAGTTTGGTCTCTTATCCGACCCTCTAGGAGTGTACCTTGGTTCTCTCACTTATTA
Source organism: Gossypium arboreum (assembly GCF_025698485.1). Taxonomy (NCBI): domain Eukaryota; kingdom Viridiplantae; phylum Streptophyta; class Magnoliopsida; order Malvales; family Malvaceae; genus Gossypium; species Gossypium arboreum. Next base: position 13,512,463 of record NC_069082.1, on the reverse strand, counting down.
TTTGCATATGATATCATTTTGTTTGCAAAAAATTTTGCTACATCGGTGTCCTCTATCCAAAGGATCATTTAGCTGTTCATGGCAAAATCTAGACGAACTATAAACTTTGAGAAATCCCAGGTGGCTTTTTCCCCTAAATGTGCGAACTCTTTAAAGGCAAGCATATCCAATGCTTTAGGGAAATATCTTGGGTTCTCTATGCACATGAAGAGTCACTAAAAACATGACTATGATTTTATTGTTGATAAAATCCATAACAAGCTAAGCTATTGGAAAGCCAAATTTTCTATCCGTTGGAAGGTTGGTTCTTATCCAGTCAACAATGGCCTCCATCTAGAACTATTACATGCAGTGTTTTTTACTCCCCTCCAGTATTCATAGTCAGCTAGACCAAATCAAAAAGAACTTTCTTTGGGGAAGTTATGATGACACAAATCATAGACAACTTCTAAAGTGGGATTTAGTCGTACAACCTAAAGCCTGTGGAGGTTTGGGTACATCAAAAGCAAGAATTAAAAATCAAAATTTGCTAGTAAAGCTTGGTTGGAGACTAATCCAGGAGAAGGCTACCCCTTGTGTAACACCCCAAACCCGAGACCATTGCCGGTGTCGGACCCGAGGGGTTAACAAGCCAAGTTCACATGTTTTTGCCCACCAATTTGACATTTCCAGTCAGGCTGGAAAACTGCGTCACTGTCGCCTTAAAAATCATATGTCGAGTTTCAAAACTCGGAAACTGGTTTCGTAAATTTTCCCTGAATTTAGACTCATATATCCATCCATGGATTTATTTCTAGGATTTTTGGTCGGGCCAATTGGTACAGTTTATTAGTTAAAGTTACCCATGTTACAGGGATCGACTGCTCTGACCTTCGCGCGGTATAACTTGAATATCTCTCTGTATAGGGATTTAATGCTGGTGTCGTTTGTTTCTAATGAAACTAGACTCAAAATGGAATCCGTACATATAAGGTATGTCTCCTAATTCTTTTGGATAATTTATAGTGAATTTTAAAGTTGCGACAGGGAACCCAGAACCCATTCTGGCCCTGTCTCACAATAGCTTTAATAACTCTTAACCTGTAACTCTTATGACCATTTCGTTTCTTCCATATGAAAATAGACTCATCAAGGTTCATTTACATAGCTTATTCACTATTTAATTCCATTCCTATGAATTTTGGTGATTTTTCACATTCACGCCACTGCAGCTGGCAGCATCTGTTTTAAGGTAGGACTTACCTATTTGGTAGTCTCCATGATTCAACTAGTCTTGCCATACATAGGTTCATATATGATCATTTTAACCATGCCAATGGCTGATCATATGACCAACATTCCCATTTCCAAGCCATAGCCACATCATGACACCAAATATATACATACAACCCACAATTAGTCTAAGTTCATGCTCCCTTTTCGAGCCATTTTCGCATGGCCGTACATACTTACATTACAACGTATTTAACAAACAAGAGGTAGTCCTATACATGCCATCTCAAGTTTAATCAAAAAAAATTTATACCAAAATGGAGGCTTGATAGTGTGGATGACTTCGACTTCAACGATCCCAAATCCGATTGCTTGAGCGAAATCTAGAAAACTAAGAGCCAAAGCAACGGGTAAGCATTTTTATGCTTAGTAAGTCTCAAGGAATATAATTAACTCTAATTACAGCAATACATTCACATAGCCAAATGCATCATTTCATTAATACACATTCTTACTTCATACTTCATCATTATATAAGTTCGCAAAGCATCAATCAATTCAATAACTGAAATTCATTAGTCGATTGAGCGAATATTGCTCAAACACGTCGACTTTCCAATGCACATATAACGTACCTTATCCTTTGGGCTTTCCGAGTGTACTAATTGAATTCATTTCAGCAACCAACACTCACCTCCAGCCCAAGATTCTTCGAATATAACCGGATATAATCACGTGCACAAATGCCTTGGTCTTAGCCGGATAGAATAACTTCATACGAATGCCTTCGGCCTTAGCCCGGATATAGCCACTAGCACAATTGCCTTGGGTCTTAACCGGATATAATTTCCAGCATAATTGTCTTGGGCTTAGCCCGATATCATTCAATTTCTCATGCACACATACATCAATAATCATTGGACATACTTATTTCATTTTCGTTACTAAGGCTCAAACACAATTATAATCATTAGCATATTCGCCTTGGGACTTAGCCCGGTGGAATTCAAATACTCATACACACATAATCAATAATCATACACAACCATATTTCATCTCACATAATTCAAGTAAGGTCACTTCTTGAGGACTTACCTCGGATGTTGTCGAACGGCTTTTTCGGCTATTCGATCACCTTTTCCTTTCCCTTGTCCAATTGTGGCCCTCTTAACTCTTGAGCTAATTCAACAAATTCAATTTATTAAAACCTCATTGTGCTTGCTTATGGCCGAATATGACAAGGATTTTAAATGGTCATATGGCCACTCTTTAACTTGAATACACAATGGTCATGCACATTTTATACTACATCAAGCAATTCAATACAATTTATTTGAGCATCAAGGAAATGCTAAGGCCTTCAATAGGCTACCCAAGGCGAATATTCATGTACATGTTGAGGTCAATTTTGCACTTAATACCTCACAAAACAGCATGCAATTTACTAATTAATGCTTTGCACATTGTGGCCCAAAACTTATAATATAGCATCAAGCACCTACATGTGTGCTAGGCCGAATTGTGCTTGCAATTTCACAAGCATTCTTCCACATCTTCTTCTTTAAACCAATATATTCATCACTTAGTTCATAACCAAAACATAATGTGCAATCATATATATGCATATATGAGCATGGCCGAATTTTCAAGGTGTCCATAGCCATCCAAAACACAAATTTTAACTAACATGCAAGAAGCATGAATCATGCTCAAGAATGCATCATGGCGAATATGACAATCATGTTCCTTTTCAACTTCAATCATGATAAAACAAAGAGAAAACTCAAAATCTTACTCATGAGTAGAAAATCCATCATTGCATGCATCATCATCAAGCTTCACACTTAGCATGCAATGGCTTTATCACCATAACAACTTTGCCCAAATACCATTTCCATGGCATAACAAAGATTTGAGCCATGGCTAACATGCACATCAAGTTAGCAACCAAGTCATGCATGAAACTCCTAACACAACCTCATACATACCTTAATCTTGATGTAAACTTAGCCAAATCTCCTTCTAGGTCTCTTCCAACCCAAGCATGAAGCAAAAATCCTCCCCTTTTCCCTAGTAATTTCGCCAAGAAGATGAGAAAGGATGAACAAATTTTTCTTTTCTTTCCTTAGTACATTCGCCAAGCCTATGGAGAAGGATGAACATTTTTTCTTTTTTTTTCATACTCTTATTTTATTATTTCAAACATGCACCACTAGCAAAACATGTTTAAGACATGTTTTCTTTTGCCCATATTCATCACCATGGCCGCCACTATAGTCAAATTTGGGGAATTTGACATGCAAGGACAACATTTCCTAGTGTGCATCAATAGGCCACTTCCACATTTGCCTATCTCAAATTCTAAATTTTCTCACACAAGTCCTTTCTAGTGAAATTCACCTTTATAACACTAAATCAATCATCAAAAATGTCATACATGAATACTCACATATTATAGGCATCAAAATAAATTTTAAATTATTGTTATGCCTCGGTTTTGTGGTCCCAAACCATATTCCGCTAGGGTCTATTTTGGGCTGTCACAACTCCCCCTCTTAAGGAATTTTCGTCCCCGAAAATCTTACCGTAAATAGGTTCGGATACCGCTCTCTCATAGAGTTCTCGGTCTCCCAAGTAGCTTCTTCTATCCCGTGCTTGAGCCATAACACTTTCACTAGCGGAACCCGCTTGTTTCGCAACTCTTTCACTTCTCGTGATAGGATACGAATCGGTTCTTCTTCATAACTCATATTAGCTTGAATTTCAATTCGATGGACTAATCACGTGCGATGGATCGGATCTATAACGTCAAGCATCGAAACGTGGAAGACATCGTGAACCTTTTGAGTTCGGGGGCAAAATCAAACGATATGCCACCGGACCGACTCGCTCGATATCTCATATGGCCCAATGAACCTCGGGCTCAACTTGCCCTTACGGCCGAACACGAGTATCTTTTCCAAGGCGATACCTTGAGAAACACTTTATCACCCACGATACTCGATATCCTTATGCTTCATATCCGCGTCGACTTGACGATCGAAGGCTATCTTCAAACTTTCACGGATTACTTTCACTTTCTGCTCAGCATCCCTAATCAAATCCACCCGAAAATCTTGCTTTCACCAAGCTCGGTCAAAACAATGGTGTACGGCATTTACGCCTACAAAGCCTCGTAGGGTGCCATCTTAATACTCGATTGAAAGTCGTTGTTGTAAGCGAATTCAATCAACGGCAAATACCGTTCCCATGAACCACTAAACTCGAGGACGCAACATCTTAACATATCCTCGAGTATCCGAATTATCCGCTTCGGATTGACCATCGGTTTGGGGTGAAAGCGGTCTGAAATGCAACTTGGTACCCAAAGCTTCTTGCAACTTTTTCCGAATCGCGAGGTAAATCTCGGATCTCTATCCGACACGATGGAAATAGGCACCCGTGTAATCTCACGATCCGAGAAACGTACAATTCCGCTAATTTGTCCATTGAAAAATCCGTGCGTCGGGGGACAAAGTGGGCCGACTTAGTCAATCGATCTACCACGACCCAAACCGCATCCTTCTTACTTGCGACAATGGCGGTCCGGATACAAAGTCCATTGTGACTCGATCCCATTTCCACTCGGGTATCGTGATTGGTCAAGTAATCCTGAAGGCACGATGTTCCGCTTTCACTTGTTGACATATTAAACATCTCAAACAAAGTCGGAGATGTCTCGCTTCATACCATGCCACCAAAATCGACGTTTCAAATCATTGTACATCTTCGTACTCCCGGGTGGATTGCCATTCGGCTACAATGGGCTTCATTCGAATTATCGAAATGAGTTCAATTCTTTGGGACACACAGACGACTTTTGAACCTCAAACAATCGTCATCGTCGATTTGAAACTCCGAGTCCTTGTTCGAACACACGCAGCCCGCTTTGCAACCAACTCGTCATCGACTTTCCGAGCTTCTCGAATTTGGTGTGTCAATAATGGTTTGGCTTTCAATTCAGCCACTAACACACTGTCGGATCGGATAGACAAGTGCACATTCATCGTCAGTAAGTGAATAACGATTTACGACTCAAGGCATCCGCAACCACATTCGCCTTTCCCGGGTGATAGTCAATGATCACTCATAATCCTTTAACACTCGAGCCAACATCTTTGTCGCAGATTTAAGTCTCGTTGGGTCATCAAATACTTGAGACTTTTGTGATCCGAGTATACATGGCACCTTTCACCAAATAAGTAATGTCGCCAAATCTTTAAGGCGAATACGATGGCGCCAATTCGAGATCATGAGTCGGATAATTTTTCTCATGTGGCTTTAATTGCCTCGACGCATAGGCCACAACCCGACCTTCTTGCATTAATCGCAACCTAACCCAAGTAGAGAGGCGTCGCTATAGATGACAAACTCCTTGCGGACTCGGGTTGCACTAGAATTGGGGCTTCATCAAATAAGTTTTCAGTTGATCGAAGCTTTTTGGCATTTCTCCGTCCATTCAACTTAACATCCTTTTGGAGTAAGCCGTCATCGGCGTGGCTATCGTTGAGAAGCCTTTACAAATCGTCGGTAATAACCGCAAGCCCCAAAAAGCTTGAACCTCGGTAATATTTCTGAGGCTTCCAATTTAGTATGGCTAAAATTTTATTCGGTCGACTCGAATACCCGTCTGATACCACATGACCCAAGAAGCTAACCTCTCTTAACCGAACTCACACTTGCTGAACTTAGCATATAATTACTTGTCCCGTAAAATTTGCAGCACTAACCGCAGTGTTCAAAGATGTTCGGTCTCATTTCTTGAATAGACCAAGATGTCATCAATGAACACGACTACGAATCGATCCAAATATGGTCTAAAGATTCGATTCATTAAATCCATAAATACCGCAGGGCATTAGTGAGCCCAAACGGCATCACCAGAACTCATAGTGACCATATCTCGCTCAAGGCGCCTTGGGCACGTCGAATCTCGGATTCGCAATTGATAGTAGCCCGATCTCAAATCTATTTTCGAGAACACCGAGGCTCCCTTCAGATTGATCGAACAAGTCATCAATACGTGGCAACGGATATTTGTTCTTTATCGTCGCTTTGTTAAGTCGACGATAGTCGATCTACAATCGCATGGTTCCATCCTTCTTCTTCACGAACAACACCGCGCACCCCCTAAGCGAAAAACTCAAGCGAGCAAAACCTCTATCCACCAATTCTTGCAACCGAGCTTTCAACTCCTTCAATTCCGTTGGTGCCATACGATACGGAGCTATCGAATTGGAGTGGTACCGGTACCAATTCGATGCCAAATTCTATTTCCGAACAAGTGGTAAACCCGCAATTCTTGGGAAAACATCCGGTATTCACAAACCACGGCGCAGATTCGGGTTTCTTCTCCGATTCCTTGTCATCGAAAGTACGACGCAAGGTACGCTTCGCACCCTTTCTTACATATTTCTGGGCCAACATCGCTGATATTACAGCTGGCAACCCCTTTAAGTCCGTGGACTCAACCCGAATTATTTCATTATTCGCGCACCTCAAATCGATAGTCTTGCTCTTGCAATTTACAACCGCATCGTGCATGGTCAACCAATCCAAACCAAGAATAACATCGAACTCATCGAATGGCAAAAGCATTAAGTCCGCGGAAAACAAGAACCTCGGAACACTAGGGGACTTTTCTTGCACACTTTGTTAACAAGCACGTAATGACCCAAGGGTTTGACACCGAATTACAAACTCAGTAGACTCAATGGGCAAAGTCTTATTGGATGCTAAGGTTTCACATATATATGAATGAGTAGAACCAGGGTCAATCAAAGCAATTACATTTGTATTGAAAAGAGTGAAAGTACCGGTAATAACATCCGGAGAGGCAGATCCTCGGCGTGCGCAGATGGCATAAGTCCTAGCAGGAGCACGAGCCTCAGATCTGATGGTAGCATCTCTAGATCCTCTCTGACCGCCACTGACATTGCCCATATTTCTAGGTGGCCTACCTCGAGCAGTGGTAGCACCCGGGTTTGCACTCTGACTTGCATTCTGTTCATGCATCCTCGGGCAATCCTTCATAAAGTGGTCGGCCGATCCACACTTATAGCAGGAGCGATCACGAAACCAACAGCTCCCGAATGCCATTTGCCACAATGTGGACACTCCGCCCTCTCTACGATCATTTCCGCCACCGGCGATTGAGGTGACTCGTGTGGTCACAGGGGGTCGATCACGTCCTCGTCTAGAAAAGCCCGAAACGCCTCTAGACCGGCTCGCATCATCTCGAAATCTCTTCGATGCTTGTTGAAGAGACTTTCCCGAGGACCTCTTTCGGAATTCTCCAATCCCCACATCAGCTTTTTGTTTCTCCTTTCTAAGCTCTTCGGCTTTACAAGCTCGCTCAACAAGTACTACGAACTCTCGTATCTCGAGAATGCCAACAAACATCCTTATATCATCATTCAGCCCATCCTCGAAGCGTTTACACATAATAGCTTCGGACGAAATGCATTCTCGCGTGTACCAGCTAAGCCTCACAAACTTTCGTTCGTAGTCGGTAACGGACATAGAACCTTGCTTAAGATCAAGAAATTCCCTCCGCTTTTGGTCGATGAATCTCTGACTGATATACTTTTTGAACTCGGTTTGAAAGAATTCCCAAGTCACTTGCTCTCTAGGCACCACGAAGTCGAGTACTCCACCAATAGTAGGCGGACTCAGTAGCAAGGAGATGGTACACTTTAAGCACTCATCGGGTGTACAGGATAGCTCATCAAGCACCGGATAGTGTTATCTAACCAAAATTCAGCGCTTCGGCATCATCATCATCCGTAGCCTTAAATTCAGTGGCCCCATGTTTTCGAATCCTATCGATTGGGGCTTACTTGACCTTATTTGGTCAGTCACGGAGGTATTGTAGGTGCGGGGTTGCATTTGTCGGGAATGGAGGTTGTGGAACAGCCGTGTTGGTTCGAATGTATTGATTAAACCATTCGCTCATCACACTATAAAAGGCTTGCTTAGCCTCGTCATTAGGATTGCTGGCCATAGGTTGAGAGTCCGGCGCTGTCCCTTGCGCGGGAGCAGCGCCACACTCTCCACATCATCAGCTATCGCTTCGGTTGGGATCGGGATCCATTGCTATAAACAAACACAAAGTCAAATTGTCGAAATCACCACACTATCGATTCATCATTTAATGGCATGTATAGCTAGACCCCAAACACATCACGGTAGTCCTAGAATCGACTAAACCGTGGCTCGATACCAATAAAATTGTAACACCCCAAACCCGAGACCATTGCGGTGTCGGACCCGAGGGGTTAACAAGCCAAGTTCACATGTTTTTGCCCACCAATTTGACATTTCCAGTCAGGCTGGAAAACTGCGTCACTGTCGCCTTAAAATCATATCTCGAGTTTCAAAACTCGGAAACTGGTTTCGTAAATTTTCCCTGAATTTAGACTCATATATCCATCCATGGATTTATTTCTATGATTTTTGGTCGGGCCAATTGGTACAGTTTATTAGTTAAAGTTACCCATGTTACAGGGATCGACTGCTCTGCCCTTCGCGCGGTATAACTTGAATATCTCTCTGTATAGGGATTTAATGCTGGTGTCGTTTGTTTCTAATGAAACTAGACTCAAAATGGAATCCGTACATATAAGGTATGTCTCCTAATTCTTTTTGGATAATTTATAGTGAATTTTTAAAGTTGCGACAGGGAACCCAGAACCCATTCTGGCCCTGTCTCACAATAGCTTTAATAACTCTTAACCTGTAACTCTTATGACCATTTCGTTTCTTCCATATGAAAATAGACTCATCAAGGTTCATTTACATAGCTTATTCACTATTTAATTCCATTCCTATGAATTTTGGTGATTTTTCACATTCACGCCACTGCAGCTGGCAGCATCTGTTTTAAGGTAGGACTTACCTATTTGGTAGTCTCCATGATTCAACTAGTCTTGCCATACATAGGTTCATATATGATCATTTTAACCATGCCAATGGCTGATCATATGACCAACATTCCCATTTCCAAGCCATAGCCACATCATGACACCAAATATATACATACAACCCACAATTAGTCTAAGTTCATGCTCCCTTTTCGAGCCATTTTCGCATGGCCGTACATACTTACATTACAACGTATTTAACAAACAAGAGGTAGTCCTATACATGCCATCTCAAGTTCAATCAAAAAAATTTATACCAAAATGGAGGCTTGATAGTGTGGATGACTTCGACTTCAACGATCCCAAATCCGATTGCTTGAGCGAAATCTAGAAAACTAAGAGCCAAAGCAACGGGTAAGCATTTTTATGCTTAGTAAGTCTCAAGGAATATAATTAACTCTAATTACAGCAATACATTCACATAGCCAAATGCATCATTTCATTAATACACATTCTTACTTCATACTTCATCATTATATAAGTTCGCAAAGCATCAATCAATTCAATAACTGAAATTCATTAGTCGATTGAGCGAATGTTGCTCAAACACGTCGACTTTCCAATGCACATATAACGTACCTTATCCTTTGGGCTTTCCGAGTGTACTAATTGAATTCATTTCAGCAACCAACACTCACCTCCAGCCCAAGATTCTTCGAATATAACCGGATATAATCACGTGCACAAATGCCTTGGTCTTAGCCCGGATAGAATAACTCGCATCGAATGCCTTCGGCCTTAGCCGGATATAGCCACTAGCACAATTGCCTTGGTCTTAACCGGATATAATTTCAGCATAATTGTCTTCGGCTTAGCCCGGATATCATTCAATTTCTCATGCACACATACATCAATAATCATTGGACATATTTATTTCATTTTCGTTACTAAGGCTCAAACACAATTATAATCATTAGCATATTCGCCTTGGGACTTAGCCCGGTGGAATTCAAATACTCATACACACATAATCAATAATCATACACAACCATATTTCATCTCACATAATTCAAGTAAGGTCACTTCTTGAGGACTTACCTCGGATGTTGTCGAACAGCTTTTTCGCTATTCGATCACCTTTTCCTTTCCCTTGTCCAATTGTGGCCCTCTTAGCTCTTGAGCTAATTCAACAAATTCAATTTATTAAAACCTCATTGTGCTTGCTTATGGCGAATATGACAAGGATTTTAAATGGTCATATGGCCACTCTTTAACTTGAATACACAATGGTCATGCACATTTTATACTACATCAAGCAATTCAATACAATTTATTTGAGCATCAAGGAAATGCTAAGGCCTTCAATAGGCTACCCAAGGCGAATATTCATGTACATGTTGAGGTCAATTTTGCACTTAATACCTCACAAAAACAGCATGCAATTTACTAATTAATGCTTTGCACATTGTGGCCCAAAACTTATAATATAGCATCAAGCACCTACATGTGTGCTAGGCGAATTGTGCTTGCAATTTCACAAGCATTCTTCCACATCTTCTTCTTTAAACCAATATATTCATCACTTAGTTCATAACCAAAACATAATGTGCAATCATATATATGCATATATGAGCATGGCGAATTTTCAAGGTGTCCATAGCCATCCAAAACACAAATTTTAACTAACATGCAAGAAGCATGAATCATGCTCAAGAATGCATCATGGCGAATATGACAATCATGTTCCTTTTCAACTTCAATCATGATAAAACAAAGAGAAACTCAAAATCTTACTCATGAGTAGAAAATCCATCATTGCATGCATCATCATCAAGCTTCACACTTAGCATGCAATGGCTTTATCACCATAACAACTTTGCCCAAATACCATTTCCATGGCATAACAAAGATTTGAGCCATGGCTAACATGCACATCAAGTTAGCAACCAAGTCATGCATGAAACGCCTAACACAACCTCATACATACCTTAATCTTGATGTAAACTTAGCCAAATCTCCTTCTAGGTCTCTTCCAACCCAAGCATGAAGCAAAAATCCTCCCCTTTTCCCTAGTAATTTCGCCAAGAAGATGAGAAAGGATGAACAAATTTTTCTTTTCTTTCCTTAGTACATTCGCCAAGCCTATGGAGAAGGATGAACATTTTTTTTTTTTTTTTCATACTCTTATTTTATTATTTCAAACATGCACCACTAGCAAAACATGTTTAAGACATGTTTTCTTTTGCCCATATTCATCACCATGGCCGGCCACTATAGTCAAATTTGGGGAATTTGACATGCAAGGACAACATTTCCTAGTGTGCATCAATAGGCCACTTCCACATTTGCCTATCTTAAATTCTAAATTTTCTCACACAAGTCCTTTCTAGTGAAATTCACCTTTATAACACTAAATCAATCATCAAAAAATGTCATACATGAATACTCACATATTATAGGCATCAAAATAAATTTTAAATTATTGTTATGCCTCGGTTTTGTGGTCCCGAAACCACATTCCGGCTAGGGTCTATTTTGGGCTGTCACACCTTGGGCTAAAATCCTTATATCAAAATGCATCACTGACCCTAGTAATCCAAACCTTGTACGGAATACACCCTTTTGAAGAAGATTAGCCACTTCATTGAGCTAGGGATGAGATGGGCTATTATGGTAGAACTATGAAATTTTTAGTGATAATTGGTCAAGACAAGGCCCTCTCCGCAATACTGTACAAGGCCCCCTGTCGCCATTGGAGGAGTTTTGGTCTTTCGAGCAAGTCTGCAATAGCTAGGATCGTAGTGGTTTTTATTCAATATTTGTCCAATTCCCGCAAGATTTAATTGATGTGCTCTTAAGCACTCTAGGGATCGGATTTTGTTGGTTGGGGGCTTACGAAATCTAGAACATTTACCTTGGCTAATGCTTATTCTTTCATCCTAGCATTTACTACTCCCTAATGACACTTCCCCGGGTAGTCAACTAACTCTCTGGAATTTGATTTGGAAAGCTCGTCTTCCTTCAAAGTTAAAGCTCTTCCCTTAGAAATGTGGGTGGACAGCTCTCCGAACCCGATATTTTATTATCAGTCGAGGTATGAACTTAGTGGATCCTGTTGTTTTCGCAATGTTGAACATGAAACTATTGCTCATTTGTGCTGGGAATGTCATATTGTCCAGCAATTATGAAATTCTGCTCATTTTCACTTTTGAGTTAGACCTCAACTGAGTAGTTCGGGGGAATGGGCCCAAGAAAATGTCACTTCAGAAGTGTGAGTTCACCACCCGACGATTCCTTAGTCCATTGTTTTTACCTTCGCCTTATGGAAAATTTGGCTGCGTCATAATGCCCTAGTCTTTTCCATGTCTAGACCTCTAAGAGTATTGATCAAAGAACTTGTAAGTTGGGTGGAGCTCCTCGTCGCAAGTGCTTATAATAGCATAAAATGTAAAGTACAGTACACACAAGCTTAGAAAGAAACTTGTATTATAAATAATGGGTCCTGAAATAAAAAGAAAAAAGAAAAAAAAAATGAAGTTAACATCTTCACATTCCTTGTCTCTACACCAAACACTTACATCACTTGATTAAGAATAAAGTCGGTAGAGTTTTGGGGGGAGGGGAGGGGGAACATGAACGACAATGGACCCAAAAAACGAAAGAGAAAATGATATTGTACTTCCCCTAGTCATTTCTTTTACCAACTCAATCCTGAAAATCATGCATATGATCTAAAAGGTAGTTGGCTGCAAGTTCCTCATTCTTGTTGCACGCAAAGAACACTTGGAGCACAGTTGCACGATCAAACCCCATTGCTTCAAGCTGCAAGAGATGGGGAATGAACAAGAGAATAAGGAGACTACAAAAGTATTTGTAGGCACAAGATCAATGCAACAAATTTGAGTTTATTAATCATCTAAAAGTAAAACCATTTGCCTAAAATAAAGATGTGATGCATATTTCATAACTCAGATAAAGGCCAAGGAAATGAAAGCATTTCCAGAGGCAGTGGGGAAGATAGCTAAATAATCCACGATAACAGAGAATAGTGAACACATCCAAGTCAGCCTTTATGTAACAGATGACATACCCGTTCTATGGCTTCACGTTCTTCAGGTGTGACTTGCACAGCTTGTGGCATCGCCTCAGCTAATTGCCCCAAAATGTTTCTTTACAACAGGAATGTCAAATAAGCACTTGATATACATGCAGTATATAAGTTCAAGAAATGAGCAACTAAAAACAAGACTCACCCCTCTCCACCTTCAGCAGGTTCATTGATCAGGCGAAGAAAGTCACCCTGATGCTCTTGGATAAGTCTCATTAGATTAGGATTTTGTTTCCCCAACTCTTGAAGCATAGGCTGCCAAAAATATAAAAAAGGGAGACATTGAGGAAAGGTGAAAGGAAAAAAGGAAGAAGAAAAGAAAATGAAGCACACACATGAAGATTGAAGAGGGGAAACAAGGGACCAGAGAATAACCTGTAATATTTGTGGGTTGGCTTGCACCATCGCTCGCAAAGCTTGAAACTGAAAAGAGAATTGCAAACTGAGTGTAGTCCTAGGTAGGTATTTACATGACAGTCATGCTAACAAGCCCATTTATAACCAAATGAGAAAGAGAGACCTGTGGACTGTTCCGTAAAAAATCAAGAGAGCCAGCCCCAGCACCACTTGCACCCATGTTCGGAAGGCCCTGTATCAATAAAAAGCAATCAAGTCACTGGTTCATTTGCCCATCATCAAATTTATCAAATGTCTACCGCATGACAATTTTACCTGGGGAAAGAGGTCTAATGGATTTGCATTAGGTCCACTAGTAGGAATAGCTGCCATTTGTGCAGGCTGTTGAGGTGGTGCTGCAGGGCTAGTGGTTTGCCCAACTACAGGAGCATGGGCCACAGGTGGAGCTTCAGCTTGCTCAGGGATGCCCTAGTATTTGCAACAATCATTTATGACGAGATGAGACACAGCTTAGGAAACAAATGAACGCTTGTTTTTGTTGCAAATTAAAAAGAAGAAAAGAAAAGGGTGCAGTATAAAATATCATCAAAACCCACCATTCCCAACGGGGAAAAAATTAAGACACACCATATGATAGAAATCCAACATTCCTGTTTACAATTTTTTTTTTTTTTTTGGGGGGGGATGGAGGGAGAGGGGGAGTCAAAAAAGTTCTCATCAAAGGAAAATTCACAATTCCCAGACACTTATCCACCAAGTCAAAAAGAAATAGCAAAATGGAACAGAGGAAGCATATTTTAGGTGTAAAGAAATTTAATCATCATTGACCAATAAATCATAGTGAGGAGAAATCCAAGTTTCAAATAGAATTACATCAACTTATAAATGATGAAAATGGCATAATCATCATTGCAAGAAAACCTTTAAGAATGACCTCAGCTAACTCGGTTATTTCCACATCTACATTAAGGAGAATAATAAAACAAAAGCAACTAGAACCACAGAAGAACGCACATATTCTTCAAGATACAAGTAAGGTACTTACAGAATACAAATATTCAACAGCTCTCTCTGGGTTATTATAAGCAGCGCGAAGGGTGCGGACAACAGTGTCCCTGTCCCAGGTCCCTCCACCCATGTCAAGAATTTGTTGGATTGTTCCCTCTAAGTTACTCCCTGCAACCAAATTAGATGCTGCTTGACCATAAACATCAGAATCTGACCTGTTTCCAAAGACATTATTCAAGATATTACAATTATGCGAAAGAAAACAAGGAAAAAAACCAAGATCTCTCCTACTAAAAGCAATTCGATAAAATCAAATGCAAGCTTCTGTCCTTCAAATTAGAAGCATGAAAGTTACTATCAAGAATAAGTTACTCACAGAGGAGTACTTGAAGCAACAGGAGCAGATTCAGCAGGAGGTGCAGCCCTGAATAAGAAATTAATAAACAATTAATCAATTGCAAAGGTGCTGTATCTGACCAAAAGTGTTGTATAGCGGGACTTACGCCGCAGACGTCACAACAGGTGCAGTCGAAGCTGGTACTGTAGCTGTTGGCAGACTACTTGCCTCAGGAGCCTACAAAGAATAAAAAATCACTACTCACTCAACAATAATCGTTGCTGAACAAGTTTAGGAAGAAGAATTATTCTTAGTTTTTCTAATCTGACTATAGCCTTTTAAAGAATAGCAGGAAAAATAAAAAGAAAATAATCTCTAGAAATTAGCCTATCCCTAAAAATTAGTAATTTGATTATGGCTAATAGTACAAGGAAATTCCTAGAACTACGATAGAAAATCTGCTTAATTTAAGGAATTCCAACACTCCCCCTCAAGCTGGAGTGTAGATGTTAATCAAACCCAGCTTGCCCATAATTTCTTCGAACATTTTTCTGCTCAAGCTTTTGGTTAACACGTCTGCTACTTGTTGTCTTGTAGGTAGATATGAAACACAAACTTCCCCTTTGCTAATTTTCTCCGTAATAAAGTGGCGATCAATTTCCACATGCTTGGTACGGTCATGGTGTACAGGGTTATGAGCTATGCTAACTGCTGCCTGGTTGTCACAGTATAATGTTATAGGTTTTGTATAGGATAATTTTAGTTCTCCCATTAGCCGTTGTAACCACATTCCTTCACATATACCGTGGGACAAAGCTCGATATTCAGATTCAGCACTGCTGCGTGCCACAACAAATTGCTTTTTACTCCTCCATGTCACGAGATTACCCCAACCATAGCTGCAGTAACCGCTTGTGGAGCGCCTGTCGTTAACTGCCCCTGCCCAGTTTGCATCAGTGTAGACTTCTATGCTTCGATTTACATCTTTCTTGAAATGCAACCCCTTACCAGGAGTCCCTTTTAAGTATCTCAATATCCTGTAGGCAGCTTCCAAATGTTTCTCCCTAGGAGCATGCATAAATTGACTTATAACACTTACTCCAAAAGCTATGTCCGAACGAGTGTGAGAAAGATAGATAAGTTTTCCCACTAACCGTTGATATCTCCCCCTGTCTACCTCTTCTCCATCCTATCAGTTCCTAATTTAAGGTTGGGTTCCATAGGAGTCTCGGCTGGTTTGCAACCCAACAGTCCGACTTCAAAAAGTAGATCAAGAACATACTTTCTTTGAGAGATTGAAATACCTGCCTTTGACCTTGCTATCTCCATTCCTAGAAAATATCGAAGATTCCCCAAATCTTTAAGTTGAAACTCAAGACTTAAGAACTCTTTTAGTCTTTCAATTTCAATAGAATCATCCCCTGTCAATATTATGTCATCTACATAGACAATGAGAATACAGCAGTTCCCATTATCCGAGTGTTTGTAGAATAAGGTGTGATCAGCTTGACCTTGAGTATAATGTCTACTAGTCATGGCTTTGGCAAAACGATTAAACCAAGCCCTAGGGGATTGCTTTAGTCCATACAAGGACTTCTTCAACTTGCATACTTGGCTCTTGCTTCCTTCGAATCCAGGCGGAAAATCCATGTAGACTTCTTCGTTTAATTCTCCATTGAGAAAAAGCGTTCTTTACATCCAATTGGATCAAAGGCCATTCTAAGTGACAGCAATTGAGAGAAGCACTCGAATAGTATTCAATTTGGCCACCGGTGCAAATGTTCCCTCATAGTCCAACCCATATGTTTGAGTGAAACCCCTGGCCACAAGTCTAGCCTTGTATCGATCAATGCTCCCATCTGGTTTAAATTTTCTAGTGAAAATCCACTTACAACCCACGGTCTTCTTCCCAGTAGGTAGTTTAGATATTTCCCAAGTTCCATTGTCTTCAAGGGCCTTTATTTCTTCCAACACAGCTTGCCTCCATTTGGTTGACTTAAGAGCCTCTTCTATGTTTTTTGGAGTTTCTATAGAGTCAACATTAGAAACAAAGGCATTGTAGGATTTAGACAAGTTTCCATAGGATACAAACCGAGAAATGGGATGTTGAGTGCAGCTCCTAGTGCCCTTTCTTACTGCAATTGGAAGATAGATGGAAGATGAAGGAGGTGAAACTTCTTCCTCAAGACAGTCCTCGGGTAAAGATGGCATTGGCACTGCTGTTTCTGTTTCAGGCAGCTGATGTCTCCGAGAGTATACACAAAGCCCCTGAGTTTTTTCTTGTTGTTTTTCAAAATGAGTGGGCTGTTTTTCTTCATTAGTACGGTTAATCACCCTTGTTTCTTGTTGCTGAACAGTGGAGATAGGAAAAACAGGTTCCAAAACAGGAAAAACAGTGGCTGTAGGATTTTCAGCAGGTTTTGTAGTGGTGGTAGGGCTGATAGAGTCTTGAGGTATAATGAGAAGATTGCTCAAGGTCTCATCTTCACTAAGTATCTCCCCCTGAAGATGAGAGGCTGAAAAATATGGCTCGTTTTCGAAGAAAGTAACATCAAGGGACACAAACATCCGGTGTAAGGTTGGAGAGTAGCACTTGTACCCTTTTTGTGTAGGTGAGTAACCAATAAAGACACAAGTGTGGGCTCTAGGATCAAGTTTAGATCGGTTAGGTTGATGGTTGTGGACAAATGCTTTGCAACCAATTGTTTTGGTTGGGAGATTAGGAACACAAAACAAGGGAAAAAAATTTTGAAGAGTATGTAAAGGTGTTTGAAAGTTTAATACCTTAGATGGGAATCGGTTTATAAGATAACAAGCAGTGAGGACAGCTTCTCCCCAAAAATACTTTGGTACACCCATAGTAAACATAAGAGCACAAGCCACGGCTACAAGGTGTCTATTTTTCCTCTCGGAAACCCCGTTTTGTTGAGGGGTGTCAGGACAAGAACTTTGATGTATGATTCCTTGCTCAGAAAGATAAGGACTTAGGATAGAATTAAAGTACTCTCTCCCATTATCAGTTCTAAGGGTGTGAATATTTGAATTGAACTGGGTTCGAATCATTGAATGAAAATTTTTAAAGACTCTAGAGACTTCGGATTTTTCTTTAAGGAGATAGATCCAACAAACTCTAGTGTGGTCATCAATGGAAGTCATAAACCACCTAGCCCCTGTGATGTTTTTTACTCGACTGGCTCCCCATAGATCACTGTGGATTAAAGAGAAAGGTTGAGATTGACCATAAGGTTTCAAAGGATAAGGGACACGAGTGTGTTTGGACAGTTGGCAAACTTCACAGTTCAATGAACTTATTTTCTTATTTAGAAATAGTAGAGGAAACAATTTCTTCAAGTACATGAAATTTGGGTGTCCTAGTCTACGGTGCCATAGCATGATAGAATCTTCTTTTGATGTAGATAACGCCATCCCTTCCTGTGAACTGTTTTTGTTCCAAAGATATAAGCCATCATCAACTTTAGCAATGCCAATCATCTTCCCCAATTCCTGTTCCTGAACCACACAACCTAAAGCAGAAAATTCAACAAGTACTTTTTCATCCTTGGTAAGCTTGCTAATTGAGAGTAAATTATAGGAAAGATTTGGAACATGTAAAACTTTATCAAGGGAAAAATTTTCAGTAAGTCTAACTGTCCCAATTCCAGCCACCAGCGAATAAGATCCATCAGCTATGCGAATCCGAGAGTGAACATGACAAGGTAAATAGGTGTGAAACAAACTTAGATTACCTGTCATGTGGTCGGATGCACCCGAGTCTAGTATCCAGGAAGTTGTGATAGGTTCGTGTGTAGTATTTAAAGCAGTACCTTGAATAGCTAGTGACCCACTGGCTGTAGGAGTCCTGAGTAGTTTATGAAGAGCCTCAAGTTGAGTTTTGGTTAGCCGAAGTTTATGAAGAGTCTCAGAGGAATTTTCGGTGTCACCCATGGGAGTAGGGTTTCTAACAGAGAAAACAGAACAAGAAAAGAGAAGAAAGAGTAGGATCAACTGAATTCCTGATGCTCTTGATACCATGAACAAGTTTAGGAAGAAGAATTATTCTTATTTTTTCTAATCTGACTATAGCCTTTTAAAGAATAGCAGGAAAAATAAAAAGGAAATAATCTCTAGAAATTAGCCTATCCCTAAAAATTAGTAATTTGATTATAGCTAATAGTACAAGGAAATTCCTAGAACTAAGGTGGAAAATCTGCTTAATTTAAGGAATTCCAACAGTTGCAAACAGGCATGGTTTTCAGAAGCAACATACCCTAAAGATTGTATAGCGGGGGAAAACAGACATTATGTAACTAACTCAAACATTTAAGGTGGTTGAATTTGGTAATAACACCAACTCAAACTCCAAATTATGCATTATGTTTGTAGCTCAATAGTGTAACATATCTAGCAGTTGGACTCAAAACAACTCAAACCTGGGCTATATCTATAAACCCAAAATCTTAAAAGCATTCTATTTGCTACCTATAACTTTTTTGATGATCTACTCGTATACAAAGTATATTTGCTCAAGATGCTTGACTATCACTTCAAGTGCTAGTTCATAGCACTGAAGTAAAGAACACCTACCATCACGGCAAAAACAGAACCCCAACGCTTTTCATGCTATACCAATTGCAAATGCCTTTAGAAATGTAACTAAAAAGGTACAGTGACAATCACTGCTTACGAGCAATTATGCATGCAAGTAGCAGTAAGAGAGGTAACAAAATTATAATCTTACTTTCTTTGTAGGAGCCGTTGAAGCAGTTGAGCACTCACCAGATGCACCCTTATTCTAGTTTATTTAAGCAAAAAGGACACTATTAATATGAAAATGAAAGTCATCAAAAATAAATTAAGATACAAATATAAGTAAGAGGTAGAATAATAGTGCAAAGAAAATTTTCTAGTTTAGCAAAAATTTGATTTATAAGATGCACCTAAAGCAAAGCAACAACCAGATTTCAAAAGAAAAATATAATGATACAACACTCCATCATAAGTTATATCTAAGATAACTTTCAAGTTCAACAGCAGTGTGAAAAATAATTATGTCAGTTAGGCATTTATTAGGACAAAGTTCAGAAAAGTTAGAACAAGTTAGATGAAAGATTACAGACATAAAAATCAGGATATTGTAACCAAACTCACCTTTGTCAACATGATCACAATAAAGCTATTTTCAGTGACACTGTTTTCAGCCAGTGTCGTGTCATCTTTAAGAACTTTTCCCTTAAAGATAAGCATTTGTTGTGCAGCAGGATAAACATCTGCCCCTTGAACAGTTTCTATGTTCTTCTTTACATCTGCAACCTGAAAGTATTGACAAGCATTAGCAGCGGAATTGTATAATACCAACTGACAAAGTAATGTAAAAGGCAGAAGGCAGAATGCATTTTATCCCAAGAATTTCATGTCTGTGCATATATATATGCATATATAAGCCTTAAAAGCATAAAAAGTAGCAAAAAACAATAACAATAATAATAGCTTATTTATATAGTTAGAAAATCCACATCATTAAAAAACACAACCCTTGATTAGATGTAACCATAGAATGCAGAACTTGATCCTTGGTTATAGAAGATCTATTAAAAGAAGCATCTGTACATTTAATCCAGTGTTTATAGCCACACAAATTTTTTTTTTAAAAAAAAAAAAAAGAAAAGGTGAAAGAACTTTGCAAAATATGACATATTAGCATATTTCAATGTTTAAAGCTTGTCTATACCCCAGTTCAAACTTAAATCTAGCACACTACAACTAGCAATTACATGGCAATCTATGAATTAATATTCAATGATACAAGTTAATGAAATACTAATACAAAAATGAAGCCCACAAATCAAAGTATTACTCACTAATTTCAATGAACTAGTAAAAAGCATTACGTAGAAAGAAGTACTTAATTGCTAATTGTCGCCAGAAGAAAATGATATCGCCGTTCAAGCTACACGAGTATCAGTCCACTAAAACTTAATCGAAGTAGCTAGACTATTCACAAGCTAAATAAACATATTCAATGAATTAGACACTAAAATTGAACAAAACATTACGATCTCCGATTTTACATGTCAGGCATGGTAATTTAACTCCGTGCATAATAAGTCCAACTAATACAATCCTAGATGAACGCGAATTAATGTTCAAATATAGGGGAAAACGGAAAACCCTAGTCAAGAAACGTAAAATCCCTGGGAAAAGAGGGAGAGAGAGAAGCGAACCGCATCTTCTGGTTTGACTTCGATATCGAAGTGAGTGCCTTTGAGAGTTTTGACGGAAACCTTCATCTTCTGCCAATTTCGATCTTCCACTACGTTTGTCAAAATCCGCCGATCCTATTTATATATGTTAAAATGTTCCACGAGTATGCTTTTCGAAAATAAGGAATTTCTCTGCTTTTCGAAAATAAGGAATTTAGATCAAATTATTTGGTTAAATTGTTAATATTTTTATTTTCTTTATTTCATGAAAATTAGAAAAATTACGAGTCCGTCGATCCTGTAGTTTTATTTAATGGAATTTTGGTTAGATTTTTAATTTTGATTAAACTGTTAACATTTTATTTTTTATTAAATTTAAATTAAATATAAATTTAAGTGTTTAATTATATAGATACAAAGTGAATTTTTATTTTAAACTTAACCAAAAATTAATAATAGTAACAGTTGAGTTTGAATGAATTTTTAAAATTTGAAAAAATAGAAAAATAAAATTATAAAATAAAATATATAAATTAAATTCTTAAATTTTGAAATATATAAAGACTTGTGACATATTTTAACTATTTACATATCGGAGACACAAAGGAGAGAAATGTTAGCAAGACTATTTTTTATTTTTTTGTAATAAAAGAATTTTGATTAGAAAAGAAAGATTGCATAATTATTCTAGTCGAAGGCTTCTTTTAAAATAAGAGACAAAATTTCATTAAGGATTCATTACATGCAATAACAAAACCATAATTAATATGTTCATACAAAAGGTTATAAATAGAAAGCTTGCTTCCTAATCTTGACACATCACCCGCACTCTAATTTCTTTCTTTGGGAAATATGTTTTGATTTAGAATAGAAAAACGAAACATCCTATAATAATTAATCAAAGTTGCAAAATAAAAAAATAAAAAAAAACTAGTAATAAACACATTAGAAGTAAATGAAATTATTGTCAGACTTTTATTTTGAAGTGAGATTTTCAAATCAACAAGTTTGATGCCATCGTGCAACGCCACAAAGCCTCGATGCTACAAACTTCGGGGATATGTCAATTACTTTTTATAATCCAACCACTAGCATGATTTTTTATAATCCCCCGCCCTTACTTTACCATGATTGCCAAGTGATGATCCATCAGTATTGAGCTTTTTTTATCCTTAACGAGGCGACTGCCAATTAACCATCCCTTGAGAGGGTGGGTATTTACCTTCAAAGCTAGTGAGGCAGCAAATAATTCACATGCACCAGCCAAAGCTCGCTCCCTCATACTACATTGCCTAGCGTCGCTATTAAAGGTGACAACATTCCTAAGAAGTAATAATTCCCTAAGAGCAAAAGAGAAGACAAGGTACGAAGGAAGTTTAGGATTAGAGGTCCAGCTTTAGGATTTAAGGTTGGAAAAAATCCAACACTCCCAGTTACACGACAAAAGGGGAAGACGATGGCTATGCAACGTGGTGACAAACCACCATTCATTCACCATGTCGCTATCTCTCAAGATGTGAGAGATGTTGTCGTTGCTCCATTTGCAAAAAGTACATAAGTCATTGAAGTTCAATCCTCTACGATTCAAAAAGCTTGCGGTAGGTAGAGTATGATTCACATATTTTCGGAGGAAAATTTTTAATTTGGGGGAAATTCTAGATTTCCAAAGGCAGTTCCATTTATCTTCATTCTAAATGGTCTTTAATCACACTCAGAGCTGCTAAGTTATAAGCACTAGAAAGGGAGAAGGTGTCATCTATCAACACAGTATATCACCACAGCTCGGATCAAAGGAAATTGGGGTGTTAAGGGCAACAACAAGAAAATCGTTAGAAATTTGACTTGGTCTTCAATTTGGACAGTTTTGTCATCTAACAAATCTATAGACCTATCCAAAATAAATTAATAAGTTAAAGGACCAAAGAATAAAATTTAACCAATTTAAATAATTAATTAAAACCCAAATTATTAATGAAATATTTAAAATGAATTATTAAATATAATTTTATATTTTATTATTTAATTTAATCATGCATGAGCCATTTTATGTCTTAAAAATATAATATGCTCAAATCAATATAAAATAAGCCATTTTATGCATGAAAACTATATAATAAAGCATAAAATTACATTTTAATAATTTCTATGTCCTAATTTCATATTTTCACATATTTCATTAATTTATTAAACAATTACTTAGTTTTAACAATGAATTTAAGTAAAAGGTGATAAATTACATAGGAAAAATCCTATATATTTTTCAGTTTACAATGCCACATCTAATGTTTCCAGAACCATCTTATTGCTCTTATTCTTCATCGCATCTCTAACAAAAGCTACCTCCATTTTCGTTTCTTTATTTGCGTTTGTTACCATACCTTACTTTGGGACCATTTCCTTCTCCTCAGTGCCTTTGAGACCTCACATGCATTCTTCATTCAGTAAGCTATAACTTCCTCAACTTCAGGAAGAGGCCCATAAACAAATGATCGATACTTCCTCTCAAGCGTATAATGTTTACGTTCTTTTTCAGAATACATCTTCATTACTTTTTATGTCTCTTAAAATTTCCATCTCTATACAAATCTTAATCATAACGAGCACCTTACCAGAATACTCATAGATACATTTCGTACTTACTAATCCTGTGATATCCCGAATTAGGGCCTAAATGGAATAGTGGTTTCGAAACCACAATTCTGAAGTAGAAAAATTTATTCCGATTAATTTTTATAATTTATTAAGTGATTAGATGCATGTGTTAGAATATCGATAAAAAATTTCATGAATTGCATGTCTAATTTGCCTATTAGGACTTAATTGCAAAAGTTGATAAATATGAGTTTTAGATGTTAAAGGATTTAATTGAAGAGCATAATTGAAGTAGAGGTCCTTAAATGGTAATTATACCATTAGGTTTTCATGGACAAAAGTGGACATACATAGGTAGAAATAACCAAAGTTTTTAATGAAGGATATTTTAGTCATTTGGTAATTAAAAGATTAAAAAAAGGAAAAAGTTGGCAAAATATGTCCATCTTCTTCATTAGGACAAAATTTCAAGGGCTGTCCATAGCTAGAGTTTGTTTCAAGCTTCTAAGCTCCATAGTAAGTGATTCCAAGCCCCGTTTTTAATGTTCTTTATGTTTTTGGAGTCTCGGTAACTTGATTTAGCTTATTCTAGCAATAATTTAACCTAAGGTTTATATTTGGAAAAATACCCATAGGTGAAATGTTTATTTTGATGTTTTATGGTAGAATATGAAGCTTTAAATTGTGTTAAACAACTTTTGCTAAACGATTTTACGTGAAAACGAGTAAAATGACATAATCGGTAAAAATACCTAATGTTTATAACTACATGTTAGAGTGAGAATTTGATGTTTTCATAGAAGGGAAAAATGATCATCATGTCATAAAACATAATAATTTTGGAAAAAAATTTAATTTTTGAGCTTTAGGGCAAAAGTGTAAATATGAAAAAGTTTAGAGGCAAAATTGTAATTTTTCCAAAGTTAGAGTTAAGGACTATTTTGATAAATGTGAGTATTAAATCAGCTAAATCTGTTATTTTAGACCAAGAAAGACGTGGAATCGACCTTGATCGGGGAAAGGAAAAGATTGTGGACTAAATTGCAAAATTTCTTTATTTTGTACCGAGGTAAGTTCAGGTGTAAATGTAGTAACATAATTGTCATTTTAAGTAATTTAATGTTATTTATATGAAATGATGATTAATATCATGAAATATTATGTTTTGTGGTTATTATTGAGTAATATGCAAATTATGTGTGCTACTTGTTAAATATGAATTGCTACCGAGTATCGGTTTCGATATTCCGTGGAAGATGGCAAAGATGTGTGATCGAGGAAAAATCTCATTTGAACCTTGGGAATAGATTAGAATACAAGTGACATGTCACTAAGATATTTGAGTTTCGAGCTCGTTGAGTTGAGTCCGAGTTCGTGAGATGTAACTAGGCATCTGAACTCGTTGAGTTGAGTCCGAGTTCACTTATGGATCTGACGCCTTGAGCTCGTTGAGTTGAGTCTGAGTTCACTTATGGGCGGGTTACATGGTAGCTTGGCTACATAATTTCCATGAGCTATTGAGTTTGTCTAGTCTGGGTATGGCACTTATGTGCATGAAATCCGTGTATTCAAATCATATTCCGATGTGTTCAACGGGTAAATCTTAAGTGGATAAGGTGAGTACCTAAAACGAAGGTGACATGTTGGTAAGTGTGGTGAATGAGAAAATTTGTACAGGTATGTACTTAACCCTCGCGTTGAGACTTCAATATAACAATAATATGGTAGGATCATGAATGAGAAATATGATATGAATGCTTTGATGATATTATGCAAATGTGGATTTCGTATTATTGCATGGTTATGTTACTTGCTATTTACATGTGAACTTGCTAAGCAATTATGCTTACTCCCTCCTCTCTATTCTTTGTAGTTTTGTCAAGCCGGCTAGGAGATCGGGAACTGTCGGAGGCGCGCTCACACTATCAACAAACTATTTCGGTATAATAACTTGTATATTTTGGGAATATGGCATGTATAGCATTATAATCATTTTGTGTATATAATCTTATGATATGGCTCATGGATGGCATGGAAATGTTTGAGAATGATTAGCTATTGGAGTGGCTAATCAAGATTATATTTGATAACATGTATGCTTTATGTGCTAACTAATCTATGGAAATCCATAAAATGGTGAAATTGGCTATAAAACAGAATCACACAGCAGCAGTGACATGACTTTGAAAAGTCACTAAAAATAGTATAGATAGAATTAGATGATTAATAAAAATATGGAATTGAATATTAATGAATCTATTTTCATGTGGAAGAAACAAAATAGGTAAAAGAGTTATATTTTATGAGATATTTATGTTTTGGTGAAATAGGGTCAGAGCAATTTCTGGATTCCCTATTCTGAATTTAGAAATTCATTATAAATTGTGTAAAAATAATTAGGACTCACAATTTATATGTATGGATTCCTTATTGAGTATATTTTTAAGAGAAACAAACGACATGGTCATTGGATCTCTGTACAGGAACAAATTTGATTCATAGTGCACAGGGGTTAGAGTAGCCAAACCCTGAAATAGGGGAGACTTTAACTAATAAACTGTACTAATTGGCCCTACCAAAAATTCTAGAAAAAAAAATTAGTAAGTAGATATATGAGTCTAGTTTCAGGAAAAATTTACATAATTTGATTTCGAGTTTCGTAACTCGATATATGATTTTTTTAGCGACTGTGACGCAAATGGACAATTTACTACAAGAATTGTTTGAACTTGTTTAAATGCTAAAATAAGTTTAGTAATGTCTCATGCTCGACTCCGGCGACAGTGTCGGGTAAGGGGGCGTTACAAATCCCACTATTTGTAGTTAAGAATAATAAGAAATACGTCGATAACTTAGTATAGAGTCTGCTACAAAGGGCGTGCTTTATGGTTTATTCTTGAAAGCCTTTCTAGAACACCCCATAGGAGTAGCCCAATTTGTGTGTCATAAAAACTTTCTCTACAGGATTCACCATAGAGGATGTCCCTTCATAACCCACTGCAAGGGCATATCCTTTATTCTTTGCCACAAAGGCTTTAAGTCCAAAATCTGCCTTTCATATTGCTCCTTCCTTATTCGTCAAGAATTCCATTCCTTCATAAAACGTCATGGTAATCATTTCTTTCTTTCAGATTTGCCATAGAGGCGTTTCTTTCAGAAGGTTGCCACAAGGGCCATTCTTTAGAGTGCACCATAAAGGCATCCTTTACAAGATTTTCCATGAAAGCTTCCATTTCTTAGATCGCCACAGAGGCTTCCATTTTTTTAGATCACCACAAAGGCTTCCATTTTTTTTAGATCGCCACAAAGGCTTCCATTTCTTAGATTGCCACTAAAGCTTCCATTTCTTAGATTGCCATGAAGGCTTTCATTTCTTAGATTGCCACAAAGGCTTCCATTTCTTAGATCGCCACAAAGGCATCCATTTTTTAGATCACCATAAAGGCTTCTATTTTTCTGGCGTTTTTATGATAGGGATTCGTGTAAATTCACATTCCATGAAGTTTGCCCCTCATCATCCTCTGTCACGCAGGGAACCCCATTAGGTAATAACTTTTCTTAAAGTTCTTTCTATATGATGTCATAGCCCACCAGATATGGTTTAACACAATATGGTGCCATGGCCATGGGCTTTCCTTTTAGAGATCATGTTTAAAGTCTCGACGGACCCCTTTAGACTCCACTGCGATGAACAGACAAACATTTAACAGGCCTTTCATGCATTAACACCATAAAAATTAACATGCTATTCACCTGATACATTCAAAACATGCCCATACAATCAAGCTTCAACTTCATATTATTTATCACATACTTTATACCAGTAAGATTCATGCAAGTCATACATGCAACCCTCAAATAATATTCACACATCAATATATTCATTATACCATTCTTTTTTAGTTTCCATTTGCAGTTCATATGGTTCTTCACGGAAGCATTTAAAATAAATAGTTTACACATATGAGTCATTTTAAAGACTCACGTGACAAAAATGTGTAATAGCTTGAGTTCTAGATCCAAGACCTACTCAGGAATTACTGCAACCACTACCTTTTAAAAATGAAAGGACACCATCAAAACTCATTTAAATAACCTTTCCCATAATTTGAAACACAAATAACCCATATACAAGGCCTTACTTCTTTAGGCATTCATGTAGATCTACTAGAGTCATAAAACTCACCGCGACGAAATCACTAGTAGAATCCAGGGTTTTAGATCTAGCTTAAAGGAATGCTTCCATTTTATCCAGCCTTAGTTTTCAATGTTTGAAGAGAGAAGAAGAGAACTCTCTTTATTCAAATTAGAAAACCTATTAATATAATCTAGGTCTTTATTGGAACTTGATAAATGTCACATCACTATTGAATTGTCTTATCAAAGTTTACAACTTCTGAGAAACCTAATTAAGTATTTCCCTTGTCAATTAACTGTCTTGGTTCACGTTCGGTTAGACCCTAACCAGCTTACATTCTAACTTAACCTGCATAATACAACAGAGAAAATGGTGCACTATACCTCTGACGTTGACTCATACCCTCAATACTGATTTACTTGATTACATCTTATTTCTAACAAATCATAGCAATCTAGTACAGAGCCCTCACTAACTTAAACTCATAACTATATCCACCAAGTCAATATGCCAGAAAGGGTACTTAGGCGAATACTACTCCACCAACATATTTCTAAAAGACTACGCCAGACCTTGTGCTTGCTAGAATTAGGGCGTTACAACTCTCCCCCCTTAATAAAATTTTATCCTCGAAATTTTTATCCCCCATAGGATTTCAATTACCACGATGTTTGGTTGCTCACGCCAAGCATAAATCAATGACGATATAGATTCCCTCACCCACACTTCATGTTTTTTCCCTCTTACTGACATACCCCTCAAAAGTCTTAAAAATATATCATCAGATTGCTTCTCTGAATGAAATCAAATTTTGGCAGTTAAACACTCGGGTATAGACACCGCATGGTTACCTCTTTGACCAATGTCAATATTGCATTGGAGAATGTAAAAAATTTTCACAAAGTAAGCTCTTGAGCACATTTATCTCTATAGAACAAAAACTCTAAACCTTCTTCTACACATTCATCAAACCTTCATTTTTTCTTAATAGCTTTCCCGACTTCTTTTTTTTTTTTGTCTTCTCTGATTTTCTAGATTCCTTAAAGATAATATTATTTCCTTTTATTTCTCGTTCCTTTTTCTTATTTTCATACAAGAATGT
Source organism: Gossypium arboreum (assembly GCF_025698485.1). Classification (NCBI taxonomy): domain Eukaryota; kingdom Viridiplantae; phylum Streptophyta; class Magnoliopsida; order Malvales; family Malvaceae; genus Gossypium; species Gossypium arboreum. The sequence continues at coordinate 13,483,508 of NC_069082.1, read as the reverse complement.
CAAGGATAAGTATTCGTGGTAAAGGCCATAACCAGAGTAGCTGTAACGAACTATTTTTAGTAGTGTCAAAAATAGTGATTTCGAGACCACGACTCCAATGAATAAGCTATTATTTTAATATTTATTTAATGTCTATAGGGTTAATTTAAGGTAGTATTAAATTTTTGTTAAGAAATTTTGAAGTTTAAATGTTAATTACGTAAAAAGGACTAAATTGAAAAAAGCAAAAAAGTTGATTTGTATTAGTTAAAAGATTCAAATGGCTATGGAATCTCAAGATAATGCACTTAGATGGTAATTACATTATACATGTTGATAGTGGACAATTATGGGCATGTTTATGTTCATTATTAAGTTATAAAATAAGGGTAAAATAGTAAATAATTAAAAAAAATGACTTAAAAAAAAAGATGAATGGCTATCATCTTTTCCAATTTTGCTTTGCTCAAACCGAAAACCATTGTAGAGAATAGGGAGCTTTCAAATATGGTGTTTTGTTCTTGCATAGTATGTTTTTTAGTCCCGTTTTTAATGTTTTTTTATATTTTTATTATCCTTTTAGCTTAATCTATTTAGCCGAGGAGTAATTTGCAAAACTGTTAAAGGTTGGAGGTTTTTCCATGAATGAAATTGATGTGTTTGAGATAATAAGTGTAAGATAATTAAATTTTGTTATTAAATGATCATGATTTGTTAAGTGGATTTTTTTGAATGTAAGGTTTAAGGATTAAATTGCTTAATTCATAAATTTCATGTATATTGTATGAAATAATGGAAAAATGTAGATTATTTAAGCTTAGGGAAGAATCGGTTATGATGGATTAGGTTAAAAAATGGTTAAATTTCAAGTTATTAGCTTAAGGACTAAGTTGTGAAAAAGTTAAAATAGGTGGAGTAATTTTGCAATTTCAAGATAATATGAATTATTTATTGAATTGAATAATTGAAGTTATTTGAAGTACTTGATTGAATGAAATTATTATTTAGATCAAGATACGCAACAATTGGATTTAAATCGGGGCAAAGTTAAGGTGTTGGATTAATTTTCGACTCTGTTAAATGATCGTAATAACGAGGTAAGTTCGTATGAATTATAATCTTATTAATTATAGTTTGATTTGATTATTTGTTATAACATGTTGAATACGAATCAGACTTGGAAATATCACGATGTTTTGAACTAATGGTTAAGTAATCTCGTTTGAACCTTAAAAATTCTTGGGATACAAATGACATGTCATTAGGGTTATACGATTTTGGGTGTTGGTCTTGAATGTGCTATTGATGGCTGAGGTCCTACATTTGTTACGGATTTTCCACAGCTCGTGTGAGCAGTATCGAGTAGCTAACATTTTGACCCACTACTTGTGTGAGGAAGCCCATTTTACAATTCGTGTGAGCACTATTGAAAAGGAAAGGTTACTATTACATGAAAAGGTACATTATGTGTAAACATTCTCAAGTATCCGATGAAATTCTAGATGGTTCGATAGGTAAGAAAAGGATGATGGAAATGCATGTATAAGAATACATTCTTGCTAATGTTTATTTGAAAAGGTAAAATGGGTATGAATTTATGAAATGTAATGAATGAGATGTTGCTATGTGATTTTAAAGAAATGTATGGAATTTATTTCTTAATATATGAGATGTTATGTTTTCATGATTTCTACCAACCATGTGAATTATGATGCATAGGAAAGTTTTATGTTAATTGATGAAATGAGCATGATTGTATGGATTGTTAATTGATGTTCAGTAAGTTGAAGTTTAACTAATACAACCTTACTAAGCATTAAATGCTTATGTGGTTATTTTTCCTTTGTTTTGTAAATCATCGGAAGCTCGACTTGTTGGAACCTTGTCGAAGTCTTATCACACTATCCAACAACCACTTTGGGTGTTTTTGGTTATTTTGAACTATGGTTATAAATGGCATGTATCAGATTTAAGGTCATTTATGCTTTTGGGTGTTTTGGTTACTTTTATAAATGGTTGTATACATATATGGTGTAGTTGGTTTGTTTATATGTTAAAAGCTATATGAATATGGTCATTTTGGTATGCTTAATTTGAATGGTGGAATGGATTGACAATTGTTGTCATTAGGTAGCTATTTTACCTATGTTTTTTGCTTGAGATGTGGCATTATAGTTTTGTTCTTAATTGATTTTGTTATGGTATGAATTGATGTGCCTTTGAATGCCATATTGGGCATAGGATTTAGGTTGATTGAATTGGTATGTTTATGAATGTTTGAACTGTGTTTAGGTTCATTGAATGTATGTACAAATGGAGTAGCTTGTTGGACAAGGTTTGGTTTTGAAATGGCTTATTTTAGGGGTTAATTATGGAGCACACGGGCTATCACACTGTCGTGTGACTCACATGGCCTGGCTATACAGCCGTGTGTCACTATTTATTTTAGGTGCAGGTTACACATGATCTAAGACATGGCCATGTACTAAGTCAGTGAGTTACACGGTCTGGTACACGGTCTGAGACACGACCGTGTATAACAAGTCAGTGAGTTACACGGTCTACAAACACGGGCATGTGATATAGTCACACAGGCGTGAGAATAGCTACATGGCCATGTCTGGAGTCACATGGTCTAGGCTCACTGTTCTTACAATTTTTTATATTTTTCTCAAAATTTTTAATTTATTCAAATCGATCCCCAATTATTTTTAAATCATTTTTAAGGCCCCAAATGCTCGGTTTAAAGCCCAAATGAGTATTACTGGTATGATTAAATTGTGTAATTGTTATTCATTTTATAATTTGAATTAATATTCTATATTGAAGTTAAATGTTCTGTTTTTTATGGTAATGCTTCATAACCCTAATTCGACAACGGAGATGGGTTAGGGTTGTTACAGTAGCCAAAATTTACCCCCTCACAAATTACACTATCTTTGGACCTCAAGAGCTTGAAAATAATCCTTCCCGAGCTTCCACTCCTATGTATGAATGTAGCACAACCCAAGAAGAAGCGGACCGATTCTTAATAGCCTGAGGCTTCTATTGTCCGAACTTTGCCTACGACGTCAAAATACCACCGAGGTGTCGTCTCAATGACAACACTCAAGATTTCATCCTTCCTCTTATTTTATTAGAAGTTGGCTTCCATCTGCCCAGACATCCGTTCTTTTTCAGTGCTTTCAGAGTACGACATCGCACCAGGGCAGTTATCGACCCTGTCTTAGTGGATCTTTATAGCCTATTTCATAGACTTTTTCCAAAGAAATGAACCTTCACTCCTGGGAGTTTTCCAAAAATTTTACCAACTTAAAATTACCAAACAAAGGGCCGGTGTTGAAATTGAATATGTCATACGTAAGAAACTATTTCTAGAAGTTTCTCCATCGAATATGTTGACTTGTGACATGAGAAATATGTGCTTTGAAACAATGAATACCCAATTAACGGTTTCAGATTTAGTCAGGTATAATTGGCATGCCATAAGATTAGTGTACGGTATTTTACTTCGATTTATACCAATGAGGCATAGAGCATACATTACACTTTGGATGTATCAATGATGTGCTAGGCACATTTTGTAACACCCCGAACCCGTGACCGTCGCCGGTGTCGGACACGAGGGGTTAATGGGCCAAATCTTCTCAAGGTACCAACCAATTTGGCATTTCCAGACAGGCTGGGAAACTGCGTCACTGTCGCCATAAAAATCATATCTCGAGTTTCAAACCTCGGAAACTGATTCCGTAAATTTTTCCTGAATTTAGACTCATATATCTATCCATGGATTTATTTCTAGAATTTTTGGTTGGGCCAATTGGTACAGTTTATTAGTTAAAGTCACCAATGTTACAGGAGTCGACTACACTGACCTTCGCGCGTTAAAACTTGAATATCTCTCTGTACAGGGCTTTAATACTGGTGCCGTTTGTTTCTAATGAAACTAGACTCAAAATGGAATCTGCACATATAAGGCATGACTTCTAATTCTTTCTGGATAATTTATAGTAAATTTTCAAAGTCACGACAGGGGACCCAGAAACCGTTCTGGCCCTGTCTCACGAGAACTTTAATATCTCTCAATATACTGCTCATATGGTCGTTTCGTTCCATCCATATTAAACTAGATTCATCAGGGTTCAATTGCATAATTTATTCACTATTTAATTCTACTTCTACTATTTTTAGTGATTTTAAATCTCACCTCACTGCTGCTGTCTGCAACAGTTACTGCAGTAGACTATGCCAATTTCATGAATCTTTCCTTGGCCTTAATCATCCATCAAACATGACACAAATTATGGCCACCTTATCAAAATTAAAGTTTCTAAGACTCGTGGCTATAGGTTCTAGCATCCCACTCGACGACCACATAGGCCATTTTCACATGGCTTAAAGTTTACAACCCACAGTTCAACAAAATATAATAGCCTATACATGCCAATTGTTCTTCAACAACGAAGACAATACCAAAATATTTCAGCGGTGTGATGACTTCAACGACGGTTCCGAGCACTAAACAATACGAGTCCACGAGACCTAAAATGGGTGACAAGAAAACACCGAGTGAGTTTATAACTCAGTAAGTCATAAGCACTTTACAATTATCCATTAGCTAAATTCATCACAAAGTGAAACAATGAAACAAGGCTAGGTACTTCATCCATATCGGAACTATACCATAATTCCTCGGACCTTTCGGTTCAATCTCATACCAAGCCATACATCCACATTTCATATTTATACGATAAGATATTTGAGGCATTTTCACACACTAACTCATTTTCACCACAATCACACAATTGCAATCATCACATAGATTTAAAGCTTACCAAGCTCAACCCCGAGCATGAACATATTGTCTATTCGTCATGAGCTCAAGGTACTTACCCGATTCGCTGTCCGGGATTAACTCGATAATGTCGCACACTCAGTGCCAATTGTAATACAAGAGCATATAGTGAATCCGCACACTTAGTGCTATATATTTTCAGCTCGCACACTTAGTGCTATAGAATCAAACTCGCACACTTAGTGCTGTACAATTTTATACCCGCACACTTAGTGCCAATCTTGTCACCGTCTCCATTTATACCCGCACACTTAGTGCCGTGACCAATACCTTATGCATTTTGCTGCCTTTATACATTCAACAATGGCATCATTCCATACACATACATTTTCATTTACACATCAATTCATTAAACACAATTGCATATATATTATGATCATTTAAATCAATACAAAATATATGCTTAATGACTTACCTCGGATGTTGTCGCACGTTTTCAATGGCTATTCGATTACTTTGTCTTTCCCCTTGTCCAACTTTGGTCCTTTGAGTTCTTGAGCTAGTTCACACAAATTTAACTTATTAAAACCTCATTATGCTAGCTTATGGCGAATATGACAAGGAGTTTAAATGGTCATATGGCCACCCTTTTGCTTGGATACACATTGGTCATGCACATTTTATATTACATCAAGCAATTCAATACAATTCATTCAAGCATCAAGGAAAAGCTAAGGCCCTCAATAGGCTACCTAAGGCGAATATACACATCAACATATGTATTCGTTCATGTGGCCGAACATACACATTCATGTTAAGGCCGATTTCCACACTTGATACATTCAACAAGTAAGGTCGCTTGTATCGACTTAACACCAATTTGATTCAAGTTCACAACTAGGCTAGTATGCATATATACACTAGTAAATCAAACACTAACATTTGTACTTCACCTTACTAGCACTTCTCATTCAAATGACATGAACAACGAACATAGTTTCCTTTTATTTCCTACCATGGCCAAATGCCATACAACACCATACCATGCATCATTACAAGCTTTACCTTTAGCATGCAAATAACATCCACAAATCCACCTTAGTTGAACCTTAACTCATCTTCATGCCTCACCACCACAACATCAAACATCAAACATCAATGATACCAAGAAGACAACACCCATGGCGAATATCATCCCCATTTCATGGTAAAGGTTTAGACCATGGGTTAGGTGGAACTCAAACTATCAACTAAAAGCATGCATAAATCTCATGGATAACATCAACATACCTTAGTCTAGCAAACTCCCATGGCTGATTTTCTCAAGCTTCCCCTTTCTTCTTAGTATATTCGCCAAGCAAGGAGAAAATGAGAGAATGAACACTTTTTTTTCTTTCTTTCTTTTTTGTTTTGTTTCTCCCATGTACGGCAAGGGGGGAGAGCATCCACACTTTTTTTTTTTTTGTTATCATCATTATCTTTTTTCCATTTCTTTAATGCTAACTTTCTTAATTTATTGTTTCCTACATGCATCACTAGTCTAACATGTTGGAGACATGTTTCCACCCATAGTATGGCCGGCCATCATGCTTCATTTTGGCTAATTTGACATGCAAGGACAACACTTTCCCACATGTATTAATAGGCCACCTTACATTTGCCTAGCACATTTCTAAATTTTCTCACATAAGTCCTATTTGATAAAATTCACTTACAATTAACAAAATCCAAACATGAAATTTCACACATGCATATATACATATAATGAGCATCAATTATGATGGTTAATTATTATTATGACTCGGTTTAGTGGTCCCAAACCACTTTCCGACTAGGGTCAATTTAGGGATGTCACAGCTCTCCCCACTTAAGAAATTTTCGTCCCGAAAATCTTACCGTAAATAGGCTCGGTATCGCTCTTTCATAGAGTCCTCAAGTTCCCAAGTGGCTTCTTCCATTCCGTGTTTATGCCACAACACCTTCACTAATGGGATTTTCCTATTGCGCAACTCTTTTACTTCACGCCTCATAATGCGAACCGGTTCCTCTTCATAGCTCAAATTAGGCTGAATCTCAATCTCGATGGAGCAATTACGTGTGATGGATCGACCTATATCGTCAAGCATTGAGACATGAAAACGTTAGAATCCTTTCGAGCTCGGGGCAAAATTAATCGATATGCGATCGCCCAACTCGTTCGGATACTTCATATGGCCCGATGAACCTCGGACTCAATTTGCCCTTACGACCAAATCTAAGCACCTTCTTCCAAGGTGAAACTTTGAGAAAGACCTTGTCTCCAACCTGATATTCAACATCTTTTCTTTTCAAATCCGCATATGACTTTTGGCGATCCGAAGCAGCTTTCAAACTTTCCCGAATTACTCGAACTTTTTGCTCGGCATCCTTAACCAAATCAACCCCGAAGAATTTACCTTCACTAAGTTTAGTCCAGAATAATGGGGTACGGCATTTACGACCGTATAAAGCCTCGTAAGGCGCCATCTTAATACTTGATTGAAAGCTATTGTTGTGCGAATTCAATCAAAGGCGATACTGTTCCCATGAACCACTAAACTCAAGGATACAACATCTCAACATATCCTCGAGTATTTGAATTATCCGTTCGGATTGACCATCGGTTTGGGGTGGAAGGCGGTCTGAAATGCAACTTGGTACCCAAAGCTTCTTGCAACTTCTTCCAAAATCGCGAGGTAAATCTCGGATCTCTATCCGACACGATGGAAATAGGCACCCGTGTAATCTCACAATCTAAGAAACGTACAATTGGCTAGTTTGTCCATTGAAAAATCCGTGCGTCGGGATAAAGTGAGCCGACTTAGTCGGTCTATCGACAACGACCCAAATCGCATCCTTCTTACTCACCGACAATGGCGGTCGGATACAAAGTCCATTGTGACTCGATCCCATTTCCACTCGGGTATCGTGATCGGTGAAGTAATCTGAAGGCACTTGATGTTCCGCTTTCACTTGTTGACATATTAAACATCTCAAACAAAATCGAGATGTCTCGTTTCATACCATGCCACCAAAACCGACGTTTCAAATCGTTGTACATCTTCGTACTCCCGGGTGGATTGCCATTCGGCTACAATGGGCTTCGTTCAAAATTATTGGAATAAGTTCAATTCTTTGGAACACACAGACGACTTCAACCTCAAACAATCGTCATCATCGATTTGAAATTCGAGTCCTTGTTCGAACACACTCATCCCGCTTTGCAACCAACTCATCGTCGACTTTCTCGAGCTTCACGAATTTGACGTATCAATAATGGTTTGGCTTTCAATTCACTACTAACACATTGTCGGGTAGGATAGACAAGTGTACACCTCATCACTGCAAAGCAAATAGTGATTTCGCTTAAGGCATCCGCAACCACATTAGCCCTTCCCGGTGATAATCAATGACGAGCTCATAATCTTTTAACAACTCGAGCCATCGCCTTTGTCGCAGATTTAAGTCTCTTTGGGTCATCAAATATTTGAGACTTTTGTGATCCGAATACACATGGCACTTCTCACCAAATAAGTAATGTCGCCATATCTTTAAGGCGAATACGATGGCGACCAATTCGAGATCATGGGTCGGATAATTTTTCTCATGTGGCTTTAATTGTCTCGACGCATAGGCCACAACTCGCCTTTCTTGCATCAATACGCAACCCAACCCAAGTAGGGATACGTCACTATAAATGACAAACTCTTTGCCCGATTCGGGTTGCACTAGAATTGGGGCTTCACCAAATAAGCTTTCAGTTGATCGAAACTTTTCGACATTTCTCCGTCCATTCGAACTTAACATCCTTTTGGAGTAACCGTCATTGGCGTGGCTATTGTCGAGAAACCTTTACAAATCGTCGGTAATAACCAAGCAAGCCCCAAAAGCTCCTAACTTCAAGAACATTCCTTGGTGGTTTCCAATCGACTATGGCGAATTTTGTTCGGTCCACCGACACCGATCGCGGACACCACGTGCCCCAAAAAGCTAACCTCTTTCAACCAAAATTCACATTCTTGAACTTTGCGTATAATCGCTTATCTCGTAAGATTTGCAACACTAGCCTCGGTGTTCAAGATGTTCGGTTTCATCTCTCGAATAGACCAAAATGTCATCGATAAATACAACTACGAACCGATCCAAGTATGGCCTGAAAATTCTATTCATTAAATCCATAAACACCGCAGCCCAAGAATTCGTAGTGACCGTACCTCGTTCTAAAAGCGGTTTTGGGTATGTCCGATTCTTGGACCTCAACCGATAGTACCCGACCTCAAATCTATCTTTGAAAACACCGAGGCTCCTTTAATTGATCAAACAAATCGTCAATTCGTGGCAATGGATATTTATTCTTTATCGTCACTTTATTGAGTTGACGATAGTCGATGCACAACCTCATGGTTCCGTCCTTCTTCTTCACAAACAATACAAAGTCGCCCATGGAGAAAAACTCGGTCGAGCGAAACCTCTATCCGTCAATTCTTGCAATTGAACCTTCAATTCCTTTAATTCCGTTAATGACATACGATACGGGGCTATTGAAATCGGCGTAGTACCGGTACAACCGATGCGAATTCCACTTCTCGAACCGGTGGCAATCCGGTAACTCCTCGGAAAAACATCTGAATACTCACAAACCACTGTACCGATTCGAGTTTCCTTTCCGTCTCTTTACTTCCAAACACATACGCAAGGTATGTTTCACACCTCTTTTTCACATACCTCCGAGCGATCATAGAAGATATTATCGCTGACGCTCCTTTTAAATCGAGAGACTCGACTCGGACTACCTCATTATTTGCACTCCTCAAATCAATGGTTTTCCTTTTGCGTCCCACCATTGCATCATGTACGGTCACCAATCCATACCAAGAATAACATCGAATTCATGAAATGGTAGAAGCATCGATCGGTAGGAAAACAGATTCTCGAATTATTAGGGGCATCTCTTGCACACTTTATCAACGAGCACGTATTGACCCAAAGGGTTTGACACTCGAATTACGAACTCGAGAGACTCAACCGTAGAGTCTTCTTGGATGCTAAGGTTTCACATACATATGAGTGTGTAGAGCAGGGTCAATCAATGCAATCACAATAGTATCAAAGAGAGTAAAAGTACCAAGGATAACGTCGGGGAGGATGCCTCCTCTCGTGCGCGGATGGCATATGCTCTAGCAGAGCACGGGTCTCGGATCGGACGGCCAGATTAGAGGCTCCTCTCGATTACCACCCCTACCTCCAGAGATTCTCGGGGCCTACCTCCACCGTCGTTCCACTAGGTCTTGCACCTTGCGTCTTATTCCTCTCATCTAGCTCGTGCAATCTCTAATGAAGTGGTCCTTCAACCGTATCCATAACAGCCCTATTAATGACTTACCCCAACATTCACCTAGGTGTCGTCTTCCACATTGGGGGCATTCAGTCTCTCTTGACGATTATTGCCCACACTAGCTATTGAAGTAGCTCGAGTCCGTCAATGGTCGGGCTCTAATGGAAATTCCCGCAATCGTCCTCGACTTCTCGGTGTCCTCCCGAACCTCTTTATAGCCGAGAACGGAGCTTTACTCGTCGATCTTTTACGGTAATCTCTTGCTTCAAATTCAGCCTTCTTCTTCTCCTTCCCAAGTTCTTCCGCCTTGCGTGCTCGTTCGACTAGTGTCACGAACTCCTTTATCTCCAAAATTCCCACTAGTAACTTTAACTCTTCATTCAATCCTTCTTCAAATCTTTTGCACATCGCAACCTCATCAGCCACACACTCCCGAGCATACCGACTAAGTCTTACGAACTCATGTTCAGATTCGATCTGATCATCCGGCCTTGCTTGAGTTCCAAGAATTCCTTACGCTTCGATCGATGAACTGTTGACTAATGTATTTCTTCGAAATTGGATTGAAAGAAATCCCAAGTAACTCGTTCATTTGGGACTATGGAAATTAAAGTCCTCCACCAATAGTAAGTGAGTCTCATAACAAGGATATAGCACACTTAAGACATTCATCGGGTGTGCATGACAGTTCATCTAACACTCTAATGGTGTTATCGAGCCAGAACTCGGCCTTTTCGGCATCATCAGTAACTATGGCCTTGAACTCCTCGGCCCCACGCTTCCTAATCAAGTCCACAGGTGGTTTACTCAGCCTCACAGGATCAGTAACTGGAGGCATTGCGGGCTCTTGGGGTGGAGTATTTAAATTCGGGAATGGTTGGACAGCCGGGTTGGTTCGGGCATATTCGCGACCCACTCATTCATCATGGTGAAGAAGGCTTGTTTCGCCCTTCATTTTGATTATTCGCGGATGATCGAGGCTCAACGGGCGGTGTCCCTTGCGCAGGAGCAGCCGCTACACTTTCAACATCATCCGCCAAGGGTCTCTCTACCCCGGGTTCCATTGCTAATCAAAACAAAAAAATTTCAACCGTCAGAAGTCATCACATTATTAAGCACTAACAATTTGGCATGTATAGCTAGACTCACACGCGCTATGGTAGTCCTAGAACCGACTAAACCATGGCTCTAATACCAATAAAATGTAACACCCCGAACCCGTGACCGTCGCCGGTGTCGGACACGAGGGGTTAATGGGCCAAATCTTCTCAAGGTACCAACCAATTTGGCATTTCCAGACAGGCTGGGAAACTGCGTCACTGTCGCCATAAAAATCATATCTCGAGTTTCAAACCTCGGAAACTGATTCCGTAAATTGTTCCTGAATTTAGACTCATATATCTATCCATGGATTTATTTCTAGAATTTTTGGTTGGGCCAATTGGTACAGTTTATTAGTTAAAGTCACCAATGTTACAGGAGTCGACTACACTGACCTTCGCGCGTTAAAACTTGAATATCTCTCTGTACAGGGCTTTAATACTGGTGCCGTTTGTTTCTAATGAAACTAGACTCAAAATGGAATCTGCACATATAAGGCATGACTTCTAATTCTTTCTGGATAATTTATAGTAAATTTTCAAAGTCACGACAGGGGACCCAGAAACCGTTCTGGCCCTGTCTCACGAGAACTTTAATATCTCTCAATATACTGCTCATATGGTCGTTTCGTTCCATCCATATTAAACTAGATTCATCAGGGTTCAATTGCATAATTTATTCACTATTTAATTCTACTTCTACTATTTTTAGTGATTTTTCAATCTCACCTCACTGCTGCTGTCTGCAACAGTTACTGCAGAGACTATGCCAATTTCATGAATCTTTCCTTGGCCTTAATCATCCATCAAACATGACACAAATTATGGCCACCTTATCAAAATTAAAGTTTCTAAGACTCGTGGCTATAGGTTCTAGCATCCCACTCGACGACCACATAGGCCATTTTCACATGGCTTAAAGTTTACAACCCACAGTTCAACAAAATATAATAGCCTATACATGCCAATTGTTCTTCAACAACGAAGACAATACCAAAATATTTCAGCCGGTGTGATGACTTCAACGACGGTTCCGAGCACGCAACAATACGAGTCCACGAGACCTAAAATGGGTGACAAGAAAACACCGAGTGAGTTTATAACTCAGTAAGTCATAAGCACTTTACAATTATCCATTAGCTAAATTCATCACAAAGTGAAACAATGAAACAAGGCTAGGTACTTCATCCATATCGAACTATACCATAATTCCTCGGACCTTTCGGTTCAATCTCATACCAAGCCATACATCCACATTTCATATTTATACGATAAGATATTTGAGGCATTTTCACACACTAACTCATTTTCACCACAATCACACAATTGCAATCATCACATAGATTTAAAGCTTACCAAGCTCAACCCCGAGCATGAACATATTGTCTATTCGTCATGAGCTCAAGGTACTTACCCGATTCGCTGTCCGGATTAACTCGATAATGTCGCACACTCAGTGCCAATTGTAATACAAGAGCATATAGTGAATCCGCACACTTAGTGCTATATATTTTCAGCTCGCACACTTAGTGCTATAGAATCAAACTCGCACACTTAGTGCTGTACAATTTTATACCCGCACACTTAGTGCCAATCTTGTCACCGTCTCCATTTATACCCGCACACTTAGTGCCGTGACCAATACCTTATGCATTTTGCTGCCTTTATACATTCAACAATGGCATCATTCCATACACATACATTTTCATTTACACATCAATTCATTAAACACAATTGCATATATATTATGATCATTTAAATCAATACAAAATATATGCTTAATGACTTACCTCGGATGTTGTCGCATCGTTTTCAATGGCTATTCGATTACTTTGTCTTTCCCCTTGTCCAACTTTGGTCCTTTGAGTTCTTGAGCTAGTTCACACAAATTTAACTTATTAAAACCTCATTATGCTAGCTTATGGCCGAATATGACAAGGAGTTTAAATGGTCATATGGCCACCCTTTTGCTTGGATACACATTGGTCATGCACATTTTATATTACATCAAGCAATTCAATACAATTCATTCAAGCATCAAGGAAAAGCTAAGGCCCTCAATAGGCTACCTAAGGCCGAATATACACATCAACATATGTATTCGTTCATGTGGCCGAACATACACATTCATGTTAAGGCCGATTTCCACACTTGATACATTCAACAAGTAAGGTCGCTTGTATCGACTTAACACCAATTTGATTCAAGTTCACAACTAGGCTAGTATGCATATATACACTAGTAAATCAAACACTAACATTTGTACTTCACCTTACTAGCACTTCTCATTCAAATGACATGAACAACGAACATAGTTTCCTTTTATTTCCTACCATGGCCAAATGTCATACAACACCATACCATGCATCATTACAAGCTTTACCTTTAGCATGCAAATAACATCCACAAATCCACCTTAGTTGAACCTTAACTCATCTTCATGCCTCACCACCACAACATCAAACATCAAACATCAATGATACCAAGAAGACAACACCCATGGCCGAATATCATCCCCATTTCATGGTAAAGGTTTAGACCATGGGTTAGGTGGAACTCAAACTATCAACTAAAAGCATGCATAAATCTCATGGATAACATCAACATACCTTAGTCTAGCAAACTCCCATGGCTGATTTTCTCAAGCTTCCCCCCCTTTCTTCTTAGTACATTCGGCCAAGCAAGGAGAAAATGAGAGAATGAACACTTTTTTTTTTCTTTCTTTCTTTGTTTTTGTTTCTCCCATGTACGGCAAGGGGGGAAAGCATCCACACTCTTTTTTTTTTTTGTTATCATCATTATCTTTTTTTCCATTTCTTTAATGCTAACTTTCTTAATTTATTGTTTCCTACATGCATCACTAGTCTAACATGTTGGAGACATGTTTCCACCCATAGTATGGCCGCCATCATGCTTCATTTTGGCTAATTTGACATGCAAGGACAACACTTTCCCACATGTATTAATAGGCCACCTTACATTTGCCTAGCACATTTCTAAATTTTCGCACATAAGTCCTATTTGATAAAAATTCACTTACAATTAACAAAATCCAAACATGAAATTTTCACACATGCATATATACATATAATGAGCATCAATTATGATGGTTAATTATTATTATGACTCGGTTTAGTGGTCCCGAAACCACTTTCCGACTAGGGTCAATTTAGGGATGTCACACATTTATATATTGACTTCAATTTATACTGGTAAGGCGCGGAGCGCAACATACTTCAGATGTACCAATGACGCACTCAGTGCTAGTTATATTGTTGTGATGGTTGGAAGATCCGTCTATCCATCTTAAGTCTATATCCGGTTTGTAACACCCCTTACCTATAGCCGACACTGGAACAAGGTCTAAGGCATTACCGGACTCAAACATAGACAAACATACAAAATAGGGCCATAAAATTTTGCCCAAATTAAAACCATTTATTAACATACTTATCGTCCCTTATATAGGCTCATTGGGCCCAAAACATACATTAGGTGTGGATCGGGACTAAACCGAGAACTTTCGAAACTTTTGTGGCACTTAGAAAAATTTCTTGTTTTGGAGGGTTACACGCTCGTGTGGGTAAGCTGTGTGGTCACACATGCCCGTGTTGCTTAGGACACGCCCGTGTCCTCAGCCCGTATAACTCTTTGTTTATGATGTTATCAACAAAATAGGGTCACACGCCTGTGTGCTTAGGCCTTATGGCGAATTAAATTCCAAAAATCAGGTGCAAACTTCACATGGCCTGAGCACACGCCCATGTCCTAAAGCCGTGTCCTTCACACGGCTAAAACATATGACTGTGTCTCTGCCCGTGTGTTTACTATTGGGCATTCTGTTTTACTTAATTAGGGTGCAGGGGACACACGGCCGGATCACATGCCCATGGGACAGACCGTGTGTCAAACAAGGCCTAAACACACGCCCGTGTGTCTACCCGTGTGGACAACTTTAAGGCTATTTTCCAAGCCTTTTGTCATCCTCAATGACACATGCACACTTACACATTCATAAACATGGCTCATGCATATCAACTTCTTATCAATTCGTACTTGCTTAAGGCTCCATATTTTATTTAGGCTAAGCTTACCAAATCACATGCAATATGTAATATTAATTTACTTCCATTTTACACATTCATGCCTTAGTTGTTATTATGTCATTTATTCACAATTCCATCATCAAATATCCATGATCATAACCACAATTCATCCATGTCAAATGAATTTAACCATATCATGAGTGACCTCAACACATGCATGCATATATGAATAGGATTACATCCCCATAATTAATACGAGTCATATCTCATGGCCATATACAAAATGAATCATCAAATCATTATAAGCCAACACATTTGGCTAAACCAATATGACATATAACAAAAAATACCAAGTCCCTATACATGCCATACTCAAAATGTTAAGACTAACTATACCCAATATCCAATTGATAGTGTGATCGAGCCTCTGACATCCTTCGATCCCCGAGCTAGCTTCGCGATACTATAAGAAAATAAGTTCACATGAAAATAAATAACAACATAATCATGACTATATATATATATATCATTGACATAACATAGTTTATATATATGTGTCAACATAGTTTCATAAACATAACTTACACATTTTCAATCTTACCAAAAGATCATCACATACCGAGTTCATTCATATGATTTTTTTGTACATACCTATGCCAAATCGTAATACATTCTCATATTTCCTCATCAATGACTTACTTGTCGAGTAACTCACTAATTTACCCATTGAACACTCGGAATACTATCAGATGCACGGAAAGCTTGCACATAGTGCTTCATACGTAGCCACATGATATCTCACATCACATATCACACATTGCTTGTTCTCGAGCTAATCACGGGCCTGCTCACACAAGCTGACAGTCAAGATGTAACTACTCGGGTTACTCACACAAGCTGACAGGCACCCGCAACACATGCCGGGCTACCCAGCCACCAGTAGAACGTACAAGACTAGCACCCGGATTCACATAGACACATATCACATATCTTATGAGCTCAACACATATAGTTCCTACTGACATGTCACATTGTATCCTAAATTATTCCTAAGGTTCAAACGGGTTTTTCTTGAGGTCACATCTTTATCGAGCTCGTTCACAATGTCATCCTCATAGACCATAAAGTCGTTCATACACTTATCATAACCATTTAAACATAGAAACTCATACATTAATAAAGCATTAAAAACATGATATTACATTACATTATTTACACATGAACTTACCTTGGTACAAAATATGGACAACTAATTCAATTTAGTCCAAAATCTTGTTCTTTCCCCGATCTAGGTTCGGACTTCTTTTTTTTTATTATTATCTATAATAGAAAATTCAGCTCATTCAATCATCACATTATTCATATCAGTCCAAAAACTATATTTTGACAAAAATACAATTTTGCCCCTAAACTTTCACATATTTACAAATTAGCCCTTAGGCTCGTAAAATGAAATGTGTCTATTCACCCAAGCCTACCCGAACTTAACACATACTTATATCAGCCCACATTTCTCATTAAAACACACATCTTACTACTCATTTTAGACCTTTTACAAAAATGTCATTTTTAGGTGTTTTCATCAAAAATCACTTAACAAAAGATATTTATCACATATCAAACTTTCATATTCCTCCATTAAACATCAAAATACCTGCATGTCACACATGGGTAAGTTTTTTAACATGAACCCTAGCTCAAAATAATGGTAGAAATAGTTAGATCGGTTGATGAGAACTTCAAAAATATAAAGAACATTAAAAATGGGGCTAGGATGCACTTACTATTGAGCTTGAAAGTTGAAGAAACCCTAGCTATGTTGAGCATGGAAATTTTGGCCAAGGTAGATGAAGATGGACAAAATTTTTTACTTATTTTCCCTTTTAATTCTTTTATTAACCAAATGACCAAAATGCCCTTTTTAATAAACTTGCAAATTTTACCTACTCATGCCCATTTTTATCCATAAAAATAGAATTGGGGAAATTTCTATTTAAGGACCCCTAATTAATAATCCAAATCTATTTCATACGTAAAGCTTCTAGAATCTCATATTTTGCAACTTTTGCAATTTAGTCCTAAAGTTAAATTGAACACTTTATCAATAAAATTTCTTCATGAAATTTTCACACAAGCATGCAATCATATCATAGACCTCATAATAATCATAAAAAAAATTATTTCTACTTCAGATTTGTGTCTCGAAACCACTGTTCTGACTAGACCCTAATTCAGGATGTTACACGGTTAATAAGGATTATAAAACATGCAAATTGGTAAATGATATTGAATAATGAACGTGGGATTGAAATTTATATAGATCATTATAAGTTTGATTATAGCATGTGAAAGACCATGTGATACGATTATTATGAGCCTTGAGGGCTAATTTGCCACAATTTGTTATGGCAAATTAGGTCCTTTTCGACATTTAGAGAGCTTGGTTTTTAGCAAATAAGTAATGTTTTTGTTAAGTTTCTATTTGGAGTATTTAGTTAATAAAATTAGCCTTTTTATGTGTTTTATGACCTTTTAAGCCAATCTGGGCCTAAGGGAAGACTAATGTGTTGATTAAGTGTGCAGGACATCAATTTAGGCTGAGGAGTCAGTGGACTACCTTCGATGTTACAACACACTACTGGGATGTCGCAAACACACCTTCCAAACTACCTATGAAGCATACTACTTTCTATGTCATGACACACACTAGGGGATGTAGCGACACAGCCCTGAACGTACCGAAAAAATTATACTGCCTTCGATGTCACTACACAAGCTAGAGGGTGTCACGACACAGTTGCAACAAGGCCAAATATCAACCGAGGGTGTTTTCATATGTAGAACTTAAATTAACATGTTTAGTTGTCTTTACGTGACCTAATTTGGTCATAATACATGTAATCTATAAATAATATCTCAGATCAACACATTAAACACAAATTGAAGGAGACATAGATTATTATTTAGCTTTTATTTCTCTCTTAGTTTTTACTTAGTTATTTTTATGTTCGCTTAATCAGAAGATCCTATTTCGAAGTGAGACTATTGTGAACGGATATTGTTTTGGAATTGCACTTTTACATCGATTAATCCATGAGCATTCTCTTCCCTTATTCTTTTATTTATATCTCTTTCTTTAACTTTGATTATTGAATGTTTGTAAGAATGTCAAAATGAGTTTATGCTTTATACATATCTCGCATGTTTCAACTGTTTAACCTAATTAATTGATTAAGTAAATAATAACATGAACTTAAGTATTTATTCAAGAGTACTTAGTATACTAGGAAGTGACGCCCCTAGTAGAAGACCTACACAAGTGAGACTGAGAGAGTATCTTGTTGAGTAAAACTTGTGTCAAGTGGTGAGACCGAGAGGGTATCCATATGCCTAAGTGAGACCGATGGGGTATCTTAGGTGGTAATCCTTATTGAAGAGGGGACTAAGAGGGTATTCGTAGCTAATAGTGGTAAGTACTTAATTAAAGGTAATTATTAACTTAGTTAATAATCAGGCAGCACAATCGATCCTAGGCTAAGTAGCTCGCGTAGTCGAAATAAGGAATAGGAAAAGCCTATTAACTTAACCTAGGGTTAGCTTTAGTCTTAGTTAATTAACACTACTAATTTGTAACTTGATTAAATTAGTAATTATTATTTTTAATTGATTTCATAGTGAATTTTCCCAATTGGCAATCCTTTAGGTACAATCCTCGGAATACTTACCAAGTGTTTCGTTGTAAACTAACTATATTACAACATGACCTATTTGCTTGTAGAAACTACACGTAATTATTATCTTTATATTTTTGCACGATTTTACACTCTCGACGTTTGCACATAGAGAGGCGATCAAGGATCGATATGGTGATAATACGAATAAATGGATTTGGGTAAGAAATGAAAAAGTGAAATGACTTATATGTTATCCCTAAATTTGCATGTAATTGAGATAGACTGATAGATGAATTTAAATGTTGATAAATGAAATGATAATAAGCATAAAGTAAGATAATAAAAGCATGAGACAAGGAATGTAAAAATGATTTAGGTTATGGTTGAATTTCATTTTAAATGTATTTGTTTATTTTGCTTATAATTGATTGTTTTTTTTTATCATGTTAGAAATACTAAACCTTATTGCTCAGTGTATAGTTTTGTTTGTTCTATGCGCAGGTCATGAGCAAAAGCTTCAATAAACTCAAGCCTAAGAATCAATTTCTCTAACTTAGCTCAGAAGGCATCTCAATACTTTTTGTATTTATATATGTGTTTTGAGTCTTCTGGCATGTACCTAAGTTGGTTTGGTTGTTACTCTTAATGATAATTTGGTACTTTTGGTAATTTGGCCTATAATGTCTTTATGGTTGAATTTCATCTCTTGATTACAAGTTAATAATGCTTGATTATGTGAGTTTGAATGTGCAAATTGGTTGATTTGAAAATGATCTATTGAAGGTTATAGTTTGGTAATGTTTAAACATGTTTAGATAGGTTAATAGGATGAATATGTTCTGTGGTAAGTTTTAGGTAGGTTTAAGTTCATTTGGTTAAGGTATTTAACACTTAGAAGTATAGGATTTTTGACCATTTGTTCATTGAATCTTGAGACCGCTAGATCAAATTTCATTTAAATTTTGCATTCAAGAGCCTCAGGTCTCGAGACATATTTGTATAGGCTCAAGACAATTGTTCCTAGGTCTCAAGACAAATTACCTTTGTCTCAAGACAGGAGAACATCAAAGCTAAATAGATTTTGTCCTAATTTAGGGCTCAGGACAAGAACCCTTGTCTCGAGACATTCAAACATTGAAGCAAATATAGGAAAGCATAGGAGGTTGATCTTGAGACATAATTTCAAGACACAATTTCTAATGTCTCGAGACAGATTAACTTCGAAGCTAAAATACCTAAATTAAAATGAGGCTTGTCTCGAGACACAACATTGAAATTTGATAATTGAGTTTGGATTCAAGTTCTAACTCTAAATTTGACTTTTCCTAACTCTGTATAACGATGAATTTGAAACTTAAACATTACAAATGAATAATTGCTCGTATGATTGATTATGGTTAAATTTGTTTGAATGGTAATTATGATTTAAATTTTATGATTATGTACTGAGATAACTTGAGTTACTTCGGCAACATAATGTACATCACATATTTGGATCTGATGATTAAGTCAAGTGTGAGGTGTTACATGCATATTCTAGTGTGTTGATGGTTTGATTTGTGTATCCATCCTTGAGTCCGAGTCAATTAATAGGGGCCAAAATAATTAAACAAATATGAAATATAAATTATCATTGGCTATATTTAAGATATTGATATTGAGATTTATTTACGTTACATGAAACAAGACACTAATAATTTGAGACGTCGATTATTTTGATATTCAATAATGTATATTATGAATACAATAAAGGTGTACTACATGGCCAACATATTTGGAAAATAGAAAATTTTACATGTTTTGCGACCAAAAATTTCACTGCATATTATTCAAACTGTTTCCACGGTTCTAGAGTTTCCACTGCCAACTCTAACCATTATGACGGGCTACCAAATTCATGCACAAGGTATTTTAGGGAAGAGTGTTGATCGAAAAACTTGAAAGTTGGGTGGAGCTCCTTGTGGCAAGTGCTTATAATAGCATAAAATGTGAAGTACAATACACACAAGCTTAGAAAGAAACTTGTATATAACGTTATAAATAATGGGTCCTTCGGAAATAAAAAGAAAAAAGAAAAAAAATGAAGTTAACATCTTCACATCCCTTGTCTCTACACCAAACACTTACATCACTTGATTAAGAATAAAGTCGGTAGAGTTTTGGGGGGAGGGGAGGGGGAACATGAATGACAATGGACCCCCAAAGAACGAAAGAGAAAATGATATTGTACTTCCCCAAGCCATTTCTTTTACCAACTCAATCCTGAAAATCATGCATATGATCTAAAAGGTAGTTGGCTGCAAGTTCCTCATTCTTGTTGCACGCAAAGAACACTTGGAGCACAGTTGCACGGTCAAACCCCATTGCTTCAAGCTGCAAGACATGGGGAATGAACAAGAGAATAAGGAGACTACAAAAGTATTTGTAGGCACAAGATCAATGCGATAAATTTGAGTTTATTAAACGTCTAAAAGCAAAACCATTACCTAAAATAAAGATGTGATGCATATTTCATAACTCAGATAAAGGCCAAGGAAATGGAAGGCATTTCCAGAGGCAGTAGGGAAGATAGCTAAATAATCCATGATTACAGAGAATAGTGAACACATCCAAGTCAGCCTTTATGTAAAAGATGACATACCCGTTCTATGGCTTCACGTTCCTCAGGTGTGACTTGCACAGCTTGTGGCATCGCCTCAGCCAATTGCCCCAAAATGTTTCTTTACAACAGGAGATGTCAAATAAGCACTTGATATACATACAGTATATAAGTTCAAGAAATGAGCAACTAAAAACAAGACTCACCCCTCTCCACCTTCAGCAGGTTCATTGATCAAGCGAAGAAAGTCACCCTGATGCTCTTGAATAAGTCTCATTAAATTAGGATTTTGTTTCCCCAACTCTTGAAGCATAGGCTGCCAAAAATATAAAAAAGGGAGACATTGAGGAAAGGTGAAAGGTAAAAGAAAAAGATGAAAAGACAACGAAAAACACACTAGGATTGAAGAGGGGAAACAAGGGACCAGAAAATAACCTGCAATATTTGTGGGTTGGCTTGCACCATCGCTCGCAAAGCTTGAAACTGGAAAGAGAATTGCAAACTGAGTGTAGTCCTAGGTAGTTATTTACATGACAGTCATGCTAACTAGCCCATATACAACCAAATATGAGAAAGAGAGAGACCTGTGGACTGTTCCGTAAAAAACCAAGAGAGCCAGCCCCAGCACCACTTGCACCCATGTTGGGAAGGCCCTGTATAAATTAAAGGCAGTCAAGTCACCGGTTCATCTGCCTATCATCAAATTTATCAAATGTCTACCGCATGACAATTTTACCTGGGGAAAGAGATCTAAGGGATTTGCATTTGGTCCACTTGTAGGAATAGCTGTCGTTTGTGCAGACTGTTGAGGTTGTGCTGCAGGGTTAGTGGTTTGCCCAACTACAGGAGCACGGGCCACAGGTGGAGCTTCAGCTTGCTCAGGGATGCCCTAGTATTTGCAATAACAATTTACGAAGATATGACAAGCGGCTTAGGAAACAAAATGAATGCTTGCTTTAGTTGAAATTTTTTTAAAAAAAAAAGTGCAGTATAAAATATCATTAAAACCCACTATTCCCAAGGGGAAAAAAGTTAAGACACACCATGCGATTGAAATCCAACATTCCTGCTTACTTTTTTTTTTTTTTTTTGGGGGGGGGGAGTAAAATTGTTCTCATCAAAGGAAAATTCACAATTCCCGCACACCTATCCACCAAGTCAAAAAGGACTAGCAAAATGGAACAGAGGAAGCTTATTTGGGTGAACAGAAATTTAATCATCATCAACCAAGAAATCATAGCAAGGAGAAAGCCAAGTTTCAAATCGAATTACATCAAATTATAAATGAAAAAAATGGCAGAATCATCATTCTAAGAAAACCGCCCAGGATGAGCTCAGCTTATTATGGAATTTCCACATCTACATTAAGGAGAAAAATAAAACTACAGCAACTAGAAGCATGCAAGAAAGCACATATTCTTCAAGATACAAGGAAGGTACTTACAGAATACAAATATTCAACAGCTCTCTCTGGGTTATTATAAGCAGCACGCAGGGCACGGACAACAGTGTCCCTGCCCCAGGTCCCTCCACCCATGTCAAGAATTTGTTGGATTGTTCCCTCTAAGTTACTCCCTGCAACCAGATTAGATGCTGCTTGGCCATAAACATCAGAATCTGACCTGTTTCCAAAGACATTATTCAAGGTATTAGTAGTATGCAAAAGAAAATGAGGAAAAAAAATCAAGATCTCTCCTACAAAAAGCAAATTGATTAAATCAAGCTTCTGTCCTTCAAATAAGAAGCATGAAAGTTACTATCAAGAATACGTTACTTACAGAGGAGTACTTGAAGCAACAGGAGCAGATTCAGCAGTAAGTGCAGCCCTGAAAAAGAAAATAATAAGCAATTAATCAATTGCAAACGTGCTGTGTCTGACCAAAAGTGTAGAATAGCAGGACTTACGTAGCTGACATTGCAACAGGTGCAGTAGAAGCTGGAGCTGGAGCAGTTGGTGGCCTACTTGCCTCAGGAGCCTAAAAAGAATCCAAAATCACTACTCACTCAACAATAATCTTTGCATACAGGCATGGTTTTCAGAAGCAGCATACCCTAAAGATTGTATAGTGTGGGGAAAACAGACATTTATATTCATACTCAAAAAGAAATTTTAAGATCAATTCTAAATTCACATAATGATTTCGTGAGAGTTCATGGCTCAAGCTGAATTGTTCTAGACAGAGTCAATGAGGAGAGAATAGGATAGTGGCCATTAGCTTTCATGTTGATATGCTACTGGAAAGGAGAAAGGGAAAACAATTGTGAAATTGAGAAACATGGATAAGAGATTATGTAACTAACTCATACACATTTAAGGTTGAATTTGATAATAACACCAACTTAGACTCCAAATTATGCATTATGTTTATAGCTCAATAGTGTAAGATAGAAGCAGTTGGACACAAAACAACTCAAACCTGGGCCATATCTGAAAAACCAAAATCTTAAAAGCATTCTATTTCCTACCTATAACTTTTTTAATAATTAACTTGTATACAAATTATATATGTTCAAGATGCTTGACTATCACTTCAAGTTCTAGTTCATAGCATTGAAGTAAAGAACATCTACCATCATAGCAAAAACAGAACCCCCAACGCTTTTCACGTCATATCAATCGCAAATGTATTTAGAAATATAGCTAAAAAGGTACAGTGACAATGAGATGATCACTGCTTACAAGCAATTATGCATGCAAGTAGCAGTAAGAGAGGTGACAAAATTATAAACTTACTTTCATTGCAGGAGCAGCTGAAGCAGTTGAACCCTCCCCAGATGCAACCTTATTCTAGTTTATTTAAGCAAAAAGGACACTATTAGTATGAAAATGACAGTCATGAAAAATAAATTCAGATACAAATACAAGTAGGTAAAGGCTTGAGAAGTGACTTAAAGAAAATTTTCTAGTTTTGCAACAATTTGATTTATAAGATGCACCTAAAGGAAAGCAACAACCAGATTTCAAAAGAAAAATAAAATGATACAACACTCCATTATAAGTTATAACTAAGATAACTTTCAAGTTCAAGAACAGTGCGAAAAAAAATTATGTCAGTTAGGCATTTATTAAGACAAAGTCAGCATACTTTGGTCAGAATAATAGTTAGAACATGTTAGATGAAAGATTACAAACATAAAAATCAGGATATTGAAACCAATTCACCTTTGTCAACATGATCACAATAAAGCTATTTTCAGTGACACTGCTTTCAGCCAGTGTCGTGTCATCTTTAAGAACTTTTCCCTTATAGATAAGAATTTGTTGTGCAGCAGGATAAACATCTGCCCCTTGAACAGTTTCTATGTTCTTCTTTACATCCGCAACCTGAAAGAATTGACAAGCATTAGCAGCAGAATTGTATAATACCAAGTGACATAGTAATGTAAAAGGCAGAATGCATTTTATCCCAAGACTTTCATGTCTGTGCATACATATATATGTATATATAAACCTTAAAAGCATAAAAAGTAGCAGAAAACAATAATAATAATAGCTTATTTATATAGTTAGAAAATCCACATCATTAAAAAACACAACCCTTGATTAGATGTAACCGTAGAATGAAGAACTTGATCCTTGGTTATAGAAGATCTATTAAAAGAAGCCTCTGTACATTTAATCCGGTGTTTATAGCCACACTGATTTAAAGAAAAAAAAAAAGTGAAAGAACATTCCAAAATATGAGATATTAGCATATTTCAATTTTCAAAGCTTGTGTATACCCCAGTTTAAACCTAAATCTAGCACATTACAACTAGCAATTACATGGCAATCTATGCATCAATATTCAATGATACAAGTTAATGAGATACTGATGCTAAAATGAAGCCTACAAATCAAAGTATCATTCACTAATTTCAATGAACTAGTAAAAAGCATTACGTAGGAAGAAGTACTTAATTGCTAATTGTCGCCAGAAGAAAATGATACCGCCGTTCAAGCAACACGAGTATCAGTCCACTAAAACTTAATCGAAGTAGATAGACTATTCAACAAGCTAAATTAACAAATTCAATAAATTAGACACTAAAATTTTACAGATCATTCACGATCTGCGATTTTACATTTCAGGCATGGTAATTCAACAACGTGCATAAGAAGTCCAACTAATACAGTCCTAGATGAATGCGAATTAATGTTCAAATATAGGGGAAAACGGAAAACCCTGGTCAAGAAACGTAAAATCCCTGGGAAAAGAGGGAGAGAGAGAAGCGAACCGCATCTTCTGGTTTGACTTCGATATCGAAGTGAGTGCCTTTGAGAGTTTTGACGGAAACCTTCATTTTCTGCCAATTTCGATTTTCACTGTGTTTGTTAAAATCCGCCGATCTTATTTTTATAGGTTAAAAGTTGCCACAAGTCCATGTAATTTTCAAAAATTGAGTGTACCTTTCAAATTTCAACACTGTTATTTTTTTGATTCAAGTTGTCAAATTTTCCATAAATTAGTTTCTGATTTTCGAACCATAAACTTTCATGTTTTTGTTTTCATAATTGTAAATTTTCAAATAATATCAGTTAGCCCCAAAACTCATATTTTGAAATCTTTATAATTTAGTCTCTATGGTATTAACTTTTACTATTTTTGCTCAACTTTCCAAATTTTCATTTTTCACAATCATACAATTTAGTTACTACATCAACCTTTCAGATTTCACTACTCAATCCTTAGAATTTAAAATTTTACAATTTGATCCTTATTTCTTTTTTTATCGGTTTAATCACTTAACAAATTAGTTTTAACCTACTCATCCAAATAATATTCAAATAAATATTTACCACTTTTAACATACTAAATACACAATTTCATCATTCAAAGTAATTCATTCCAAATTAAAATATTATTAGTAAAAGAACTCCACACTTTTTTATTTTCAATTATTCATTAAAATCATCCACCAAATTATTCATAACATCTACTTCATACATAAACATAATTTTTTTTACTTAGACATATAAAATAATTATAAAAGAATAATTCTTACAATATCTCATCAAATTAAACACTCAAATAAATATAACATAATAGTTTAAACTTTTACCCAAGCTTTCTCCCACTTCCATCTTCATCTTCAAGCCTCAATGTTTGGTTTCATATGAAAGGATACTATTGAATTAGATTTGGATGTGATATCTTACTTTAATTTCGAAGAATTTTAGGTGAGAAATATGCTTGACAAGAAAAGGACCAAATTGAATTAAACGTAAAAAAAATTCTCTCCTCTCCTCTTTTCCTTGCACCCCACATTGGGATTTTTATAGAAGAGAATGATTTCTCTTCATATTTCTAGAATTTTCTTTACTTTTCTTTATTTAACATCTAATTATTTAACTAATTTCATCAAGGGTTTAAATATAATCGCATGATTTTAATCAAATAGTTATAATTTCTCCCATCAAAATATCACACTTTTGTAATTTAAAATTTAAAAATAATATTTAATGATAAAATGACCAAATTACCTTTTAAATTATTTTTTCATATTTAAGAAATAAGGGTAAAATAATCATTTCACCTTTTTCCATCGCTCATTTGTTTAACACATGGCGACTTATGTGTCGTAAGCAATTATTACTTATGTAGATATTATTTATTCATGGTATAATTGCAATTAAGCTCTTTTCTCACAAAATAGTAAAATTACACTTTAGTTTATATACTTTTCACCATTTTTCAATGTAGTCTATATCTCAAATTTTTACTTCACCTATCAATTCATATCCATGCCACATCAATAAAAAATATTTTCTTAAAATTTTCCCTTTATTTAAAATAATAAATTTAAACTACTAGTTAATCTTTCACAAAATTTCAATTCAATCTTTACTAAAATTTTACTATTCATACTTTATTTTCCAATGTCAAAATTTGACTTTATTATCATTATTCAATTGATAAACTCTTACTTTTTAGGAACATTTGTCATTTGTCTTTTGAAATTGTAATAACCCAGTTTTTAGTGGTACCGAAAAAGGTAGTTCAGGACTCCGTTTCCGTAAACCAAGTCCGTAAATATTTAACAAAATTTACGGAGTTATTGTACTGATGAATTGACATTTGGTTAAGTGATTTAGCCGAAATTGTGAGTAATTAAGGCTTAGGAACTAAATCGTAAAAGTGTAATCGTTATAGGTTTTTAATTAGGATAAGGCTTGGGGACTTAAATAACGATTAACCAAAGGAATAAAATAACAAGTAGACCTAATTTAAATATATGTTAGTGGGTGGTGATGGATGATGTCATTTACTTAACTTAATTAGTAATTAATCTTAAATAATTAATGATTAACTTATTAAACTAGTTTAATTAAAGTAAAATATAATATAAATAGAAATTGGTGGAAAGAGAGATGCAAGATTCATCTTTTCAAACAGGCCAAGAAGAAAAACAAAAGAAAAAACACCATTTTTGTGTCCTTAAGCTTTTGGCTATAAAATTATAAGTACAATCAAGTCATTTTCTTATAATTTGTATAGATTTTAAGTCCTTGAAGCTTGAATTAGCCAACCCATGTAATAATTTGTAAAACTCTTAAAATTTTGAAAGTTACCATTGTTGAGAATTGAATGAAATTGGTGTGACATTGTTAGAAGTTAAGCTTAGTTTATGAACATGACTAAATTGTAAAATTTAATTGTTAGTTTCGTATATTAGGGACCAAATTGAATAAAATGATAAAGTATCATGAATTTTTTTAATTGAATAAAATGAGTTTTGGGGAACTCAGATTTCAATTTGATGCCCTAAATTGAAAGTTACGTTTGTCTTAGTTTTAGGGACTAAATTGAATAAATTGAAAATATTATGTAAATTTGTATTTGATTTTGATTTGGCTGGAAATTTATTGTACGATATGCTTTATGATTATTCGTAGCTAACAAAAACAACAAACAACCGAAGGAAAGGAAAAGAGAAAATCGTCAACTAGTGACGCACGAAACCTCGATTTGTACTTTTACGATTTGGGATAGAAATGTTTGATTTTAGATGCATGTTTACTATTTTTTAACCACTAAGTTTAGTCTAAATGTTTTGATTAGATTTGATATGGAGCATCGGGATAAATGACCAAAATGAATAAAATGAGAAATGATAAGAAGTACTCAAAATTATGATATGTGATATGAAAATTATGATATAAATAGAATTTAGGGCCAATGCAGATGATGACCTTGAAAAAAAGGAATTTTGGCTTGAGAATTCTATTCGAGTATTCAATGAACTATCATGCACATCTGAACAATGTTTGAAGTGTGCTATTTCCTTGTTGAGAGACGCGACATATCATTAGTAAAAGACATTAGTTTCGGTAGTTCCGAAAGAAAGGGTCATATAGGAATTCTTTCAACAGGAGTTCCGATGGTTCCGAAAGAAAGGGTCATATGGGAATTCTTTCAACAGGAGTTCCGAAAGAAATATATCAGTGAGCGATATATCGATCAAAAGCATAAGGAATTTTTTGACTTGAAATAAGGCTGCATGTTAGATACTGAGCATGAAAGAGAGTTTGTCTAGCTCAGCAAATATGCTTGGGAGTGCGTATGCTTAGTTTGAAGACGGACTTAATGAGGGTATTAGAGTGTTAGTGGGTATTCTTGAGCTGAAAAAAATTGTTGTGCTTGTTAATCAGGCTTGTAAAATTGAGGAACTGACCAAGGAAAATAGAAAAGCTGAGGCTGAGGCTAGAGATATAAGAATGAGGCCGATAAGCAAGTCATTTCCATTTCAGTCTAAGAAATCCAAATATATGTATTCTCGTTCTCATGTTTTGTATAGAAATCGTAAGAAGCAAAATTCGGGTTTTAAATCTCATGCTACCTTTCTGGCTATTTGGGTAATGCTAGACTTTCGAAACCCAAGTGCCAACAATGTGGTAGAAGTTATTTTGGTATGTATAGGATGAAAGATGGATCTTGTTTCCGATGTGGTTCTCAGGACCACTATATCAAAGACTGTCTTGAGATGATCGAGAAAGAAAACTTTCAAAGTGCAAGACTGAGTAGTACAGCTACAAAACAGAGACCTCTGAAAAATGCCGGTAATGGGGCTAATAGCAAAAATGTAATGAGAGATACAACTGTGAGATCAGAAGCTAGAGCTCCGGCTAGAGCCTATGTCATACGTGTACGTGAGGATACACCTTATCCCAATGTGATCATTGGTACTTTTTCTCTTTATGATACTATTGTTATTGCCTTGGTTGACCCTGGTTCTACTCATTCATATGTGTGCATGAAATTGGAATATAGCATGAATATGCTTGTTGAGTCTACGAAATTTATGATTAAGGTGTCAAATCTGTTAGGCAAGCATGTTTTAGTTAATAAAGTATGTTAGAAATATCCCTTGATGATTAGAGGTTATTATTTTCCGGCTGACCTGATGTTGTTGTCGTTTGATGAATTTGATGTTATATTGGGTATGGATTGGTTTTCATTTCAAATGCTATAGTAAATTGTAGACAGAAAGTTATGGAATTGAAATGTGAAAATAGTGAAATTCTTAGGGTTGAATCAGATTAGTCAGATAGGTTGCCAATCATTATTTCCTCGATGCCTACTCAGAAATGCATGAAAAAAGGATGTGAAGCTTATTTGGCTTCTGTTTTAAATACTGTAACGCCCCAAATCTTAAATAATTAAATTTGTATGGTTGTGACATACAATTATGTATCTGCTTCAGTGGTTAAGTGTTCTGAGTGTTCTGGGAGTGTCTGAGAAGTCTTGGGTTCAAGCCTTGGCTTGTGCAAAAATGTTGTTTTTCTTGAATAAATCCTGTCTCTAGTCAGTAGGCTTCTTAAATAAATATGGGTAAAACATGACAGAATGAGCCTGCTGGCCTAGGGGATAGGTGGCGTGTGGTGTCCGCCTGAGGTTTGAGGTTCGAATCCCAATGCGTGCAGTGGGTGTTTTATTTTGTTGCTGTGCCGTGGGAGTGTTGTGGGTTGACTGAAACATTGAAGTGGTTGAGGGGAATTCAAATTGAATAGTTGAGGGGAGGTATGATTGGTTGAAGGGATTTTAGGAGAGATTATAGGAGAAAATCGTGGGGATTTGTGGTGGGAGAAGAGTTGATGCTGAATAGGAATTGTAGGCACTCAATGCATTCAGTTTTGGAGTTGGAAAATTGATCTTCACTTTTCAGTAACTGCCAATATTTGTTCTTTTCTGTTCTTTAGAGACTGAATTGTTCTAGTAAGTCTTACGGTATCTTTTCATTATTGGCTTATTTCGAGTACCATTTAGGTTCAATTCGTTTATTGATTTTGCTTTCCCCTACAAACCCTTGTCTAACCGATTCTTTTTCTCTCATCTACCTCTTTGTACTTTTGCCAAATATTCCCTTCCTCTCTCTCTAACTCCTTCGGTTGTTAACCTTGGTCTTTGGCGGATTCTCCTTACCTTTTGCTCTCTCTCTCGATTTTGTTCCTTGACCGAATACCTTTCTCCCTTCCTCAATCAGTTGTTACTCTTTGGCTGAACACCGTATCTTCTCTTCTCTCTACTCTTTCGGCTTTTTTCAATTCCTTTTCTCTATTGCTAGAACCGAAGACTCTCTCAAGTGTTAGCTGGATACTCCATCTCAGGTTTAAGTGCTCAGTTTTATCTTTTATCTCCTTCTACCATAATAGCCTTTTATTTAACACCCCTTTTTTTGCCGTTTTCTTCTAGGGGGTGCAACTGTTCCATATTGTACCTCGATTTAAGGGTGTACTTTTGGGTGTTGGCCGAGTTCTTCTATCTCTCATTCTTAGTTCTACGCTTTCGGTAAGTTGTTATACTTGATTCAACTATTTTCGGGTTTGGTGTTAGATAACAAGTCTCTGTTGAATTCAGGTAATCCTTAGGGGTTGCAACCAATCTCTTGTGCAAGTTTCAGTCGATCGATTAAGGTGAGTGATAGGTAATCTTTTGAATAAGTGTTTTGGTTAGGGTTCACTTCAACTTGATCGTTAGGAAATTAATTGAAGCTTCTGTTTGATATAGGTTGGAGTGTTCATGGGCTAGTTACGCACTTTCACAATCAGGTGTGCAAAACTGCTCAAATTGTAAATCAGCAAAAGCCGAAAAATGTGACCATTGGCGCTATATGAGTGAAATATGATTAATGTATATGGAAATAAAAGTGGTACAAATGTATAACTTGGAAGTAGGATAGCAAAGATGATTATTCATGAAGCGGGTTTAAGTGTGTGAGTGCCTAAGGGTGGCAAATGGCTTGGAAACTAGCTTAGAAATTGTCCACACGGTTAGACACACGGGCATGTTCCTAGGTTATGTGTGACACATGGGCAGAGACACGATAGTGTGTCTCATCCATGTGAAGGACAAAGCCTCAGGACATGGGCGTGTGCCCAGGCCGTGTGAAGTCTGCACTTGATTTTTTGGAATTTAATTCGCCACATGGCCTAAGCACACAGGCGTGTGACTTGGCCGTGTGACCTTATTTTGGTTGATGATGTCATAGTCAAAGAGTTACACGGGCGTATGTGACCAAACGGGCGTGTGACTCTCCAAAACAAGAAAATTTTCTAAGTCTTCTCAAAGTTTTCTAAATTTCACGATTTAGTCTCGAACCACTCTTGATGTACGTAGGCCCTTTTAAGGGAAAATTTGCATGTGATTGAAAAGTTTCAAATTTGGACGAAATTTTATAGCTCAGTTTTGTATATTGGTTTATATTTAAATCCGGTAACACCTCGAAACCTGTCCCGGTGTCTGATACGGGTAAAGGGTGTTACAGTTAATACATGTGATTAAGTTTGATAATGGTCGTGTAGTATGACGTACATGAGTTCGCTTGTATATAAGGAAAACATGAGATGCAGATATTTTTGATGAGTCATGCTCGCAAATATGCTTTGGCGAGCCAAGATCGCAGATATGTTTTGGCAAGCCAAGCTCGTAAATATGTTTTGTTAAGCCACGTTCACAGATATGTATTGACGAGATATGCTGGTAGATATGCTTTGGCGAGCCAAGATCGCAGGTATATATTGGCGAGCCAAGCTTGCAGATATGTTTTGGCGAGCTAAGCTCACAAATATGTTTTAGCGAGCCATACTTGCAGATGTCTTTTGGCGAGCCAAGCTCGCGAAGGTGGTTGACGAGCCTAGGTCGCATAATTATATATGTTTATTTTAGTATGCTTTTGCTTAACTTATGTTGTTGTGTATGCTTGTGGTTCTTCAGAACATTCACTGAGTTTACAAAAGCTCACCCACTCCTCTTTTTTACCCCTTCAGGTTGATAGGTCTAGGAAGTGTGAAGTGGAGAAGCAAGAGATCCGTCATTCTAATTGAGTATGTCCTTAGGTCAAACTCTAGGACCACAAAGGCAATCTAGGGTTGTTGATTGAGAATATTAGCTAAAGTATTTAATAATTTGTTGTTAAAATTTTCTTCATGATGCAAACTATTATTGTTTTATTTTTCCTATTTTGAAAGTGAAATATACAAAATTTGTCAAATATTTATCTTACATGTTATCTATTTCTGCGAGCCTAGCTCGTTGTTAATTAAGCTCGTAGAATAACTCCTTTTCTTTATTGTCACTTATATATGTAATTGCGATCCATTAATAGTTAATGTAACGTCCAAAAAATATAGGGTCTGTAATTTTGCATGGTTTGGCATAAATTCCATGTTTACTTTAATGGCTAGGTGATTTGGGTGTGTTTGGGGGTGTCTGGGAAGTCCTGGGTTCAAGCCCTGGCTTTTACAGAATTTTTGATTTTGCTTTTAAAAGAATCTGGGTACTGACGTATGGGCTTTATAAATAGTTGTGGTAGATTTATGTCATAAGTGAGCTTGTGGTCCAATGGTTGTGGCGTCATTAAGGTGGTAAGGGAGCTTAAGTTCGAGTCGTTCTATGCACAATGAGTATTTATTTTATTCCTTGGCTGTGTGAGTGGCGGAGTTGGATTGAGACTCTAAGTTGAATTGGACATGAGGAATTTGAATGGGGGGTTGGAGATGTTGGTGGAGAAAATCAAGGAGTGATTTGTGGAGAGATAAGGGGAGGGGATCAAGGAGAGGGGGGAGAGGTAGTAGTGGCCGAAAATATGAGTCTCTTTGGTACTTATTCGGTCATAGGTAAGGGGGTGTGCCGAATTGGTTTCTTTTGGGTGTTGCTTGTTTCTCTTTTTTGTTTTCGGCAATTTTCTCTAGTTTTTTTTTGGCATTTTGAAGTTGCAGCTAAATTAACCTTTAGCATACTTTCTTCTTGTTTTTCTTCTTCCCTTAACCGAATACCCTCATTTCTTTTCTAGCTTTGGACGTTCCCCTCCTTAATCGAGCATTACCTTGGTTTACTCACAAGCCTGTGCCGAAACTTTCTTCCTCCGCCTTCTTTTTTGGTTTGATTTTCTTCTAGGTTTCTCTGCTGTGCTAGCGAATATCCTCTTTCTTAGTCGAATCTCTCCTTGCTTCGATTAAGGTAATTGAGTTTACTCTTGGATTACTAAACTCTTAGCATTAGCCGAGCCTTGCTATTGCTATCACCGATGTGTAGGTTCACAGTTGTGCTGTTCCTCTTTCTTTTTACTGTGGTATAGTAGTCTCCCTCTCTAATCCTTTCTTTTTATCGATTATTGTCAGTAGTGCGTTCGTGACATCACGTGCCCCGATTGTAGGTTGTGCTGGGGTAGGCCGAATGCTGCTATCCTCCTCCCTCAGACCACGTTTCGGTAAGAAGTGTACTTGGTTTAAGTGGATTACATTTAAGGTTATTTAACAAATTAAACTTTAATGCAGATTGTTGCCAATAAGTGTGTGATCGTTGCTTAAGGGTGGATTGAACCCTACTTGTTTAATCAGGGTAAGCGGTATGTATTGTTGGGGGATTAAGAGTTCATAAGAGGGTGGTTAACTCGAGTGATTGAGGATTGACATTGGATCATTATTTTAGATTTAGGTTGGGCGCGTGGTGATTGACGTTCTCCTCTCCAAAAGGTGTGTAATCGTACACCAAATCTTGCTACTATCAAAACGTTTGATAAAGATGTGTATTCACACCACTATGTTACAGCGAATCAGCAAAAGTGAAAAGCCGAAAAACCAAAACTCCGGCATTTGAGACCTTGAGAGCGTGCAAACGCCCGTGTGGTAAACTGAGCCCACAAATTAAGGGTAATAGATTGTAGAGGTCGCCACAAGCATTCTCGTGGGCTTGGGCCTTTATGTGCCTCGTTGGGCCAAGATGGGCCGAGTGGACCCAATGGGCTTGTAGGCTCCACAAGGATAAAATTTACAGTAAGTGACAAATAATGTAGTGGACTATGGTGATCACATAGTCGCGACTGAATTTAGGCTAAATGAGCCACACGAGTGTGTGGGCCCAGTTGGGCCCATTTACACTATTTTGGCCATATGGGCTATCTGAGTCATTCTAGACGACTGTAGACATTTGAAGGGTCCTTATCTATACCGAGACCCCAAAATTAGTTAAATGACAAAAACATCCTTGAAGCGTAAAATTATTGTTTTACCCCTAACCGAAAAAATAACCATTATACCCTTAGTGGTAGGTTAAATGATGTGTGTATGATATTCATATGACTGGTTTGAGTATGGCATACTACATACACGTAATATTTATGATGCGACATACTGCATGAGGTTGGGTTCCGGATTTGGAGGAAGTACTGTATTAGTGGCTTTGCCACGTAATTACTGCTCTGGTGGCTTTGCCACATTTACTGTTATTAGCAGCATTGTTGCGTTATTGTTAGCAGCTTTGCTACGAT
This sequence comes from Gossypium arboreum, assembly GCF_025698485.1. NCBI lineage: Eukaryota > Viridiplantae > Streptophyta > Magnoliopsida > Malvales > Malvaceae > Gossypium > Gossypium arboreum. The sequence continues at coordinate 13,448,213 of NC_069082.1, read as the reverse complement.
ATTGGTGTGTTGGTTAGGTGGGTTGAGTTAATCCCCACATAGTGTGTTGGTTGGTACAGGTGGTGTGTTGGTTGAATTGGGGTGGGTTACATGACTGCACTGAATTGGACTTAGGCTCACACTGTTACTGTATAGGGCTAAGGCCCGATCTGTCTTGATCTTGAATAGGGCCCGTGCCCGCATCATTACTATATGCATTGTTTCTTGTTTGATTGGCGGTGGATTCTGATGAGTTTTCATAAACTCACCCTTTCTTTTAACTGCATGAGGTAATCCTCGATTAGGCGCTTTGGGCCGTGAGGACTCGGAGGTGGCCACGATTGCTGATATTATACTTTTGACTTTATTTACTCAAATTTCATATTGGAGTTTTGGTTATGTAATAAGGCCATTTGAGGTTTTAACTTTTATTTGGGCTTTGATTTCTTACCTTAAGCTGCTAGACTAGCAATAGACGAGTTTTCAAACCAATTACTATTTTAAAAAACATATGTTTTAAACTTTTTAAATTTAAATTGGCTTTCGCAACTAAAAGAGATTTTCAACAAAATTAAGGACATCTTTAAAAGCGATTAACTTTTCAATGAACCACATTTTTTAAAATTAAACGAACATAAATTGAGACTTTACACAAGCTATAAATAGTAAAAAGGGTTTTTCAATGGGAACACGGTTTTGAAAAACACTTTGTTGTGACACGCCAGATTCAACCATAACGTTTAGGCCAGGTTTAGGGTGTTACATTTAATGGTATCAGAGCAGGGTTGCAAAACTCAGCTGTGGAATGGGTTTTTTAAAAATTTGATTTTTAAGTGCTGTGATTTGAAATGTGGCACATCGAGTCTCTGACACCAAATATGTAAGTTTTCTGACACTGTTTATTGTTATAGACTGAAATGTATTACTGAAGGACTACTATAGGTAGTAGAACTACACTGAAACTCTTTAGTTAGAGTAAACTGAGACTATAGAAGATCGAAAATCGTAGTAAGATTCTGTTCTGCAGAAACAAACCCTAATTATTATTATTCATAATACATTGTTAATAATTAATAAAATTTTAAACTGATTCATAAGACTTTTAAAAAGATAAATGGCTATTGAAATGAGCACAAGATGTACTCGCGGAAGAGGTACACGAGGCCGCAGTAGAGGCTGGGGTAGTGCTAGAGCTGGGTCTTCAGCATTGGGTTACATGCCTGCTAGAGAGGCACCACTTCACCAGTAATTGAGATAGGATCTGATGACCGAGCAGCTGGGGATGATGCTCTATCCCAAGTAATGCTACGTGTTGTTGAAAGGGTTACTAGAGCGAGTACTGGATCAGTGGGCTGAGGGTCAATTTCTGAGCTATTCCGGTCTAATGGAGTGGAAATCTTCAGGGGTGTTTCTGGTGTAGCCCCAAATGTGATAGAGTATTGGTTGGAGGCTACCGAGTGGATAATGGACTACTTGACTATGCTATGGAGCAAATATTAAAAGGAATAGTGTCTTTACTGCGAGATGAGGCCTACCAATGGTGGCTCACTGTGAGAGAGGGTATGCAGGTCGACCGTTTGACATGGGATTTCTTCAAAGTAGCCTTTTCAGTGAAGTATGTGAGCGCAAGTTATGTGGACGCCCGAAGGAAGAAATTTTTGAATTTGACCTAGGGGAATAAGACTGTGGCAGGGTATGAGGCAGAGTTTCAGTGGCTGAGTCAATATGCTTGTGAGATAGTCGTAACTGAGTATGAACACTGTGTGTGGTTCGAGAATGGCCTCCGGGGTGAGTTACATGTGTTGATAGCTCTGCAGAGGGAGCGAGACTTTACTGCCCTTGTTGAGAAAGCAAAAATTGTTGAGGATGTGAAGTGCTTTGAGCACCAGAACCGCAAGAAAGATAGGGGGAGAAATAATAGGGATTTTGGATCCTCGGGTTCTTCTAAAAGGCTTATGAAGAGGGCCAAATTTTATGGGTTAGTCCGAGCGGTTCCTGTTATTGCTGCAAGATCGCAGCCTTGGGCTAATTGTGGAAGAGCTCACTAGGGTGAGTGTTGGAAACGAACTGGGGCGTGTTTCTGGTGTGGATCCATGGATAATCAGGTTAAAAACTTGCTCAGAAGCCAATTCAGATGCAAGCTGTAGGTCCGGGTCAAGTTCAGCCAGGGAGAGGTGGTTAGTAGCCATCGAGAGGCTGTAGATAAGCCAGGGGTGGAAATGGTTTAGGACGAGGTCGTAGAGTACCGGGCAGAGGTGCTGGTGACACTGAGGTGAGACAGCCAGCCTTGGTCTATACTGCTTGTCCCCGAGAGGATGGTGACACCCCTGACATCATAACTGGTACGTTCCTGATTTATAATGTACCATACACATCTTTAATTGATATTGGGTCTACACACTCATATGTTGCATACACTGTGTCTGAGACGCTGGGTATTCAGTCTGAAAATACTGTTAGTAAGATGATTGTGTTGAGTCCACTGGGACAATCGGTTGGGGTAAATAAGTTGTTCAGAGACGTGCCCCTAGAGATCCAAGGGGTTGTCTTTCTGGCGCATTTGATGGAACTGCCGTTTGGGGAATTTGATATTATATTGGGCATGGATTGGCTAGTGAAGCACCATGCGAAATTGGATTGCGCTGCTAAGCGTATGGTGTTGAAGTCTATGGAGGATGGGGAGGTGACTGTAATAGGGGAGCGAAGAGATTATCTGTCTCACATGATTTCTGCGTTAAGGGCCGAGAAACTGGTTCGCAAGGGTTGCGAGATGTTTCTAGCTTATGTTAGCATTTTTTATTCTAAAGGTCCTTTTGTTGGAGATGTCAAAACTGTTAAGGAGTTTTCAGATGTATTTCCTGGAGAGCTTCCTGGGTTACCTCCAAACTGTAAGGTCGAATTCAGCATTGAGCTTCTACTTGGGAAAGCTTCGATGTCCGTCACCCCTTATAGGATGGTACTGAATGAGCTGATGGAGTTAAAGGCTCAAATTCAAGAGCTACTAGACCGAGGATTCATTCGACCAAGTGTGTCCCCATGGGGAGCAACAGTGTTGTTTGTGAAGAAGAAGGATGGATCTATGCGCATGTGCGTCGATTATTGTCAACTGAACAAACTGACTATCAAGAACCAGTACCCTTTACCGAGGATAGATGATCTGTTTGACTAGCTGCGAGGAGCTAGGGTTTTCTCCAAGATAGATATTCGATCAGGGTACCATCAGTTAAAGGTTAAAAAGGGTAATGTGTATAAGACTGCGTTTAGAACTCTTTACAGTCACTACGAGTTTTTAGTGATGCCGTTTGGGTTGACGAAGGCACCAGCGGCTTTCATGGATTTGATGAACCGAGTATTCCAGCCCTATTTGGATTTGTTCATAGTTGTGTTTATAGATGACATCCTGGTGTATTCAAGAACTAAAGAGGATCATGATGCACATCTTTGAATTGTCTTGCAAATTCTGAGGGAAAAATAGCTTTACGCAAAGTTCAGTAAGTGTGAGTTCTGGCTGCGAGAAGTGACATTTCTGGGTCACGTAGTGTCCGTCGAGGGGATTAGGGTTGATCCTCGAAAAATTGAAGCCTGAGATTTGAAGCTTTCTGGGTCTGGCAGGGTATTATAGACGTTTTGTTGAGGGGTTTTCACTGATTGTTACACCTCTGACTAAGTTACTATGTAAAGGGGTACCGTTTAATTGGACTGATAAGTAGCAAGAGAGTTTTGAGAAGCTGAAGAAAGTTCTGACTGAGGCCTCTGTTTTAAAACAACTAGAGTTTAGGAAGGAATTCACTGACTACAGTGATGCGTTGCACACTGGATTGGGTTGTGTATTGATGTAAGAGGGAAAGATGGTTGCTTACGTATCTCGTCAACTTAAGCCTCACGAGGCGAATTACCCTACTCATAACTTAGAGTTAGCTGCGGTGGATTTCACACTGAAGATTTAGAGGCATTACTTATACGGTGAGAAGACTATTATTTATACAGATCATAAAAGCCTCAAGTACCTCCTCACTCAGAAGGAGTCGAACCTTAGGCAACGAAGGTGGATAGAGTTGCTTAAGGATTATGATTGTTAAATTGAGTACCACCTTGGTAAGGCTAACGTGGTAGCTGACGCACTGAGCCATAGGGCTGTATCTGATTTGAGAGCGATGTTTGCTTGTCTCAGCCTGTTTGATGATGGTAGCTTGTTGGCTGAGCTTCAAGTGAGACCGACCTGGACTGGTCAAATTAAGGAGAAACAATTGTTGGATGAGTCATTGTTTCCTCATTTCCGATTCGTTGAGAATGGTGAGATTGCAAATTTTGGGCTGAATAGTGAGGGAGTGCTATATTTTCGTGGAAGAGTTTCTGATTTGACAATCTATACTGCAAGAAGCGCGTAGTATCCATATGCTATGTATCCTGGCAGAAATAAGTTATATCGAGATATTCGTGAGCTGTACTGGTGGCTGGGGCTTAAGCGCGAAGTTACTAAGTTCGTGGGTAAGTACTTGACATGCCAGCAAGTTAAGGCTAAGCATCAACTGCCTTCTAGGTTACTGCAGCCAGTAAAGATTCCACTCTGGAAATAGGAGAAGGTAACCATGGATTTTGTAAGCGGGCTACCCTTAACGCTGATTAAGAAGGATTCAGTATGGGTTATTGTAGACCGATTGACTAAATCTGCCCACTTTATTTCGGTCCTCACTGATTATTCGTTGTAGAAATTGTCCAAGTTATATGTGGCTGAGATTGTAAGACTGCACGGAGTACCAGTTTCTATCATATCTGACAGAAATCATAGATTTACTTCTCGGTTCTGGAAGAAGTTAACGAGGCTTTGGGTATAAGGTTAGACTTCAGTACTGCGTTCCATCCTCAATCAGACGATCAGTCAGAGAGGGTGATTCAAATACTGGAGGACATTTTAAGAAGCTGTGTAATTGATTTTCGAGGCAGTTAGGAAGATTATTTGCTTTGGCAGAGTTTGTTTACAACAACAGTTATTAGTCCAGTATTCAGATGGTACCATACGAGGCGTTATATGGTCGTAGGTGTCGTACTCTTACCTGTTGGAAGAAACTTGGTGAGCGGTGAGTTTTAGGGCCTGAGTTAGTTTCTGATACTGAAGATAAGGTAAAGTTAATTTGAGATCGGTTAAAAGAAGAAATTGATAGGAAGAAGTATTATGCAGACTTAAAGTGTAAAGAGATCGAGATTATGTCTTCCTGAAGGACTCACCAAGGAAGAAAATTCTGAGATTTAGACGGAAAGGCAAACTGGGCCCTAGATTCATTGGACCTTACCGAGTATTAAAGTATGTGGGACCGGTCACCTATCAACTCGTGTTGCCTCTTGAATTAGATAGAATTCATGATGTATTCCACGTCTCCATGTTGAGGCGATACCGCTCTGATCCTTCACACATAGTGCCAGTTGAGGAAATTGAGCTTAGACCTGATTTGACTATCGAGGAAGAACTGGTATAGATATTGGATCGTGATGTCAAGGTATTAAAGAGGAAATCTGTTTCGTTGGTCAAAGTGCTATGGCATAATCACGGTTCAGAAGAAGCTACATGGGAACCAAAGGAGGCAGTGCGACAACAATACCCTCACCTATTCTGACCAGGTAAGTTTCAAGGTCGAAATTTCTTTTAGGGGGTAGAGTTGTAATGCCCTAAAAATATGGGGTCTATAATTTTGCATGGTTTTCCATAAATTCCATGTTTACTTTAATGGCTAAGTGATTTGGGTGTGTTTGGGGGTGTCTGGAAAGTCCTGGGTTCAAGCTCCGGCTTTTGCAGAATTTTTGATTTTGCTCTTAAAAGAATCTGGGTATTGAAGCATGGGCTTTACAAATAGTTGTTGTAGATTTATGTCACAAGTGATCTTATGGTCTAGTGGTTGTGCCGCCATTAAGGTTCCGAGGGAGCTTGAGTTCGAGTTACTTTATGCACAAGGAGTATTTATTTTATTCCTTGGCTATGTGAAGTGGAGTTGGACTGAAACTCTAAGTTAAATTGGTCATGAGGAGTTTAAATGGGGGTTGGAGAGGTTGGTGGAGAAAATCAATGAGTGATTTGTAGGGAGATAAGGGGAGGGGATCAAGGAGAGGGGGGAGAGGTAGTAGTGGCCAAAAATAGGAGTCTCTTTGGTACTTATTTGGTCATGGGTAAGGGGGAGTGCCAAATTGGTTTCTTTTGGGTGTTGCTTGTTTTTCTTTTTTGTTTCCTGCAATTTTCTCTAGTCTTTTTTTTTTTTGGCATTTTAAAGTTGCAGCTGAATTGACCTTTAGCATACTTTCTACTTATACCCTCCTTTCTTTTCTAGCTTTGGACGTTCCCCTCATTGACCGAGCATTCCCTTGGTTCGCTCACAAGCCTATACCGAAACTTTCTTCCTCTTCCTTCTTTTCTGGTTCGGTTTTCTTCTAGGTTTCTCTGTTGTGCTAGCCGAATATCCTCTTTCTTATCTGAATCTCTCACTACTTTGATCAAAGTAATTGAGTTTCCACTTGGATTTCCGAACTCTTAACATTAGCCGAGCCTTGCTATTGCTATCATCGATGTGTAGGTTTATGGTTGTGCTGTTCTTCTTTCTTTTTGCTGTGCTATAGTAGTCTCCCTCTCTAGTCCCTTTTTTTTATCAATTATTGTCAGGAGTGCATTTGTGGCATCATGTGCCTCGATTGCGGGTTGTGCTAGGGTAGGCCGAATGTTGCTATCCTCCTATCTTAGACCACATTTCGGTAAGAAGTACACTTGGTTTAAGTGGATTACATTTAAGGTTATTTAACAAATTAGACTTTAATGTAGATCGTTGCTAATAAGTGAGTGATCATTAGTTAAAGGTGGATTAAACCTTACTTGTTTTATCAAGGTAAGCGGTATGTATTGTTTGGGGATTAAGAGTTCATAAGAGGGTGGTTAACTCGAGTGATTGAGGACTGACATTGGATCATTATTTTGGATTTAGGTTGGGCACGTGGTGATTGACGTTCTCCTCTCCAAAAGGTGTGTAATCGTACACCAAATCTTGCTACTATCAAAACGTTGGATAAATATGTGTATTCACACCACTATGCTACAACGAATCGGCAAAAGCCAAAAAGCTGAAACTCCGGCATTTGAGGCCTCATGAGCATGCAAATGTCTGTGTGGTAAATCGATCCCACAAATCAAGGGTAATAGATTGTAGAGGCCGTCACGAGCATTCTCGTGGGCTTAGGCTGTTATGGGCCTCGTTGGGTCGATATGGGCCGAGTGGGCCCAATAGGCTCGTGGGCCCCACACGGATAAATTTACGGTAAGTGTCAAATAATGGAGTGGGCTATGGTAATCGCATAGTCGCGACTGCATTTGGGCTAAATGGGCCACAAGAGCGTGTGGGCCCACTTGGGCCCATTTACACTGTTTTGGACATATGGGCTATCTAAGTCGTTCGAGACGACTGTAGACCTTTGAAGGGTCGTTATCTGTACCAAGACCTTAAAATTAGTTAAATGATCGAAACACCCTTAAGGCGTAAAGTTACTGTTTAACCCTTAATTGAAAAAATGACCATTATACCCCTAGTGTTAGGTTAAATGATGTGTGTATGATATTTATATGACTGGTTTGAGTATGGCATACTGCATACACGTAATATTTATGACACGACATATTGGGGTTAGGTTTCGGATTTGGAGGAAGTACTATATTAGTGGCTTTGCCACGTAATTACTGCTCTGGTGGCTTTGCCACATTTACTGTTATTAGCAGTATTGCTGCGTTACTGTTAGCAGCTTCGCTGCGATATTGGTGTGTTGGCTGGGTGGGTCGATTTAATCCCCACATGAAGTGTTGGTTGGTACGGGTGGTGTGTTGGTTGGATTGGGGTGGGGTGGGTTACATGGCTGCACTGTACTAATACTGAATTGGGCTTAGGCTCATACTATTACTTTATAGGGCTAAGGCCCAGACTGTACTAATACTGAATAAGGCCCAGGCCAAGACTGTTACTACGTGCATTGTTTACTGTTTGACTGGTAGGGGATTACAAACTGAGTTTTCGCAAACTCACCCTTTTTTTTAACTGTATAGGTAATCCTCAGCCTTAGACGGTTTGGAGCCGCGAGGGACTCGGAGGTGGCCACACGATTGCTAATGTTATACTTTTAAATTTATTTACTCAAATTTCATATTGGAGTTTTGGTTATGTAATAAGGCCATTTGAGGTTTTAATTTTTATTTGGGCTTTTAACTTTATTTACTCACAATCCTGAAATACACCATTAATGGCTTGATTTTTGGCTTTTATTTAAAACATGTGATTTGAAGTCTAATAATTTAGTTTTAAAGTCTAAATAACATTAAGAACCAATGGTGACATGAATGGTTACCTTTTTTATGAGAATGAATGAGTTTTGGCATAAATCCAAAAATCCCCCTTTGGAGAAGATGATGAAATCTATAAAGTTTTTGGTGTTTTCTTGAATATCTATTATGGTAAATGACTTGGGAATGATAGAAAATCAAGGTATTGTGGTTTGGAACTCAAAAATCAATTTAAAGATCAAAGAAATGGAAAGGGTTGGCACAAAAGAGAAGAGAGGAAGAAGATATCGTGAAAACTATATGTAAGGGTGATTTTTAGGTCAAGTTTTAAAAACTGGTAGAATTGCCACATAAATACCCACTGTTTTGACTTTGTTACAAATCAACCCTTTTCCAAAAGTAAGGGTTTTTAGAACACTTTTGCAAAAATTGTATGTAACAGTTAAGATGTCATAGTCGAATGCAATCTCGATTTACCATGCTATGAAATTTCAAGCACTCCACGACTAAAATTCTTAAAATACCCCTAAAACTCCGAGGCCTTATTTTTGGGTGTAACAAAGCCTACAATAATACTTGAATAAAGACCTTTTAAGAATAATCATATTATTTTAATAACATTAGTATAAAATAGTTTATTTATATACACAAAAAAACAAATTGAAATAATAATGGCTATGCATTGTATTAATAAACAAGGTGAATCGATCTATTACATAGTTTGTGGTGAAGTGCTTAACTTGTTAGAAGGTGAAAGAAGAACACTAGTATTCTTCAAGACTACTTCAACCACTCAAAATTTCATAATGGAAATGAGAAAGGATCACCATGGATTTTGTGTAAGATTTGCCACTGACTACGACCAAGGAAGATTCTATTTAGGTAATTCTAGATTGCCTCACAAAGAGTGCACATTTTCTAGTTGTTCGCATAAGCTATACTTTGCAAAGGCTTGCAGAGATCTATGTCACTGAGATAGTTGGATTGCATGGTGTGTTAGTCTCCAATACTTTAGACCAAGATCCTCAATTCACTTTGAGATTTTGAAATAGTTTGCAAAAAGCTTTGGGTTCGAAGCTTCAATTCAATACTGTTTATCACCTTAAAATAGATGGACAATTTGAAAGAGTGAAGATACAACTGTTGGAAGACATGCTTCAAAGCTGTTTATTGGAGTTTGCAGGAAGCTGGGAATGTTACTTGCCTTTGGCTGAGTTCATTTATAATAATAGTTATCAAGCAAGCATTCAAATGGCTCCCTTCGAAGCATTGTATGGAAGGAGGTGTCGAACACCTCTATGTTGGACTAAGTTGGATGAGAAGAGTATCGTTAGACATGAGTTAGTTCATGAGATTCAAGATAAAGTGAATATGATATGCGAAAGGTTGAAAATTACTTTAAACAGACAAAAGTCCTACACAGATCTAAAATGGCCAGATGTTGAGTATCAAGTAGGAAAGCATGTATTTCTTAAAGTATTTCCATGGAAGAAAGTCCAAAGCTTTGGGTGTAAATGGAAGCTAAGTTTGAGATTCATTAGCCCTTATGAAGTGGTAGAGAGAATCGGTCCTATTACATATCGACTCAAGTTACACCGTGAACTTGATTGAATTCATGATATGTTTCATGTATCCATGCTAAGAAAATATTGTGCAGACCCATCCATGTAGTGTTAACAAATGAAATTGAAGTACAACCTGATTTTTCATATGAAGAAGAACTAGTTAGGATTTTGGCTTACGAAGTGAAAGCCTTGAGAAACAGGAAGATTCCTTTGGTCAAAGTGTTGTGCCAAAACTATAAGAGCAACAAAGCTACTTAGGAAATAGAAGAAGTAATGAAATAGTAGTATCCTTAACTATTTAATGAAGAACGTTTCGAGGACAAAATTCCTTAAGCGGGGAAGAGTTGTAACATCCCGAAATCAGGCCTAGAAGTTTTTGCCTTGCAAGTAAGGGTTCGCCAATGTTTCGATGAACTAGGGGTTCGCTAAATGAATTCAGCAAAGAGTTTGCCAAAAGAGTTTTAGTAAGGAGTTTTCCCAAAATTCGGTGAAGTAATATACATAAAAAAAATGTAGTAAGGGGGTTTGCCATATTCACTGAAAGTTGTGCTCACTAGTTGGTTTGGCGAGCTGGTTTTTGCCAGTCTATTTGGCGAATTGGGGGTTTGCTAGTTGAGTTACGAACTGGGAGTTCGCCAGTCAAAGTCGAGTCAGACTAAAATTAGTAAATAAAGATATGGTGTATCTAGGAATACTTTTCATGCAAGTAAGCTTCTTTTAAAGCGAATAGGGTTCCTAAGTCAAGTAAGTTATCTTAGGATCAGTAAGTCACTTAGTGCTTATAAATACAACTCTTATTCTAAGAAAATTCTCTCATCGATTATACTATTTCCAAGTCTCTATTAAGAATCAAGTTCTTCGTAACCAAGGTAAGTCTCTGCCCTATTGGGCTTGATTTTCCACGAAATTAGGTTTGCTCATGTATTTTTGTATAATTATATCTGCTTAGTAATTTATGTTTATGAATATTGTGAACCAGCTGGACAATCTACCAGCAAGGACAAGGGAAAATCAAAACTTGTTTTGTTTTTTAGTCAGATCATATGCGAGAAGCATCTTATGTGTACCAATTATCATGTTTTCCAAAGTTAGTATTCAGGGTTCGTTACTTACGTACGAACTGTCATGTTTTTCAAGAATTTTAATCTAAGTTCCAAGAGTATGCTTTCCCATAAAACTCTGTTTTCAAGTTCTAAGACTCTATTTTTAAGTTATGTTTTTCAAGCTATGTTTTATGTGTGCTCCTGTGCGAGTCTATGTTTTAAGATATGTTTTTAAAGTACAATTTTTTTTTGCAAACTGTGATTTTACATGAAACGGTCGTTTTCAGTGAAATTGGAACAATGGTTTTGGGACCATAAATTCGATGTTGGAAATTATATTTTAATATTATTTTTTGGTTTACGGCATGTTAGAATTGTGGTATAAAAAATTCGTTAAGAAATTTTATCATTTATATGCATAATTTATGAAAAAGGACTAAATCGCATAAAGTGCAAAAGTTGGTTCTATTAGATAAAAGTGTTAAATAGCTATAGAATATTAAAGTGGAGGTCCTTATATGTTAATTAGACCATCAAATTAGATATTGGATGTGCATGGCATGGTAATTATGAAAATTTTGAAGTTAGGTAAGGGTAAAATAGTAATTAGGTAATTAAAGACTAAATTAATAAAAGAATGAATGTCATCTTCCTCCCCATGGCTTGTTTAGCTGAAACTCACCATTATAGAGAAGAAAATATTTTTTTCAAGCTTTTCCTTTGCATGTAAGTGATTTCTTGTCCCGTTTTTGTTGATTTTTATGTTTTTGGGACCGTTGTAGCTTAAGCTAGCTGATTAGAGGGCTAATTTGCAATATGATTGAAAGTCTAGGGTTTTTCCATTGGAGCATCTTTGTTTTTGGTGAAGTTTAATGGAAGAAAATGAATCTTGGTTGTTAAATAAACAACTTTTGTTAAAGGATTTTTAATGAAATTGTCAAATAGGGGCTAAATTGAGAAATGTGAAAATTGTGTGTTAAATATGTGAAATTGTGAATTGTATGGGCTGTTATGAGCATATAGTAAATTCGGCTAGACTTGGTTAGGGATGAAATTGTATGAATTTTATTTTTTCGAGCCTAGGGACTAAATTGTAAAGAGGTCAAATGTTTAGGGACAAAATGGTAATTTTGCCATAACATGAAATTGGATTGGATTGAATAGAGTAATTATTAAATTAGTTAAAATTTGATTATATAGATCAAGAAGAGCCATGTGCAGAATTAAATTGAGGGAAAGAAAAAGTAGTGGATTGATTGGTTGACTTACTCTGTGCTAATTTGAGGTAAGTTCGTGTAATTTACATTGTGTATCTATATACTTTATTTGAAACATATGTATGTGAATTGAGTAGTTACAATGTATGATTATCAAAAACATATCCGATGAAGTACGAAGAATACCGAGTCCTGTTTGAACCTTAGAAATTTGTAGGATACAAATGATATGTCATTAGGGTTACTATTTTGGTTGGGGTCCTGCATATGTTGCGGACTCACCACAGCTCGTATGAGCTTACCAATTATTAGCTCGTATGAGCTTACCGTATTTCAGCTCGTATGAGCTTATCGATTATGGCTGGTAAGAACATACATGTACAAAAATTGACAGATTTATAGTTCAATACACCTTGGGTGTACTACCCGCGTATCTAATGATTTTTCTAAGTGGTTCAACTGGCATAGTTTTATTATGAGATGATACAAGTTCGATATGAACAAGTAGAGGTATTTATATGGAAATGGTTAATATTTGATATATATGTTTACATGTCATAGATGTTATATGTACATGGAATTTAATTAAATGATGAATTCATATATGATTCTTGGTTTTATGTGAATATATGGCTAATAGGATTATGGATTGTATGTTAGGCTTATGCCAAATTGAACTGTGCCTTGTTTCGAGTTTCTTACGTAAATTGTAGTCAATTGGTAAGTCTATTACGTATCATACGAACTAACTAAGCTTAATTGCTTACTCTAGTTATTTTTTTGTGTTTTATAGTATTTCGGAAGCTCGCTCGATTTGGGAGTGTCGGGGAATTTGTCGCACTGTCAAAGTCTTTTGGTACTTATGACTTTATGTTTTGGGTTAAATGGCATGTATAGGTCATTTTGGCTAATGATAGCCTATGTGTTTTGTTATGTATTTAGCCAATTGATTTGGCTTAAATTTTGTACATTTTGATATGTAAATATGTAAATGGCCTTATGGTATATGATGTATGGTTGTGATTCATAAATGATATATATGTTAAGTTTTAGGCATAAAGATTTCATATATGTGTTTGACCATTTAGGTAAATTTGGATGACATATTTGGCATGAGTTTTAAATGACTAATTGAGATGCCTATTAGTACCATACTTGTACGTGTTGACATTACATGTTATAAATTTAACATTGGTTGGTTTTGTATGCCTATTATACCTTGGTTGTATGCATATTGATGTGCGTAGGTTAGTACCACTCTGGGTGAGAAAAATGGCTTGGAAAATAACCTATTTTTGTCCATACGAGTAGAGACACAGGCATGTGTTTCAGTCGTGTGCGACACACGACCAGGTGACACGGTCGTGTGTCCCCTAGTACTTCATTAGAAACCAAGTCAGTAGCTTTACACGGCCTAACACACAGGCGTGTGGCTTGGCTTATGGCACAAGTCTGTATACCCTCCAGTTTTCACATGGCCTAACACATAGCCTGGCACATGGGCGTGTGGCCTGGCTATGTGATCCAAGTCAGTGAGTTACACGGGTTGGGACATGATCATGTGATCCCATTTCGAATGCCCACACGACCTGAGACCCGGGCGTATCCCTTGGTTGTGTGAGACACACAGCCTGGCCATACAGGCGCGTGCCCCGACACTTTGAAAATTTTCCATGTTTTCTTAAAAATTCCTTAAGTACTCGATTTAGTCCCGGACCACTTTTAATGTCTATTTTGGGCCTCGAGGGCTCTTATTCGAGACCATATGAATAATTGATGGTCACTAAACTGACTAAAAATTCGAGTAAGGCAAGCGCACCTATCGAATAGTAGTATAGTTATGGTGAAACCGGAAATTTCGTATCCACAAGGACTAAAAGTACTAGTAATTACTATCTTTTTATTATCTAGCCTAAGAATTAAAGGGATGTTTTTAAACTAAAATTAACTATTTAATTAACTACGAACACGACAGAAATAAAAGTTGGAAAATACTTTTGGAAAATCGATGGAGAAGACAATATCTAAGGAATAATCCACCTAGACTTCACTTACTACTTCTGAACTAGACGGTTTATTCACTTGACTTAATCTGTAAAAATCCCTAATTTATGTTAATATCTCTCTCGAGATTAAAAACAAATGACTCTAGGTTGATTAATTGAAATCTCTTTCTAATTACAATCCCTATTGTCGCATTAACTCGATCTATGGATTCCCTTATTAGATTTGACTTTAATCCAACAGATTTATGTCGTCTTATCTCTAGGATTGTTATCAACTCTGCTTAATTATGGAAGATCTACTCTTATACAAGGACTTTTGCTCCACTAAATAAGCACATCAAAACTTGAATTAATATCCTGGAATATTAAAGCAAGGGTTAAAACTCATAATTAAGAATAAGAATAACTATTTATCATATAATTCAAAAGATAATAAGATTCGTGTTAGGTTTCATCTTTCCTAGGTATTTAGGGAATTTAGTTTATAATGATGGAGGAAAACATCTCAAAATTGGGAAAACAACAAAACATAAAGAAACCCAAAAACTTCGGTAAAAATTGAATGGAGATCTTCAGTCTTGAAGTCAATCCTGCTTCCGAACTGATTCCAATGGCTGTCTTCGAGTATTTTCTGCCTTCTACTTCATGTCCACCCTCTCTCCCTTGATCCTCTTCTAGGGTGTTTATATAGACTTTGGAATGCCCAAAGTAGCCCAAAATTAGCATTTCCAAATAGAATTAGACTTGGGCTCGATAGGGACACTGCGGTGTGCCACGCCCGTGTAATGGTGCTCAGGCCGTGTACAATTCTGATATGGTTTTAAGTTGACATGGCCATGACACACGGGTGTGTGGTCTGCCCGTGTGTCTAACACGGGCGTGTGGATTACCTGTGTGGAAGTGTTTAGGCCGTGTTTAGCATTGAAATAAACCTATTTTGTCTGTTTTTGGCCTTTTTCTTACACTTTTCACTTTCCTATGCTCATCTAGATATAAAACACGAAATTAAAGGATTAGGAGCATCAAATTCACTAAATCTCATGATAATTCATCCAAAAATATGCCAAGCACGGGATTAAAATATGTTACTATTGAGGTTTATCAAATGTCCCCACACTAAAGCATTTGCTAGTCCTCAAGCAAAATCCTCAACTCACAATTAAAATGTACTCTTCTCAACTTATAATTCTTATCAATAGTGTTTCGAAATAATTCACAAATAATCATACATTGAGTATTTCAACTAAAAGAACATTAAAGTTTCAAACAATCCAAATTGAGCATTTTAATCATAAAATCATAGGTATTCCCCTTTTTCTAAGTAATTACCTTTAATTCCATATCGACAAGGGTTGACATCCTCACTAAAGATTCACTCAAATCACTCAAAGTGTTTAAGGTTCAATAATTAATCACTCAATAGTCAAACATGAAAAGTTATTACCATAGGCTTGCATGAAAATCAAATCTCCACCACTATATCTGAGATGATACACAAATCAAAAGGTCTTTAACAGGGTTGTAATGGGGCTTGGGTTAAAGCTGTGGATAAAGGCTGAAAAAGAGGGTTAGAATAGAGATTAATTTAATAAATTACCAAACTTAGAAAAATAAAGCTAATTACTGAATTACAAACAAGTGCCAGAATTAAAACTATCCAAAACTAATGAAGTGAGCTTTTTCTCAATATAATAACTTTAACTTATCCAAGCTCTTTATAACAATATGTAATTACATGAATATAAATATACGATTTTTAAAAAAAAAATAAGAACAAGTACAATAATGGGAAATACATATTAAAAATTACTTCAGCAACTGAAATGAACGAACATAGTTAGGTAACTAATCAAATCAAATCTCGATAAAAAGGGAGTCAATAAAAAGGGAGAAATTCTTAACGAATCAAAAAGGGTTAAGTTGTGGGTTAACATTAAGGGAAAAATCAAGAAACAATGGTTAAGGCTCAAAGGGGTTCATTAAGGGTCAATTATGTGGGTAGGCTTTTTATGGGGTAAATGGGTTAAAACCTAAGTGTCTTTATCATCTCAGTATATCAAATCAAAGGTGTGGTATTGACATGCATAATCGAAGTAAGTTCTAGAATAACAAATCAATGTTGACACATTCATAACCAATAAAATAAGTGAGCAAGAAAGGTATATGCTCTAAAAGGCTCAAAATCTCACGAAAATTATGGGTATTTGATGTCAATCCTGTAAATTCAAAACTTTAAGATAATACCTCAATTCGGGGAAACAACCTAGCAAATTTAATTCTCAAAAGTCAACTTATCATGCTTGATTCGCTACTGTCTTAAAGTTTAAACAATCAATGCACAATTACCTATGATTTAATTCAACACATAAAAATTATAAATCAATCAGAATTCATTCTAATAATAATATGAGAAAATTATTTGAGAACGAGATAAAAATTCAGGGATTTTCTGATAACCATATAAATAACCTCCCCACACTTAATATGTACATTGTCCTCAATGTTCAAAGATAGATAATAACAATATAAGCATAATATCATATAAGAGGGGGAGAAGTGAAACTGTCCTGAATTTGGATGTAGTCCTTGGAATAGCGAAAGCGGATTCATAAACATTGGAAATGGAGTGCATGTGTAACTAGGCAGAGGTGAAGGTGGTGGTAAAGGTTGGGTTCCACAATCACAGCACTAAGGGAAGAGGTTATCGTGGTGGTCGGTGTCATGGTGGCTATGGTCGTGGTCGAGCAGGACATGGCAGTCGTGGATTATCTTTCCCCATATGATTGTTTGTATATTCCTGAGTAGCACCAATCGACTGAACCTTTTGAAACTGCGATATCACCAGTAATGTTTTAGGGGGTAATAACGATGGGATTGTTATGGTTACTCATAAAGGAACAGCCATATAATTAAGGGGTTCAAAATATACTAATAAAAGTCTTTTAAAACTTGAAAAATAAAAATAAAAATAAAAATAAAAGGAAAAGTAAAACAAAGTGAAAATAAATGGACTCAAAAGTCTTCATCGGCAGCTGGATCTTTAGGTGGTGGTGCTGGAGGCGAAATGTGGAAATGCTGGCAAATTTGTTGTAGAGTCGCCTCTATACTGTCGAATCGCTGAGCGGAACTGTTGAACTGCTAGGTGCAATATTGCTCGAATCGAGTTAGGTGGTTAGAAACTTCTATCAATGAAGCAGCCGCATGAACTGGTCTATGACTTGGCGGTGGCTGAGAAGGTGGGTTCTCATGAAAGGAAGGGATATCGTCAGTAATATCCTTGGGGCCATCCTGATCGGTAGCTCATGCTAATCGGTATTGAGGAGGATCGAACCCACGATGATGCTCTATCATCCTCATATGGAGCATACTTGAGATGCCTTGTGGGGACATCTAACTGATGAGTGTGAGTGATGAGGACATCGAGCTAGATAGTCACATAAGGGTCGATGCAGATGACTCCCTTTCTGTGTTGCTCGGTCTGATGGAGAAAAGTGAGGGCGATAAAGTATGCGAGATCTAAGACATGCCATTTCCTCATGCTCCATAAGAAGTATGCGTCGTGAGTATTAACGGCTCCAGTGCTCTCTCATCGCCCTGTTAAAGTGTGGGTAAGTAGTACGTGAATGTATCGTAGGGCTGGGGAGAGAGCTAATGCCTTCGAACGACTGGGACCATAGGCTCCTACTGTAGGTGAGAGATCTTCCCAACAGGATGAGGGTGAATAATGAATCTGACGGTGAGCTTGGGGAAAATCGTTAGCCTCCATAAATTCGTCGGTATAAAGTTCCAAGGCCACGCGGAACTCTAGGACACTTAGTTGACGCACTAGACTGCCAAGTCAGAACTAAATGGTGCCTGGGTCATCGAACTCTGCCATGACTATCTGGAGGTGGAATGTTGAGCACAGTTCCAAAGTTAGCTCTATATAATTCGACTCTACGATGTCGAAGAAATGGTCCCATGGAGGGGTAGTGTGAATGGCTCAAACTAAGTTAGCTAGGTGGACCTACTCTAATGCGGCCTAATCGATGCACTGGCCCACACCAAGGGGCCGGCACGTAGAATCTAAAACAACTCCTCCTGAGGTCTTGGTGGGAATTGGAGAAAAGGATAGCGCACCTCAGTGGTCGCACTCAAGGAGGTTGCATCTGACCCCTTTCTCTTTTTAGAAGTTGGGACTGCAGACTTTTTACCATGATTATTTGCCATGTGTTCCTGAAAGAAAGCAAGGAAACATCACTGAAGATGCACTAAGTCATAAGATGATAGAATCAAATGACAAAAAGAATGTATGCACACTCAAGTATGCTGAATACCTGTAGTAACAATAGTGACAAAAATATTGAAATAATATGGATAAATCATGACATAGTGAAAAAAACTCAACAGTTAAATAAACTAAACACCTAAACACCCAAATAAACTAATAACATCAACAGTTAACCTGGAATCATGACGTTTAGAAACATAGTAACAAGCTATGTGAATCACAATGTTCATGAATCAGTACTCATCTTGAAATCAAGTCGTGAAAATAAGTAAAGGAAAATCAGTGATAAAAAATAAAATAGAAAACAAAGAATGAATTAGAGAGTTATTAAAAATAATAAAGGGAAGAAAATGAGGGAACCGGTGATGTTTGGTGTAGGAGGGACGATGGTAGTGCTGTTAACGGCGACGAACGATGGTGGTGAACTCGTCGTGGGCATGTAATGGTGGCTGAGTAGTTGGGGTTGGTGGCCGGAGTTGAGTTAGGTGTGAGTGGAAACTTGTGTGAAGGAAGGGGAGGGGGAATAGATTGCTGGTGGCTCGTCGGGGAGTGGTGGCCGGGGTAAGGGGGTATGAATTGTAGGCTTAAATAGGGATGGGGAAATTTTAGGGTTAGGGTTTTCAATTAAAAAAGGGGCCATGGTCGTGCAGGCCCCATTTTGGGCCATACAGCCGTGGCCCACGCCTGTGCGCCTCACTCTTAGGCTGTGTTTTTAGTGAAATTTGAGTCAGTATCACACGTAGCCTTTTAGACACGCTTGTGTATCTAGGCCGTATGGCCCACACGATCGCATCGCACGACCATGTACTCTTTCGTTCGCTTCTCCCACGCCTGTGTAAGTTCCAACACATCCGGGTCTTAATTTGTGCTTGTGGTCTGATGATTTAAGTCAGTGTCACCCACAGTTTGTGGACATGCCAGTGTGCCACATGGCCGCATCGCACGGCCATGTGCTGGCTGGTTTGCTATGCCCACGCTCATGTCAAACTCTCTATGCCCGTGTTCTGTAGTCAGCATTGCCCAAGGCTTTTGGACATGGTCTTAGTGATTTAACGCATTTCGTGCCTCTACCAATTTTTAGGAAATTGGAGTGTAGTTTCAACAGGGTCTGCGACACACTCGTGTCCCTCAGCCGTGTGGTTCGCACGGCTGTGGCTAGTAATTGTAGCCTGTGTGTCACTTTGACTTAGGAAAATGTTTTTCCTATTTTAACATGGCCATGGACACGCCCGTGTGTCCAGGCCATGTTAGCCACTGTCGAATGTCAACACTAAGGTTTTAAAAGTTTTTCATGACTCAAGGCATGCCCATGTCTCCAACCCGTGGTGAGCACACGACCTAGGACACACCCGTGTGTCAGGCCGGGTGTGTCAAAAATACCTGTAGTTAAACTATGAAAAATGAAAGAAAAATAAACTTATTTAGTGGGGTTAGTACTCGGGTTGCCTCCCGAGGAGTGCTTATTTAAAGTTTAAGCTCGACTTTACCTTGTAGGCATATTTAGGCAAGTTCGCGGAGCCGTAGCTCCTCTCTATCATCTTTAAAATCCTCACCGTTATAAAGTTTAAGATGATGTCCGTTTACCTTGAAAGTGCCTTGGGTTGGATGACTTATCTCTACTGTGCCATATGGAAAAACGATTTGGACAGCGAAAGGACCTGACCATCATGATTTTAGCTTCCCAGAAAACAATTTGAGCCTTGAGTTGTATAGTAGTATAAGATCTTTAGCTTCAAATTGCTTGTCTCGCTTTAAATGAGCATCATGGCGGCGCTTCGTTACTTCCTTGTATAATCATGAGTTCTTATATGCATTAGCTCGTCATTCATCTAACTAGTTCAGCTGCATCAATCTCTTCTCACCTGCGAGTTTGGGATCAAAGTTTAGGAATTTTATAGCCCAAAATGCTTTATGCTTTAATTCGAATGGTAGATGAAAACTTTTCCCATAAACAAGTTTGTAAAGAGATGCTCTTATGGGGGTCTTAAAAGCAGTTCTATAGGCCCATAAAGCATCATCTACTTTCATTGCCCAATCCTTCTTATTTGACTCTACAGTCTTTTCTAGGATACATTTAAGCTCTCGGTTTGCTACTTCGACTTGTCCACTAGTTTGAGGATGGTAAGGAGTAGCTGTTCTGTGGTAAAATCCATATTTCTTATGGGTTTTATCAAATTAAGCATTACAAAAATGGGTACCCCTATCACTGATAATTGCTCTAGGTGTTCCAAATCGAGAGAAAAGTTTCTTAAGGAACCTCACCACCACTCTAGCATCATTAGTAGGTAAAGCTTGGGCTTCCACCCATTTGGACATATAATCAATGATTACTAAGATGTATTTATTCCCAAATGAGCTAGGGAATGGACCCATAAAATCAATACCCCATACATCAAATATTTCACATGAAAGCATGTACGTTTGAGGCATTTCGTCATGTTTGGAGATATTACCTGTTCGTTGGCATTTATCACAAGAAGTAACATACCTGCTGGCATCTTTGAATAGTGTGAGCCAATAAAAACCTGATTCGAGCATTTTATGTACAGTCCTAGTCCCACTGTAATGTCCTCCAGTCGGTCCTGAGTGGCAATGTTCCAAGATTTTAATTGCTTCTGACTTCGTAACACATCTTCTAATGACTTGATCTGCACATATACGGAAAAGAAAAGGATCTTCCCAAAAGTAGTTTTCACATTAGTAAAGAATCGTTTCTTTTGCTGATGTGTCAACCCTTTTGGTGTAACGTTAGTAGCTAAATAAAGCAAAGAGTTGTTCTTCAAGGAATGAGTCATTTATCTTATGTTCATCAAGCTCCTTAAGATGTGGATTTTCTAATCTGGACAGATGATCTGCTGCAAGATTTTCTGCTCCCTTCTTATCTTGAATTTCTAAATCGAATTCTTGCAACAATAAAATTCATCTTATTAGTCGGGGTTTTGGATCTGTTTTAGTAAGGAGGTATTGAAGAGTTGAATGGTCAGTGTAAATGAAAACTTTAGATAATATTAAATATGGTCTAAATTTATCAAATGTAAAACCATAGCCAACAATTCTTTCTCAGTCGTCGTATAATTTTCTTGTGCGGCTGTCAATGTCTTATTAGCATAATAGATCAGTTGAAAATGCTTATCTTTTTGCTATATAAGAACTGCACCTACTGCAAAATCACTCGCATCACACATTAGTTCAAAAGGTAAATTCCAATCAGGTGCAACTACAATTGGAGCATTAATTAATTTATCCTTAAGAGTATTAAATGCTTCTAAACATTGCTGATTGAAATCGAAAGACACATCTTTTTCTAGTAAATTTGTTAAAGGCTTATCTATTTTAGAAAAATCCTTAGTAAATCTTCTATAAAATCCAGCATGTCCTAAAAAGCTTCGAATAGCCTTAACTGAACTAGGGGGAGGTAGTTACTCAATGGTTTCAATTTTCGCTTTGTCAACCTCGACTCCTTTACTAGAAATTTTGTGGCCTAACACAATCCCTTCACGAACCATGAAGTGACATTTTTCCCAATTCAGTACAAGGTTCGTTTCCTCACATCTCATTAGAACTCGTTTTAAATTTTTAAGGCAAAGATGAAAAGAGTTACCGAATACCGAGAATTCATCCATAAATACCTCCATAATGTCTTCTACGAGTTCATCAAAAATGGCCAACATGCATTGCTAAAAAGTAGCTGGAGCATTACATAATCCAAAAGGCATTCATCTATAAGCAAACGTACCGTATGGACATGTAAATGTCATTTTCTCTTGGTCTTCAGGAGCTATTGGGATTTGGAAGTAACCAGAGAGTCCATTTCGGAAGCAATAATACATATGCGCAGATAATTTTTCCAACATCTGATTAATGAATGGTAACGGAAAGTGACCTTTTCTCGTGGCATCGTTCAACTTCCTATAGTCAATGCAAACTCTCCAACCTGTTACTGTTCTTGTTGGGATTAATTCATTCTTCTCGTTGGCTACAACAGTCATGCCTCCCTTCTTAGAAACAACCTGCACCGGGCTTACCCAAGAACTGTCAAAAATAGGATAAATGACTCCAGCATCTAGAAGTTTAATTACCTCAGCTTTAACAACTTCTTTCATGTTGGGGTTCAGTCGTCTTTGAGGCTTGCACACACGGTTTATATTCATCCTTCATTAAAATTTTGTGGGTGCAAAAGGAAGCGCTGATCCCTTTAATGTCAGAAATTTTCCAAGCTATGGCCCTTTTAAGTTCTCTTAATACTTGGAGTAACTCTTCTTCTCCTTGGGTTACAAGTTAGAAGCAATAATCACTGGTCATATAGAATTATCTCTAAGGAATGCGTATTCCAGGTGATTTGGCAATTGCTTTAGTTCCAATTTGAGAGGTTCTTCGATAGAGGGTTTTGCTTAAGTTCATCGTTAACCTTAATACCCTCATATTTTGCTTGTCTTGGAGAAGGTTCATTAGTTTGTATCTTCCCTAACTCAGTGGTAGTGTCATCTTCCCCCTTTTCTTGAAAGAGACACAGCTCCAACGTATCCTTAGGAGCAATTTCCTAAAAAGAATCTTGAACAGAATGATCAATAGAATCAATAAAATAACAGGAATCATCTTACTCTCTAGAGAATCGCATGGCATCATAGATTTTAAAGGTAATCTCTTCATCACCAATCCTGAGCACAAGTTTACCATCACCCACATCAATAACAGCTTTAGCAGTGGCTAAAAAGGGACACCCTAAGATTAAAGGTACCTCAACGTCCTCATCCATGTCAAGCACAACAAAATCAACAGGGAATATAAACTTATCAAATTTTACAAGCACATCCTCAATAATACCCCTAGGATATTTAACAGATCTATCAGCTAATTGGATACTCATCTTAGTGGGTTTCGGTTCCCAAGACCAAGTTGCTTGAACATTTTATAAGGCATCAAATAAATACTTGCACCTAAATCAGCTAATGCCTTTTCGACATTTAAACTAATGATACGTGATATTCGTGATAGGTTATAAAGATTTATAATTAATCATTCTTGAAACTAACTATTATCACGATGATGGCAAGTGTACCTATCGAATAGTAGTATAGCTTTAGCAAGACCGGATTGTCAAACCCAAATGAACCAAGAGTACTAGTAATTACTTTCTTTTTATTTCTAGCCTAAAAATTAAGGGATTTGTTTATCTAAACTACTTAACTAAACTAAGGGTGCACAGAGGGAAAATTGGGAAAAGCTTTTGGGAAAACTCGATTGATTAAGACAATACCCAAGGAAAAATCCACCTAGACTTCACTTGTTATTTGACTATGAATCAGACGATTTATTCATTTGACTTGATCAGTAGAAATCCCTAAGTTATATTATTATCACTCTCTCGAGACTAATAATGTCTAACCCTAGGTTGATTAATTGAAATATCTTTCTAATTAACACCTAGTGTTGCATTAACTCGATCTATGGACTCTCTTATTAGGTTTCACCCTAATCCAGCAAAATCTTGTCACCCTATCTCTAGGCGTGAAATCAACTCCGCTTAATTACGATAAATTTACTCTTAGACAGGGTCTTTTCCTCCTCTGAATAAGAGCAATAACTTGAATCAATATCTTGAAATATTAAAACAATAATTAAGAACAAGTCAAATATTTATCATACAATTCAGATAATAATAACAAGATCCGTCTTAGGTTTCATTCTCCTTAGGTATTTGGGGGGTTTAGTTCATACTTATGAAAGAAAACATCTCGAAAGAATAAAGATAACAAAATATAAAAAAAACCCAAAACCCCTGAATGAAAATTGAAGGGAGATCTTCAGTCTTGACGATGAATTCGGCTTTTGAGATGGATCAATCGGCTTCCCTTGAGTAGTTCCTTGCCTCCTGCTCCATGTGTTTCTTCTAAGTGCCTCCTCAGGTATTTAAATAGGCTTCAGAATGCCTAAGAGCCCTCAAAAGTGGCCTTTTTCGAATATGACTATACTTGGGAGTGACACGCCCGTGTGCGATTACTCCAGCCTGTGGTCAAGGTTGTTGAATAGGCACGGGCGTTTAGTCTACTCGTGTAAGTCGTGCTTCGATCCTGCCAAATGTACATAGTCATGTGATAGCCTGCGTGAGGAAGTCCAGGCCGTGTTGATTTCCCACGTGGGTCCATTTTCTCCGTTTTCGGCCCGTTTCTCACTTTTTTTACTCTCATATACTCACTTAAGTATAAAACATGAAATTAAAGAATTAGGAGCATCGGATTCACCAAATCTAAGGAGAAATCATCCAGAAATGTGATAAGCATGGGATAAAAATATGTATAAATTACGGTTTATCAAATACCCCCACACTTAAGCCTTTGCTTGTCCTCAAGCAAAATCCTTAACTTATAATCAAAATAAATTCTTCTCAATTTATAATCCCTATCAATAATATCTCAAAAAAATCCATAAGTATTTATACATTGAAAATTCAACTAAAAGTACATCAAAGTTTCAAACATTCCAAGTTGAGCATTTTATCACGAAAACATAGGTGTCTCCCCTCATCTAAGTGATTACCTTTGATCAAAATATCATAGAGTTTAACATCCTCACTAAAGATTCGCTCAAATCACTCAAGGTGTTTAAGGACATCAAATAAAGTACTCATTAGTCAATATGAAAAGTTATTACCATAGGATTGCTTGAAAATCAAATCTCCACCACCATATTGAAATGATACATCAATCAAAAAGGTCTTTAGAGGGTTGTAATGTGGCTTTGGTTAAGGGATGTGGTCACAAGCTGAAAGAAAAGGTTAGAATCAAGATTGAATTGAAAAATTACCTAGCTAGAAAAATAACTAGTCATCAGTTGAATACAAGTGAGCTTCTTCTCAGAATATGGAATTAATACTTTAAGCTCAAAAACGACGAATTACTATTACTAAATATGTATATAATTATTATTTTTTATTTTTTTAAGAACAAGTAAAATAACATAGAACTTATTTATTGAAACAAAGAATAAGACATAACTAAGCAATAAATTCAAATCAAATCTCGAAAAAAATAGGGATCAAATTAGGGGATTTCAACAATAATGGGTTATGGGTTAACATTGAGGGTAAATCAATTAATGGCTTGTTAGGTTCAAAGGGGTTTACTAAGGGTTAATAATGAAGGTGGGCTTTTATGGAGTGAGTGAGTTAAACCTAAGTGCCTTTATCATCTTGACATATCAATTCAAATGGTGTGGTCTTGATATGCATAATCAAGCAAGTTCTAGAATAACAAATCAAACTGACGCACTCATAATAAAAGTGAGCATGAAAGAAATAAAATATCGTCTAAAAGGCTCAAGATCTCACAAAAATTATGGCTATTTGATGTTTAAACTTGTGAATTTCAACTCAAGGTAATACCTAAACTTAGGAAAATAACCTAAAAGTTTTTAATTCTTCAAAAATCAACTTATCATGCTTGATTCCCTAATGTCTTAAAGTTTAAATAATCAATGCATAAATGCCTATGTTTTGATTCAAGACATATCAATAAAAATTATAAATTAATTAAAATTCATTCTAATAGTGATATGAGTGATTCACATGAGAATAAGACAAAATTTAGGGATTTCTAATAATGATATAGAAGACCCCCTACACTTAAGATGTACATTGCTCTCAATGTACAAAGATAGATATATTGAAAAATATAGATATATCATCATAAGATAGGGAAAGAAGTGAAACATCCTGAATGATGAATGAACTCCTTGAACTGGAGTTATGGAGAATAATCGGCCAAGGCAATGATGAGAGTGGAGGAGGATACTACGGTGGTGATAGAGGTTGGGTTTCACAACCATACTGTCCAGCAAAGACGTTATCGTGGTGGTCGGGTAGGATTTGACAGTCATGGAGAACCTTTTCCAATGGAGTTGCAAGTTCCTAAGTAATAGTGAGCTTTGGAGCTCCTTATAATTATGATAGAATAAGGAACTTTTTAGGAAATATAAAGAAGCATAATTACTCGTCAAGAAATAACCGAATAAAAATTATAAAATCTCAAGATAAAATAGTATTAAAAGGAAATAAAAAGTAATTTCAAAATATAAAGAGAAAGATAAAATAAATAATAGGTATTTATAAAGAAATTGGGGCACACGGCCGTGGGGTATGCCCATGTGCCCTCATTTCAGCCCGTGCGTTTCGTGGTTTTCGAAATTGGGCGCCTTGGTGCACATGGCCATGTTGCACGACTGTGTCATTCTTCGTTCGCTTCTCCTACGCCCGTGTATGCAGGCACACGCCCTTGTTATTTTGACATTCTCGACCATGATCGGTGGGCACAGTCGTGTCGCACATCCGTATTAATTTGGCAGGATTTCCCACGGCCATGTCATAAGCCTGTGGCAACTTATTAGATCCCATGTTGGGGAAACATTTTTGCTCTGTTTTCACACGACCATATCGCACGGCCGTGTTACCTCCCGTGGTATGTGTACGGCCTATAGAACGCCCGTGTGCCAGGCTGTGTGGTTCTGGAAATCTTGTGTTCAGTGGACTCAATTAGTAATTAGATGTTAAAAACTAAAATTTTAAAGAGGTTAACATCTTTAGTGCTCGGGTTGCCTCTCGAGAAGCACTTATTTATAGTCTAAGCTCGACTTACCTTTCTGGTGCATGGTCATGGTGGTGCGAGGAGTTTACACTCATCATCCCTACTATCAATTTTATCAATATAAGGTTTAAGACGAGTACTGTTTACCTTAAAGGTGTCGAATTTGGGATAAATTACCTCGACTATACCATACGAGAAAATATTGAGTACCGTAAGAGGGATTGCTCCGTTAGGTTTAGAAGTGGCAATACGAGGGTCTATTGCATCTAGTAGTACTTTGTCTCCAACCTTAAGTTGATTTGGTGCGACATTGAGCTCGTCATGGCGTGGTTTTGGTTTATCGTGTATCCTCAGTTTATGTGTCTGTCATTCATCTAATTCCTCGATTTGTAGCCTTCGTTCTTCATAGATAGGTCCTTTGTTATTGCTTGAACATGGCTCATGTAGGTTCTTCGAACTCATTTCCTGTAAAGTAGGTTGCACCACCTGGTCAGTTTTAGTAGAATGATTTATACAACCATATTCAATTTTTGATGTGTTACTCGTATTACGAGCTTGAAGGGTGATTATTTTGTCTCCCACACAAAGAGTGAGTTCACCTGTGCCAACATCAATTATTGTTTTAGTGGTTGTAAAAAAGGGCCTCCCTAAAATTAAAGGAACGTTACTATCTTCCTCTATGTCTAGAACAACCAAATCAACTGGGAATATAAATTTGTCAATTTTAACGAGTACATCTTCAATAATTCCTCTAGGAAATCTGATTGTTTTATCGGCTAATTGAATACTCATCCTAGTTTGTTTAGGTTTTCCAAGACCTAGTTGCTTAAACATTTTGTAAGGCATAACATTGATACTAGCCCGTAAATCAGCCAAAGCATTATTAACATCTAGGCTACCAATTAAACAGGGAATCATAAAACTCCCTGGATCTTTTAATTTGTTGGCCAGCTTATTCTTTAGTATGGCTGAGCAAACTGCATTTAGCATCACATGCGACGCCTCATCTAACTTTCGCTTATTTGTTAAAAGCTCCTTTAGGAATTTGACTACGTTTGGCATCTGCGAAAGAGCTTCAATAAACGGTAAGTTAATATGTAACTTCTTTAATAATTTAAGGAATTTACCAAATTGTTCATATGTGCAGTCTTTCCTTGTCACGTTGAGGTATGGCACACGAGGTTTGTACTCTTTACTTACCGATTTCTGGTCATTGTGGTCCACCTCACCTTTACCTTTACTTACCACAATTTCTTGCCTCGATTCTAGTTCAGGTGCAACTAACCCTTCCTCATCTTGAATGGTAATTACATTAAGTTGCTCCTTTGGGTTAGATTCAGTGTTACTCGGCAAGCTACCTTGTGGTCGTTCATATATCAATTTAGCGAGCTGACCTATCTGAGTTTTGAGCCCTTGGATCGACGCTTGTTGATTTTTAAGTGCTGTCTTGCTATTTTGGAAACGAGTTTATGACACCGAGATGAATTTTGTTAGCATTTCCTCAAGGTTCAGCTTTTTGTCTTGCTGGTAAGGTTGTTGTTGGAAGCCTGAAAGTGTTGGTGGTCTCTGATTCCCTTAGCCTCCTCATGAGAAATTTGGGTGGTTCCTCCGTCCTGTATTGTAAGTATTACTATAAGGATTATTTTGAGATCGAGGATTATTACCATGTAATTTAACTGCTCATTCTCCATGTTGTGGCAATAGGGTGGGTATTTTGAATTGCTTGATCCACTTCCACTTGCTTCACACTAATTACTGGGTGAACCTGTGAAGAACCAAGAAAATCATCAATTTTTCTATTCAAAAGTTCTACCTGATTAGAGAGCATAGTGACCGAATCGACGTTAAAAATGTCGGCTGTTTTCGTTGGCTTTTTCCTCATGACTTGGCATTGATAATTATTCAGTGACATTTCGTCTATAAATTCATAAGCATCCTCAGGTGTCTTATTATTGATAGTTTCACCAGCAGCTGCGTCAATCATCTGTCTAGTCAAAGGATTCAGGCCATTGTAAAATGTTTGAACCTGTAGCCAGAGTGGTAACCCATGGTGAGGGCATCTTTGCAAAAGGTCCTTGTATCTCTCCCATGCATCGTGGAGTGTTCTAAATCCATCTGTACTAAAGAAGAGAAATCATTACGTAATTTAGCCGTTTTAGCCGGCAAAAAATATTTTAATAAAAACTTTTCAGTAATTTGTTCCCAAGTAGTGATTGACCCTCGTGGTAACGAGTTCAACCACTGTTTAGCTTTGTTCCTCAATGAAAAAGGGAATAACCGAAGGCAAATAGCATCATCAGAAACACCATTGATATTAAAAGTGTCGCAAAATTCTAAGAAATTCACCAAAATGAGCGTTTGGGCCCTCGTCCTGCTAACCATCAAACTAAACAAACTGTTGGATCATTTGAATAATGTTAGGTTTCAGTTCAAAATTATTCGCGGCAACAGCAGGCCTAACTATGCTCGATTCAGTTCCTGTTAAAGAAGGTTTAACATAATCATACATAGTACGCGGAGCAGGATTCTGATTTATTAGATCAGCGGCAATCGCAGGAGGTAGCGGATTTTCTTGGATTTCAGCCATCTCTTCGGTTGTGGTTGAAGTATCGTCCTCTTACTCTTCCCCTGTGTATCGTAAGTTTCGCCTTATTTCTCTTCGATTTCTGTGAACTGTACGATCGTTCTCACTGTCAAACAATAATGGTTCCGATGAGTTTCTTCTAGTCATACACTATAAAAACCTGCCAGGAACGAATAAAAGAAAAAATTAGAAAAGAAAAAAATAAATATTTAAATTGCAAATAAAGTAAAATGGCTAAAGTAATAAAAATCGAGTGTTCCTAATATCTTAGTTCTCCGGCAACGGTGCCAAAAACTTGATACGTGATATTCGTGATAGGTTTTAAAGATTTATAATTAATCGTTCTTGAAACTAACTATTATCACGATGAAGGCAACTGTACCTATCGAACAGTAGTATAGCTTTAGCAAGACCGGATTGTCAAACCCAAAGGGACCAAGAGTACTAGTAATTACTTTCTTTTTATTATCTAGCCTAAAAATTAAGGGATTTGTTTATCTAAACTACTTAACTAAACTAAGGGTGCACAGAGGGAAAATTGGGAAAAGCTTTTGGGAAAACTCGATTGATTAAGACAATACCCAAGGAAAAATCCACCTAGACTTCACTTGTTATTTGACTCTGAATCAGACGATTTATTCATTTGACTTGATCTATAGAAATCTCTAAGTTATATTATTATCTCTCTCTCGGGACTAATAACGTCTAACCCTAGGTTGATTAATTGAAATCTCTTTCTAATTAACACCTAGTGTTACATTAACTCGACCTATGGACTCCCTTATTAGGTTTCATCCTAATCCGGCAAAATCTTGTCACCCTATCTCTAGGCATACAATCAACTCCACTTAATTATGACAAATTTACTCTTAGTCAGGGTTTTTTCCTCCTCTGAATAACAACAATAACTTGAATCAATATCCTGGAATATTAAAACAAGAATTAAGAACACATAATTAAAAACAAGTCAAATATTTATCATACAATTCAGATAATAATAATAAGATCTGTATTAGGTTTTATTCCCTTTAGGTATTTAGGGGGTTTAGTTCAAACTTATGAAAGAAAACAGCTTGAAAGAATAAAGATAACAAAACATAAAGAAAACCCAAAACCCCTGAGTGGAAATTGAAGGGAGATCTTCAGTCTTGACGATGAATCCAGCTTTTGAGATGATTCAATCGGCTTCCCTTGAGTAATTCCTTGCCTCCTACTCCATGTGTCTCTTCTAAGTGCCTCCTCAAGTATTTAAATAGGCTTCAGAATGCCTAAGAGCCCTCAAAAGTGGCCTTTTACGAATAGGACTATACTTGGGCTTGGCAGGGACACGCTACTATGACACGCCCGTGTGCGATTACTCCAGCCCATGGTCAAGGCTGTTGAATAGGCACGGGCATGTAGTTTACCCGTGTAAGTCATGCTTCGATCCTGCCAAATAGACACGGCTGTGTGACACGTCCATGTGAGGAAGTCCAGGTTGTGTTGATTTCCCACGTGGGTCTATTTTTTTCGTTTTTAGCCTGTTTCTCACTTTTTTTACTCTCCTATGCTCACCTAAGTATAAAACACGAAATTAAAGAATTAGGAGCATCGAATTCACCAAATCTAAGGAGAAATCATCCATAAATGTGCTAAGAATGGGATAAAAATATGTATAAATTACAGTTTATCAACTACCAATTAAGCAGGGAATAGTACAACTTCCTGGATCTTTCAGTTTGGTTGGCAGTTTATTTTAGAGTATGGCTGAGCACTCTTCGTTGAATTCTATTATAGACAACTCTTCAAACTTTTTTTTATTTGTTAGAAGCTCTTTAAAAAAATTTGCATATGTAGGCATCTGGGAGATAGCTTCAACAAAAGGTAAGTTAGTATGCAACTGTTTAAAAAGTTCAAGAAATTTTCTGAATTGTGCATTCATGCGGTCTTTCTTCAACTTTGTTGGATATGGGATTGGTGGTTTATATTCCTTCAGTACTAGTTTTTCACTGATTTTGGGTTTAACCTCCTTATCCTCTTTCCTATCAGCTTCTTGTGGCAGCTTCTTTTCAGATTCAATTAACACTTTCCCACTCCTTAGGGTAACTACTTTCACGTGCTCTTTTGGGCTAGGTTCGGTGTTACTAGGCAGGCTCCCTTGTGGTCTCTCTGAAATAATCTTTGCCAGCTGTCCTATTTGATTCTCGAGCTCTTAAATTGATGCTTGTTGATTTTTAAGTGCAGTTTCAGTGTTTTGAAAACGGGTTTCCGCCACTGAAATAAACTTTGTCATCATCTCTTCAAGGTTTAGCTTTTTATCTTGCTGATAAGGTTGTTGTTGGAAGCATGGAGGGGGTGTGGTCCCTGATTTCCTTGGCCTCCCCATGAAAAGTTTGGGTGGTTCCTCCAACCTGCGTTGTAAGTGTTACTGTAAGGATTATTTTGAGGTCGAGGATTATTACCCATATAATTTATTTGTTTGTTCTCTATGTTGGGGCTGAAGGGTAAATATTCTGAATTGCCCATTCCACCTCCACTCGTGTCGCACTGCATCACTAGATATACTTGCGTAGAACCACATAGACCGTCAATCTTTTTATTCAAGAGTTCTACCTGGTTTGATAGCATGGTGACTACATCTAGGTTGAAAACACCGACTGATTTCGTTGGCTTTGTTCTCATGACTTGCCACTGATAGTTATTCAGTGACATCTCCTCTATAAATTCATAAGCCTCTTCAGGTGTTTCTTCATTTATGGTTCCATCGACAGCTACATCAATTAACTAGCTAGTTGAGGGGTTCAAACCGTTGTAAAAAGTTTGAACCTGTAGCCATAAAGGTAACCCATGGTGAGGGCACCTTCTCAATAAGTCCTTATACCTCTCCCATGTATCGTAAAGAGTTTCTAAATCCATCTGCACAAAAGAAGAGATATCATTCCTCAACTTTTCCGTTTTAGTTGGCGGAAAATACTTTAGTAAAAACTTTTCTGTCATTTATTCCTAAGTACTGATGGAACCTCGCGGTAATGAGTTCAACCATTGTTTAGCTTTGTTCCTTAATGAAAAGGGAAATAACCAAAGATGAATGACATCATCTTAAATGCCATTTATTTTGAAAGTATCACAGACCTCTAAGAAGTTGGCCAAATGAGTATTTAGGTCTTCATCCTGCAAACCATCAAACTGAACAAACTGTTGAATTATTTGTATAGTGTTAGGTTTTAGTTCAAAATTATTTGTAGCAATTGCAGGTCTAACAATACTCGATTTAACCCCCGCTAAATTAGGCTTAGCATAGTTGTACATCGTACGAGGAGCAGGATTCTGATTCACAGGATTTGCGGCAACCAAAAGAGGCAGCGAATTATTTTGATTTTCAGCCATCTCCTCGGTATTATTGGTGTCGAACTCATGCTCTTCCTCTATATACTGTAGACTTCATCTTATTTCTCTACGATTTCTACGAGCTGTGTTCTCAATTTTGCTGTCAAAAAGTAGAGGTCCTGACGGGTTTCTTCTAGTCATAAACTATAAAAACCTGCCAGAAGCAAATAAAAGAAAAATTAGTAATTAAAATAAAAACAAAATTAAATTACAATAACAATAAAAATGGATAAAGTAATAAAAATTAAGCGTTCCTAATATCTTAGTCCCCGGCAACGGCACCAAAAACTTGATGGTCGTTAAACTGACTAAAAATTTGACTAAGGCAAGCGCACCTATCGAACAGTAGTATAGTTATGGTGAGAAGAGAAATATCGTATCTACAAGGACTAAAAGTACTAGTAATTACTATCTTTTTATTATCTAGCCTAAGAATTAAAGGGATGTTTTTAAACTAAAATTAACTATTTAATTAAGTAAGAACACGACAGAAATAAAAGTTGGAAAATACTTTTGGAAAACTGATGGAGAAGACAATACCCAAGGAAGAATCCACCTAGACTTCATCTACTACTTCTGAACTAGGCGATTTATTCACTTGACTTACTCAGTAGAAATCCCTAGTTTATGTTAATATCTCTCTCGATATTAAAAACAACTAACTCTAGGTTGATTAATTGAAATATCTGTCTAATTAAAATCCCTATTGTCGCATTAACTCGATCTATGGATTCCCTTATTAGATTTGACTCTAATTCGGCAGATTTATGTCGTCCTACCTCTAGGATTGCAATCAACTCTGCTTAATTATGAAAGATCTACTCTTAAACAGGGACTTTTGCTCCACTGAATAAGCATATCAAAACCTGAATTAATATCCTGAAATATTAAAGCAAGGATTAAAACTCATAGTTAAGAATAAGAACAAGTATTTATCATATAATTCAAAAGATAATAAGATTCGTCTTAGGTTTCATCTTCCCTAGGTATTTAGGGAATTTAGTTCATAATGATAGAGGAAAAAATCTCAAAATTGGGAAAACAACAAAACATAAAGAAACCCAAAAACTTCAGTAGAAATTGAATGGAGATCTTCAGTCTTGAAGTCAATCCTACTTCCGAGCTGATTCCAATGGCTGTCTTCGAGTATTTTCTGCCTTCTACTTCTTGTCCACCCCCTCTCCCTTGATCCTCTTCTAGGGTGTTTATATAGACTTTGGAATGCCCAAAATAGCACAAAATTAGCCTTTTTCGAATAGAATTAGACTTGGGCTTGACAGGGACACAGTCATATTCCACGCCCGTGTGATGGTGCTCATGCCGTGTGCAATTCTGATATGGTTTTAAGTCGACACGGCCATGACATATTGGCGTGTGGTCTACCCGTGTGTCTAACACGGGCTTGTGGATTACCCGTGTTGAAGTGTTTGGGCTGTGTGTAGCACTGAAATAAACTTATTTTGTCCCTTTTTGGCCTTTTTCTTACACTTTTCGCTTTCCTACCCTCATATGGATATAAAACATGAAATTAAAGGATTAGGAGCATCAAATTCACTAAATCTTATGATAATTCATCCAAAAATATGCCAAGCACGGGATTAAAATATGTTATTATTGAGGTTTATCAATAATTGTGAATGGTTTTTTATTTGATTGATAGTTAATTATGAAATGTTGATTGTATAAGTTATAAGTTTGGTAATGCTCTGTAACCCTATTCCGACATCGGATACGGGTTAGGGGTGTTACATTACAAGTCATGTTTTGTGAGCTCTTTAATAAGTATTTTGTACGAGCTCCTCTGTGAGCCTACGTGATAAGTATTATATGTAAGCTCCTCTACGAGCTTATATGTTGGATGGATTGGTATACCAAAGGATTTTAAGTACTCACCTATAAGTTTTCTATGATTTTGGGTGTTGAGGCCTTGAAACACGTGGAGAGATAAGGGAATGTCAACTTATGCTCCATTCAAGGGGAAATGTTGGTGTACAAGACAGTGTATAGATTCACGCTACACTTATGGGACATGTTAAGGACTCTTTGAGTCATTCTAAGGCACTATAAAGAGGTCCGCATATCGAACAAAGATAAGATAAGTGTGTTAAGACAAATGCGGGATCATGTTTTATGTTTCTCATCCATTTTGATAAGACAAGTATGTGAGCATGTTTCATGCTATATATAGGCTCTATTTTCAAACAAGAACAAGATAAGTTCTTCAGTATGATTTTAAGTAATTACATGTGAAACTATTTTCAAATTTATGTTCTTGCAACCTTTACCGCGAACCCAGCATACGACATGATTCTTCAAACTAAGCCTTCTTTCTATTTTAAACATGGTGTTTTTAAGTATACACTAATGCACTCGGTGTATTCACTGAGTTTTCAATGAACTTAGTCATTCCTCTCTAACTTCGCAAATAAGTAGGTCGCGAATGGCATATGCCACGTGAATGGTTTAAGCAAGGTTAAACCCAAAATTGATAACAATGAACCTTGGAAAGAAGTGATGTGCTTTTTGTTTGGATTAGACTTGTTTGAATATTGCCACAATTATTAGACCTAATTTCTTTTTGTTCTACTTTCAATTTCTTTTTGTTTTTGCAACTAAGCACTATAATATTTGCCTATCTCATATAACATGAATAAAGTTTATGTTTCAGTAACCTACCTTTCATGCATGCCATGATATTATTTTTAATTTTGTCAAAAATTTCTTACACTTTGATGCAAACCAATTTTAATGTGAAGTGTCCATGCATGCGACCCTTTTATGTTTGCAACCCCAAAAATTATCTGCGTACCCCTATTAGCGACAGTCTTAGCGAACCCAGTTAAAATGTGCAACCCTATGTATTATTCACACCCAATTAAAGTATGAAAGCCCATGCATGGATGAATCATTTCTTGCGAAGTCTACGAAACCATAATGCATGTTGTGAACTTAGGTACCATACGAACTATTGACATTTAGCGAACCTATAAAGAGTGTTAGTATGCAAACCTGTATTATTGTATGCAAACCAATGTTGTTGTATGATTCTAAATTACTTATACTTATTTACTTATCTTTATTACAAACCTTGAAGTTTTGTTATTTAATTGTATGTGAACCCTTCCCCTTTTCACGTTGGTGTTATGTGTTTGCATATTTGATATTCTATGCATATTGTTATGACATTTCGCTGCAATGAGAAAACTTAGAAAAACTTTCATGTAGTGAATTTGTGGTGTGTTGGAGGTTAGGTTGGGAGTTAACAGGAGTTACTTTGGTGGTTAATGTAGAATGAGTTTGGGGTGTTACATTTACTTACATCAAAGTATATAAGTCACGTATACATAATCCATCATTCATTCAAGATTCATCACAAGTGAATAAATCCATAAACAGATTTAGGATCTATTCTACTTGGGTCCTATCTGATGTATTGTTAGTCTAGTTAGTCACATCTCCTTCAATGCCCAAGACAAAGCTTATCTCCAATTGGACTTCATAGATGGAATATTTGTCTTCCAATTGATGTGCTTATTTCTGATTAGACTAAAGACATGTTTAGGTTCATCTACTAATATAACTTATCTTTCCATATTACAATCCAAACATGTAATAACACTTAGTATTAGTTAAAAAATAAACAACCAGTGAGCTAATATTTGTTTCTATTTTGTTTTGTATGAAAAAACCATTTAGAACAATATACAAAATATATTAAGTTAATTTGTGAATAATTTTTTTAACCAATCAATTCAAAAAAATTACAAGTGTACATAGATAAAAATACTACATTTAGGGCATTAGATTCAACATAACTGTATAGAAAGCATGGGCCCAAAAAGATCGAGGCGACTTTGCATCTGAAAGAAAACATTTGACTCTTTCAATCAATGTTCAATTCATTCTCTTAGCCAACCCATTCAATCATAAAGTCTTTGGTGGTGTCTTTTGATGTCTGATTCCTTGAAACCGATAGTAAACATCAAATGGTCTTTTGAACTCACCACCTTTATTAGTACGAATGCACTTTAACTTCTTCCTAAGCTCTCTCTCAATTATAACTTGAAATTGCTTAAACACATCAACTACATGGTCCTTTCTTTCCAAAGCATAAACCTAAAGCTTCCTTAAACAATCATTAATGAAAGTCACAAAGTAAAATGCACCACTATGTGATCCAACCTTCAACACACCACAAACATCAAAATGAACCAACTCTAGCAAATCTGACTTTCTCAAAGGAGGATGACGCTTAAACAAAATTCTTCTATACTTTCCAGCTATGCAATTAACACAATTCTTTAGTTTAACATTCTTCAAACTCGGAAGTTGATATTGAACCCCTTCTCACTCATGTGACTATGTTGAGCCATCATCTTCTATTGCATTTAGCATGCCTCAAGAACTTAAAGCCTACATCAAATAAAATTTCAAACTTTTCTTCCCTTAACCGCAAGCAAGGAGCTTCTAGTCAATTTCTATTGCCCCTCACAAAGATGTTGGATCTGGTGCCATGAGGGTAGTATATTCGTTTGTAAACATGTAAATTTTTTGAACAAATTGGTTAATAAAAAAATTCAATGATTATATTAATATACTTCGTATAATTGTCCTCATATGGTTTTCGCATGTAAAACAAAATAGAAGAAATGTTGCTTATTGGTAGCCTAATGGTTAAACTAATAATAAGCAATATTGCATGGTCAGATCGTAATACAGAAAGACAACTTATATTATTAGATGACCTAAACATGTCCTTAGCCTAATCAAAAATGAAAAAACTAATTGAAAAAGTAATATGTTGTATATCAAGTCCAATTAGTGAGTTTTTTTGTCTTAGGCATCAGAGCGGAGGACACCCAGAAGATAGAGGCATAGATGTGATTGATTGGACTAACAGTACATTGAATTGGACCAAAAAAGGAATAAATCTTGAATTTGTTTATGGATTTATTCACTTGTGACATTCATAGTGTATCATACCTAAATCCTGAGTTGATAATGGACTATGTATGTTTGACTTGTACACTTTGATGCAAGTAGAAGCCTTAGTTCAAATAAATAAGGAACCAAAAGCCGGTTCGTTCGGTGTACAACTTCTGTAGTATGTAGTGTCATTCACAACAATGGAATTCATAGCCTGAGACATGGTTAATGATATCCTTTCAATGATATTACTGGTTCATGAAAAATAAATTTGGTTATCATCTTTGTGATGGATGCCTTGATCACTATTTGATAGTGATTGACTTTTCATGAAGGAAGATGTAATGGTTATTATGAGATAAAATAGGACGATATTGGGAGAATGAATATTATCCCAAAAAGATTAAGGATATCCTATAAGGGTAACACACTTATGACAAGGTCATACGATGAACACTGATTAGGTTACTTTCATAATGGTATGTTGTTGGGTAGAGCTCAGTCACGATACTATAGTGGAATGACTTCGTGACTAAATGAGTTTAGAATTAATAGGCGAAAAGCTAGAACTTAATTATAAATCATTTTAACTTTAATTGCATATGTCCAATAGGTCCCTCTGCTAGCTCGTTGAAACCAAAAATAAATTGCATATTGAATCAAATGAGCAGAAAATAAATAGAAATGGAGAAATAAAAAAAACATTTGGAAATGGTTAAGGTTTTCTCCAAAATAAAAAAGAAAATGGATAAATGAAATCACTTGGAAATGAATATGGTTTTCTCCAAAATGAAAATGACCTGAAAAATAAATTTATGTTTTTCAAATTAAATGAAGTCCAAAAATGGAAATTAACCATTTGGTCATAGTGAACTATTGAATGTGGAAATATTAAATATATTTTATAATAGATTCTTTTACGATAAAATCATCATGATTTAACGAAATTATAATCGATTTGAGAAAATTATTTAATTGAAAATATATTGAAGTTTATTTTTAGGAAATAGAAAAGCAAATATTGGGCTGGATCAAATGTAAAGTATTTGGTTAAAAGCTCAAGAATATAAGATGTGAAGAACTCCTTCCATGACGTAACATAAAACGAAGCACCAATATATATCACCCAACTAGTCTCATCGTATGCTAGGTTGATCAAATTCTCATCACAAAGGACTAACAGATCATTAATAGTAGCGACAGCAACACATTCAGGTTTCTCATTATTTCTTCTCTGTTGTTTATCACCATTGCCTTTATTCTCTCTTTTCCTCTTGTAGCAATACTTTTTGATATGGCCTTTATTATCGCAATAATGACACTCAAGATTCTTGTATCTTAATCTCGATTTTCTTCGACTTTTATCTCTTCCTTTTTAACCTTTATATTTGCTTCGTCCCTTATTTTTGGCAACCAGAACCTAGAATTATGGTGAATAACCTTGAGACCTTCTTCTCAGTTCTTCATTCAACGCACCATTATTAGCAATTTCCAAGGTCATAGTACCTTTTGAAGTAACATTAATAACTGATACTCAAAACATTTCCCAATAGTCTGATAGAGTAGAAAGCAACCAAAGCCTCATAATCTCATTATCAAATTTAATTCCCATACCAAGTAGTTGAGTAAAAAACCTTGAAACTCATTCAAGTGGTTGACTATAGAATTCCCTTTCTTGTAAATCAACATCATCATTCTCTTAAGCATGAGCAACTTATTATTGTTGGACTCTGAAGCGTACAAGTTTTCAATCTTATTCCATAATGTGCCCACATGTCTCTTGATCAATGTGCTTATAGACATTATCTTCAATTTCCAAATAAAATTGTGCACCTATTGATGCTGAAATTCCCACTCTTTATCAATTTTCAACTTAGGTTTTTGAATAACAAGAGCAAGAAGGTGCAAAGCCTTCACTGGAACATGCTATACCCGACCCGATCACCAGATTCGAGTACCAGATCATTTAAAGAACTGATCAACTTAATTATATTCCTAAATCAATTTTTTTTTACATTTTCAAGCGTTTAGATTACACTTTAAACTATTTATCATACACATATTCCAAATGTCACTATCTTACAACTTATTTAAAAATATGAATTTAAACCCTTAAAATTTCATGATTCCAACTAAATCCCTGAGGCGTAGCCTCTAGGAGTCGCCCTTTATATTCATGTTACAACTATCGCTCCCTTTTTCCACAAATTGGCAAAGTCTAGCTCAGCCCTCCACTTGATTCTTGGGTGAAAACTTTATCCTACAATTAAGCAAACCATTTGTAAGTTCAATAGAACTTAGTGAGATTCTACATAACAGCCATATAACAAAACTTAGAACTTTAAAGAACAAAGTTTCAAAAAGAAGTTTCAACTCCCTAGTCATCCTTGGCTATTAGCATATTTCACCAATGATATATCTGTCTCCCCCTTTTTTCCCATAGGTCACCACTGACTGGTTTATTCTTTGTCTAAAGTATACACATGTTCCTTTAGGGTAAGGTTCCTCTAGGGTTATAGATCTAATTACGCCTCAAATAACTTTCCTTTCTCTCATAGCCTTGGATATGAAGCCCAGGGTTTACCATTAGTTATCTTACATTAACTTCCTTAGGTTTTAAATTTTTATCATCCATTGTTCCTGACGGTCTACCCATCCCAAGTTAATCCCTAGCAAACTCCCTCTTCTGTTAGCCCGAATGACTTAGTCTCTGTGTGGGCCTCTATAGACTAAACCACCTCTAGATGTCCCATATCCGTGGACCCTTAGATTCCGATAAATCATCTAATATAACAACTATTACAGGGTTATTGTCCATGATCTGTGGTAAACCGTAATTTATACATGTTTTTATCCCATGCTTAGCACATTTATGGATGGTTTCCCATTAGATTTGGTGAATTCGATGCTCCTAATTCTTTAATTTCATGTTTTATACTTAGGTGAGCATAGGAGAGTAAAAAGAGTGAGAAACAAGCATAAAGATAGGGTGATAAGATTTTGTCAGATTAGGGTGAAACCTAATAAAGGGATCCATAGATCGAGTTAATGCAACACTAAGTGTTAATTAGAAAGAGATTTCAATTAATCAACCTAGGGTTAGACGTTATTAGTCTCGAGAGAGATAATAATATAACTTAGGGATTTCTACGGATCAAGTCAAATGAATAAATCGTTTGATTCATACTCAAATAACAAGTGAAGTCTAGGTGGATTTTTCTTTGGGTATTGTCTTAATCAATCGATTTTTCCCAAAAGTTTTTCCCTAATTTCTCTCTGTGCACTCTTAGTTTAGTTAATTAAAACAAAACCTCTTTATTCTTAGGCTAGATAATAAAAAGACAGTCATTACTAGTACTCTTGGTTCCTTTGGGTTCGACAATTCGGTCTTGCTAAAACTATACTACTGTTCGATAGGTACACTTGCCTTCATCGTGATAATAGTTAGTTTTAAGAACACTTAATTATAAATTTTTAAACCTGTCGCGAATATCACGTACCAAGTTTTTGGCACCGTTGCTGGGGAACTAGGATATTAGGAACACTCGATTTTTATTACTTTAGCCATTCTACTTTATTTGCAATTTAAATTTTTATTTTCTTTTCTAATTTTTCTTTTATTCGTTCCTGGCAGGTTTTTATAGTGTATGACTAGAAGAAACCCGTCGAGACCATTATTGTTTGATAGTGAGATTGATCGCACAATTTGTAGAAATCGAAGAGAAATAAGGCGAAGCTTACGATACATAGAGGAAGAGCAAGAGGACGATACTTCAACCACAGCCGAGGAGATGGCTGAAAACCAAAAAAATCTGCTACCTCCTGCGATTACTGTTAATCAGAATCCTGCTCCGCGCACTATGTATGATTATGCTAAACCTTTTTTAATAAGAACTGAATGGAGCATAGTAAGACCTGCTGTAGCTGAAAATAATTTTGAACTGAAACCTAACACAATTCAAATGATACAGTAATTTGTTCAGTTTGATGGTTTGCAGGACGAAGATCCCAATGCTCACTTGGCAAACTTTTTGGAACTATGTGATACATTTAAATTTAATGGCGTTTTTGATGACGCCATTCGCCTTCAGTTATTCCCTTTTTCATTGAGAAACAAAGCTAAACAGTGGTTGAATTCATTACCACGAGGGTCAATCACTACTTAGGAACAAATGACCGAAAAGTTTTTATGAAAATATTTTTCGCTGGCTAAAACAGCTAAATTACGTAATGATATCTCTTCTTTTGTGCAAATAGATTTAGAAATACTCTACGATGCATGGGAGAGATACAAGGACCTCTTGAGAAGATGCCCTCACCATGGGTTACCACTCTGGGTACAAGTTCAAACGTTTCATAATGGCCTGAATCCTTCGACTCGACAAATGGTTGACGCAGCCGTTGGTGGAACTGTCAATAATAAAACACTTGAATATGCTTATGAATTTATAGAAGAGATGTCACTGAATAATTATAAGTGGCAAGTCATGAGGTCAAAGCCAACAAAAGTAGCCGGCGTTTATAACGTCGACTCGGTCACCATACTCTCTAATCAGGTAGAACTCTTGTATAAGAAAATTGATGGTTTTCTTAGTTCTTCACAGGTTCACCCAGTAATGCAGTGCGAAGCAAGTGGAGGTGGATCGAACAATCCTGAATACCCACCCTATGGCCATAATATGGAGAACGAGCAGTTAAATTACATGGGTAATAATCCTCGATCTCAAAATAATCCGTATAGCAATACTTACAATTCAGGATGGAGGAATCACCCAAATTTTTCATACGGAGGCCAGGGGAATCAGTGACCACCACCACCTCTATGCTTCCAACAACCACCCTACCAACAAGAGAAAAAGTCGAACCTTGAGGAGATGCTAACAAAATTCATCTCAGTGTCAGAAACTCATTTTTAGAATACCGAGACAGCACTTAAAAATCAACAAGCGTCTATCCAAGGGCTCGAAACTCAGATAGGTCAGCTCGCTAAATTGATATCTGAACGACCACAACGTAGCCTATCGAGTAACACTGAATCTAACCCAAGGGAGCAAATTAATGCAATTACCATTCAAGATGAGGAAGGGTTAGTTGCACCTGAACTAGAACAGAGGCAAGAAACTGTGGTAAGTAAAGGTAAGGGCGAGGTGGACCACAATGACCAGAAATCAGTAAGTAAAGAGTACAAATCTCATGTGCCATACCCAAATGCGACAAGGAAAGACTGCACAGAAGAAAAATTCGGTAAATTCCTTAAATTATTAAAGAAGTTACATATTAACTTATCGTTTATTGAAGCTCTTTCGTAGATGCCAAACGCAGTCAAATTCCTAAAGGAGCTTTTAACAAATAAGCAGAAGTTGGATGAGGCATCACATGTGGATCTGAATGCGGTTTGCTCAACCATACTATAGAATAAGTTGGCCAACAAATTAAAAGATTCAGGGAGTTTTATGATTCCCTATTTAATTGGTAGTCTAGATGTTAATAATGCTTTGGTTGATTTAAAGCTAGTATCAATGTCATGCTTTACAAAATGTTTAAACAACTAGGTCTTGGGAAACCCAAACAAACTAAGATGAGTATTCAATTAGCCGATAAAACAATCAGATTTCCTAAAGGTATTATTGAAAATGTACTCGTTAAAATTGACAAATTTATATTCCCAGTTGATTTCATTGTTCTAGGCATAGAAGAGGATAGTAACGTTCCTTTAATTTTAGGAAGGCCTTTTTTAGCAACCGCTAGAACAATAATTGATGTTGGCACAGGTGAACTCACACTTCGTGTGGGAGACGAAACAATCACCCTTCAAGCTCGTAATTCGAGTAACACATTGAAAATTGAAGGTGGTTGTATAAATCATTCTACTAAAACTGACCATGTGGTGCAACCTACTAATAAGTTTGAAGAACCTACACGAGCCATGTTCAAGCAACAACAAAGGACCTATCTGTGAAGAACGAAGGCTACAAATAAAAAAACTAGATGAATGGCAGACACAGAAATCGAAAACACCCGATAAATTGAAACCGAGCCAGGATGAGCTCAATACATCACCAAATCAACTTAAGGTTGGAGACAAAGTACTACTAGATGCAGCAGATCCTTGCATTACCACTTCTGAACCTAATGAAGAAATTCCTCTCACGGTACTCAGTATTTTTCCATATGGTACAGTCGAGGTAATTCACCCCAAATTCAGAACTTTTAGGGTAAACAATACTCGTCTTAAACCTTATATTGATAAAGTTGGTAGCAGAGATGAGGAGTGTAAAATCCTGGAGCCACCATGATCACAGACCAGAGAGGTAAGTCAAGCTTATACTATAAATAAGCGCTTCTTGGGAGGCAACCCAAACACTAACAGTAATGATTTATTTAAATTCTAGTTTTTCACATCTAACCTACTAACTGAGTCTTGAAACACAGGGTTTTCCCGTCCACACGGCCAGGCACACGGGCGTGCCTTAGGCCTTGCTCACACCACAAGAGGAGCCACGGCCGTGTGATACGGCCATGTGAGAAAAGGGAAAAAAAATTTCCCCAACACGGGATGCGATAAGTTGCCATGACCGTGAGACAAGGCCGTGGGCAAAACTGCCAAAATAACACGAGCGTGAGACACGCTTGTACCTTGAAACCGTGGTTGAAATTGAGAATTTAACATAGGCGTGTGACACGCACATGACATTCACCCGTGGTCGACACTGTCAAACTAATATGGGCGTGGGCTATCATACACTAGTGTGAGAGAATCGAACGAAGCAAGACACAACCGTGCGACATGGCCGTATGCACCCACATGCCCAAGGAACAGGGGCGTGGGGCGAATGTCAGA
Organism: Gossypium arboreum; assembly: GCF_025698485.1. Lineage (NCBI taxonomy): Eukaryota > Viridiplantae > Streptophyta > Magnoliopsida > Malvales > Malvaceae > Gossypium > Gossypium arboreum. The sequence continues at coordinate 13,403,535 of NC_069082.1, read as the reverse complement.
CGCGCCTAAATTTAAAAGTCACGAAATACACGGGCAAAAATTAGGGTACACGTGCGTGCCCCACGGCCGTGTGCCACAAAATCTATATAAACTCCTCACTATTCATCATCTCCCTCCCCAAAAATCCCTAACCTTAGCCGCTGCAACTCCACATGCCCTACCTGCCACGCCCGTGCTCCGCCTACAACATTGTTTCCGACGACCCAAGCTTCTCTCTTTTGCATTTGTTTACTCTTTTCTCTCTATTTTCTTTAAATGTTTTTCCTATTTCATGATTTCTCTAATCCATTTGACTATCTTAAGTGAATATTCATAGTAGAATAATAATACTCATGCTTGTCATTAAAGAATATTGCCATTTTTCATACTACATTCATCCATTTTTCTCGTTTCCATGGATTTTATGTTTACCTACATGCATTTATATATTAGATATTCCCGTCGTATTATTCTCATAGTCCTATTTTAATAACTTGACATATTTGCTTTAGTTGTTTTAGTTTTGTTCTCTTCATCTAATATGCGAGTCTCATGAAATATTCCCATTTAGTTTTGTGTTTCCATGCTATTTTTAGGGCATATTGGTTGAACTTTGACTTTTCAATGCAGGTATACAATGTCATCCTCACGTGGTAAGGAAATCGTTGTTGTGACATCCCTAATTTAACCCTAGTCGGGAAGTGGTTTCGGGACCGCTAAACCGAGTCACCGACATGTTCAAACGTAATATTTATTGTCTAGAATATGTGAAAATACATGTGTGAATTTTGAATTCTTTGATTTAGTTAATTTGATTGTGAATTGAAAGAAAAGGACTCATGTGAAGGGATTTAAATATATGTGGCTATTTTAAGAGGTTAATAAAGAATGAAGTAAAATAAATGGAGTTGCATGTCAAATACTCCATTTATTTTGGATAAGTGGCCCATGACAAGTTATGGGCAAGGGAAACATGTTTCAAACATGTCTAGCTAATGGATTATGTAAGGAGGAATAAAAAAAGAAGCATGGGAAATAAACTAATGAAAAATTAAAGGAAGAAAACAAAGAAAAAAATGTGTCCATCATTCTCATGCATGACCGAAAAAAAAAAAGGGGAGAAGGAAAAGGCTTCATACTTTGGTTCTTCTTAGCCGTGTAGAAGAGGAAAAGAGGAAGAAATTCAGCCACCTTGAGCTGGAAATTAAGGTAAGAATTCAAGTTAGCTCTTTAAATCTTAGCATGGTTTTAAGCTAGATTCTAAGCCCTTATTTAACCATGCCAAATCTTTGAAAAATTATGGTGATATGAACGTTCGGCCATGGTAGATGTTAAAGAAGATGGTGGAAATGTTGTACACATTTGATTAGTAAGTTAGATGGATGAAATTTGAACTAGTTATCAAGTTCTTTAGGTAACCCATGTTGAAATCTTGGTTTTTGAATAAGTGAGTTTTTCGCTAGGGTAACTAACAAGGGTGATGATTGTTGTTTCATGCTAAACCTAGATGAACAATAGGTTAAGAGGAGCATTCGCCATGATATGAGATTGTGATGTTAGTGCGAATATGAAGATGATGAACTTGAATAAGAAATATTCGGCTAGCATGATAAGTATGGATTATCAAGTAGTTGAGATAATTGATGAGTGAAGTGGCTAATGGGGACTCTTAATGAAATTATGCTAAGGCCGAATGTATCAAATGCTAAATGTGCTTATATGTGTGTGTGTGTGTCATTAGTAGCTAATGGCATTCGGCATTGTTTAACTAAAATTAGAAATGAATGCTTGAAAGTTAAATATGGTCGCCCTAGTGACCAAATGCGTTAAAAGCTAATATATGGACAAATGGTACGAATAAATTGACCTTTGAAATGTATATGGTTGCCATGTGTATGTGTCTGATTGAGAAGTAAATTTGTTTGATTTAGCTCAAGATCTTAAAGGAGAGGCGTCCAACAAGGGGAAATCGAAGGTCATCGAGTAGCCGACTTGGAACTATTTTACCTAACACAAGGTAAGTCATTAAGCATATATTTTGTGTTGGTTTAAATGATCATAATATATATGCAATTGTGTTTAATGAATTGATGTGTAAATGAAAATGTATGTGTATGGAATGATGCCATTGTTGAATGTATGAAGGCAGCAAAATGCATAAGGTATTGGTCACGGCACTAAGTGTGCGGGTATAAATGGACACGGTGACAAGATTGGCACTAAGTGTGCGGGTTTAAAATTGTACAGCACTAAGTGTGCGAGTTTGATTCTATAGCACTAAGTGTGCGAGCTGAAAATATATAGCACTAAGTGTGCGGATTCACTATATGCTCTTGTATTACAATTGGCACTGAGTGTGCGACATTATCGAGTTAATCCGGACAGCGAATCGGGTAAGTACCTCGAGCTCATGACGAATAGAGAATACGTTCATGCTTGGGGTTGAATTTGGTAAGCCTTAAATCTATGTGATGATTGAAATTGTATGGTTGTGCTGGAAATTGAGTTAATGTGTAAAAATGCTTGATTATCTTGTTGTGTAGAATATGAAATGTGGATGTATGAATTAGTGCGAGATTGGACCGAAAGGTCCGAGGTATTATGGTATAGATTCGATATGGACGAGTACCTAGCCTCATTTGTTGTACATGTAGTAGTAACTTTATCGATGGATTGACGAATGCTTATGACTTACTGAGTTGTAAACTCACTCGGTGTTTTCTTGTCACCCATTTTAGGTCTCTTGGACTCGTATTGTTATGCGTGCTCGGAACCGTCGTTGAAGTCATCACACCGCTGAAATCTTGTGGTATTGTTTTTTGTTGTTGAAGAACATTTGGCATGTATAGGCTATTATATTTTGTCGAATTGTGGGTTGTAAACTTTAAGCCATGTGAAAATGGCCTATGTGGTCGTCGAGTGGGATGCTAGAACCTATAGCCACGAGTCTTAGAAACTCAAATTTTGTTAAGGTGGCCATAATTTGTGTCATGTATGATGGATGATTAAGGCCAAGGAAAAATTCATGAAATTGGCATAGTCTACTGCAGTAACTGTTGCGGACAGCAGCAGTGAGATGAGATTGAAAAATCACTAAAAATAGTAGAAGTAGAATTAAATAGTGAGTAAATTATGGAACTGATCCTTGATGAATCTATTTTATATGGACGAAACGAAACGACCATATGAGCAGTATACTGGGAAATATTAAAGTTCTCGTGAGACAGGGCCAGAACGATTTCTGGGTCCCCTGTCGCGACTTTGAAAATTTACCATAAATTATCCAGAAAGAATTAGGAGTCATGCCTTATATGTACAGATTCCATTTTGAGTCTAGTTTCATTAGAAACAAACGGCACCAGTATTAAAGCCCTGTACAGAAAGATATTCAAGTTGTAACGCGCGGAGGTCAGAGCAGTCGATCCCTGTAACATGGGTGACTTTAACTAATAAACTGTACCAATTGGCCCAACCAAAATTCTAAAAATAAATCCATGGATGGGTATATGAGTCTAAATTCAGGAAAATTTACGAAACCAGTTTCCGAGTTTTGGAACTCGAGATATGATTTTAAGGCGACGGTGACGCAGTTTTCCAGCCTGTCCAGAAATGCCAAATTGGTCGGTACTTTAAGAGGATTTGTCTCGTTAACCCCTCGTGTCCGACACGGCGTCGGTCACGAGTTAGGGTGTTACAATTTTATTGGTATCAGGGCTATGGTTTAGTCGGTTCTAGGACTACCATAGCGCGTGTGAGTCTAGCTATACATGCCAAATTGATAGTGCTTAATAATGTGATGACTTGACGGTTGAAATTTTTTGTTTTGATTAGCGATGGAACCCGGTAGAGAGACCCTTGGCGGATGACGTTGAAAGTGTAGCGGCTGCTCTGCGCAAGGGACACCGCTGTTGAGCCTCGATCGTCCGCGAATAATCAAAATGAAGGGGCGAAACAAGCCTTCTTCACTATGATGAATGAGTGGGTCGCGCAATATGCCCGAACCAACCCGCTGTCCAACCATTCCCGAATTTAAATACTCCACCCCAAGAGCCCGCAATGCCTCCGATTCGATCCCGTGAGGCTGAGTAAACCACCGTGGACTTGATTAGGAAGCGTGGGGCGAGGAGTTCAAGGCCATAGTTCTTGATGATCTTAGAAAAGGCCGAGTTCGCTCGATAACACCATTAGAGTGTTAGATGAATCATGCACACCGACGAATGTCTTAAGTGTGCTATATCCTTGTTGCGAGACTCACTTACTATTGGTGGAGGACTTTAATTTCCATAGTCCCAAATGAACGAGTTACTTGGGATTTCTTCCAATCCAATTTGAAAGAAATACATTAGTCAACGGTTCATCGATCGAAGCGTAAGGAATTCTTGGAACTCAAGCAAGGCCGGATGATCAGATCTGAATCTGAACATGAGTTCGTAAGACTTAGTCGGTATGCTCGGGAGTGTGTGGCTGATGAGGTTGCGATGTGCAAAAGATTTGAAGAAGGATTGAATGAAGAGTTAAAGTTACTAGTGGGAATTTTGGAGATAAAGGAGTTCGTGACACTAGTCGAACGAGCACGCAAGGCGGAAGAACTTGGGAAGGAGAAGAAGAAGGCTGAATTTGAAGCAAGAGATTACCGTAAAAGATCGACGAGTAAAGCTCCGTTCTCGGCTGTAAAGAGGTTCGGGGAGGACACTAGTAAGTCGAGGACGATCGGGAATTTCCATTAGAGCCCGACCATTGACGGACTCGAGCTACTTGATAGCTAGTGTGGGCAATAATCGTCAAGAGAGACCTGAATGCCCCCAATGTGGAAGACGACACCTAGGTGAATGTTGGGGTAAGTCATTAATAGGGCTGTTATGGATGCGGTTCAAGGACCACTTCATTAGAGATTGCACGAGCTAGATGAGAGGAATAAGACGCAAGGTGCAAGACCTAGTGGAACGACGGTGGAGGTAGGCCCCGAGAATCTCTGGAGGTAGGGGTGGTAATCGAGAGGAGCCTCTAATCTGGCTGTCCGATCCGAGACCCGTACTCTGCTAGAGCATATGCCATCCGCGCACGAGAGGAGGCATCCTCCCCGACGTTATCACTTGGTACTTTTACTCTCTTTGATACTATTGTGATTGCATTGATTGACCCGGCTCTACTCACTCATATGTATGTGAAACCTTAGCATCCAAAGAAGACTCTACCGTTGAGTCTCTTGAGTTCGTAATCGAGTGTCAAACCCTTTGGGTCAATACGTGCTTGTTGATAAAGTGTGCAAGAGATGCCCCTAATAATTCGAGAATCTGCTTTTCCTACCGATCGATGCTTCTACCATTTCATGAATTCGATGTTATTCTTGGTATGGATTGGTGACGTGCATGATGCAAAGGGTGGATCGCAAAAGGAAAACCATTGATTTGAGGAGTGCAAATAATGAGGTAGTCCGAGTCGAGTCTCTTGATTTAAAAGGAGTGCAAGAATAATATCTTCTATGACCGCTCGAAGATATGTGAAAAGGGTGTGAAACATACCTTGCGTATGTGTTTGGAAGTAAAGAGACGAAAGGAAACTCGAATCGGTACGATGGTTTGTGAGTATTCGGATGTTTTTCCGAGGAGTTACCGGATTGCCACCGGTTCGAGAAGTGGAATTCGCATCGGTTGTACCGGTACTACGCCGATTTCAATAGCCCCGTATCGCATGGCATTAACGGAATTAAAGGAATTGAAGGTTCAATTGCAAGAATTGACGGATAGAGGTTTCGCTCGACCGAGTTTTTCTCCATGGGCGCTTTTGTATTGTTTGTGAAGAAGAAGGACGGAACCATGAGGTTGTGCATCGACTATCGTCAACTCAATAAAGTGACGATAAAGAATAAATATCCATTGCCACGAATTGACGATTTGTTTGATCAATTAAAGGGAGCCTCGGTGTTTTCAAAGATAGATTTGAGGTCGGGTACTATCGGTTGAGGGTCCGAGAATCGGACATACCCAAAACCGCTTTTAGAATGAGGTACGGTCACTCTGAATTCTTGGTGATGCCGTTTGGGCTCACTAATGCCCTACGGTGTTTATGGATTTAATGAATAGAATTTTCAGCCATACTTGGATCGGTTCGTAGTTGTATTTATCGATGACATTTTGGTCTATTCGAAGATGAAACCGAACATCTTGAACACCGAGGCTAGTGTTGCAAATCTTACGAGATAAGCGATTATACATAAAGTTCAAGAAATGTGAATTTTGGTTGAAAGAGGTTAGCTTTTTGGGGCACGTGGTGTCCGCGACGGTGTCGGTGGACTGAACAAAATTTCGACCATAGTTAATTGGAAACCTCCAAGGAATGTTACCGAAGTTAGGAGCTTTTGGGGCTTGCGGTTACTACCGACGGTTTGTGAAAGGATTCTCGATGATAGCCACACCATGACAAAACCGCTTGAAAGATGTCAAATTTGAATGGACGGAAAAGTGTCGGAAAAGTTTCGACCAATTGAAAACCCATTTGACGAAAAGCTCCGGTTCTAGTACTGACCGAATCGGCAAAGAGTTTGTCATCTATAGTGATGCCTCCCTACTTGGGTTAGGTTGCGTATTGATGCAAGAAGGTCGAGTTGTGGCCTATCGTCGAGACAATTAAAGCCACATGAGAAAAATTATCCAACCCATGACCTCGAATTGGCTGCCATCGTATTCGCCTTAAAGATATGGCGACATTACTTATTTGGTGAGAAGTGCCAAGTGTATTCGGATCACAAAAGTCTCAAATATTTGATGACTCAAAGAGACTTAAATCTGCGACAAAGACGATGGCTCGAGTTGTTAAAAGATTATGAACTCGTTATTGATTATCACCCGGGAAAGGCCAATGTGGTTGCGGATGCCTTAAGTCGGAAATCACTGTTTGCTTTACGAGCGATGAATGTACACTTGTCTATTCTACCCGACAATGTGTTAGTAGCCGAATTAAAGGCCAAACCATTGTTGGCTCATCAAATTCGGGAAGCTCAGAAAGTTGATGAGGAGTTGCTTGCAAAACGGGCTGAGTGTGTTCTGAACAAGGAATCAGAGTTTCAAATTGATGATGACGATTGTTTGAGGTTCAGAAGTCGTCTGTGTGTTCCAAAGAATTCGGAACTTATTTCGATAATTCTAAATGAAGCCCATTGTAGTCGAATGTCAATCCACCCGGGTAGTACTAAAATGTACAATGACCTGAAACGCCAATTTTGGTGGCCCGGTATGAAACGAGACATTTCAATTTGTTTCAAGGTGTCCGATATGTCAACAAGTGAAAGCGGAACATCAAGTGCCATCGGGATTACTTGACCGATCATGATACCCGAATGGAAATGGGATCGAGTCACAATGGACTTTGTATCCGGACCGCCATTGTCGGTGAGTAAGAAGGATGCGATTTGGGTCGTTGTCGATAGACTAACTAAGTCGGCTCACTTTATCCCCGTCGTCGCACGGATTTTTCAATGGACAAATTAAGCGGAATTGTACGTTTCTCAGTTGTGAGATTACACGAGGTGCCTATTTCTATCGTGTCGGATAGAGACCCAAGATTTACATCGCGATTTTGGAAGAAATTGCAAGATGCTTTGGGTACCAAGTGCATTTAGCACCGCTTTTCATCCCCAAATCGATGGTCAATCCGAACGGATAATTCAAATACTCGAGGATATGTTGAGATGTTGCATCCTTGAGTTTAGTGGTTCATGGGAACGGTATTTACCTTTGATTGAATTCGCCTACAACAATAGCTTTCAATCAAGTATTAAGATGGCGCCTTACGAGGCTTTATACGATCGTAAATGCCGTACCCCATTATTCGGTGAACTTAGTGAAGGTAAATTCTTGAGGTTGATTTGGTTAAGGATGCCGAGCAAAAGTTCGAGTAATTCGTGAAAGTTTGAAAGTCGCCGGATCGCCAAAAGTCGTATGCGGTTTGAAAAGAAAAGATGTTGAATATCGGGTTGGAGACAAGGTCTTTCTCAAAGTTTCACCACGGAAGAAGGTGCTTAGATTTGGCCGTAAGGGCAAATTGAGTCCGAGGTTCATCGGTCCATCTGAAGTATCTGAACGAGTTGGGCGATGGCGTATCGATTAATATTACCCCGAGCTCGAAAAGATTCTAACGTTTTCCATGTTTCGATGCTTGACGATATAGGTCGACCGACACACGTAATTACTCCATTTGAGGTCGAGGTTCACCTAATTTGAGCTATGAAGAAGAGCCGGTTCGCATTCGATGCGTGAAGTAAAAGAGCTACTGAAACAAGAAAATTCCATTAGTGAAGGTGTGGTGGCATAAACACGGGATGGAAGAAGCCACTTGGGAACTTGAGGACTCTATGAAAGAGCGATACCCGAGCCTATTTACCGGTAAGATTTTCGGGGACGAAAATTTCTTAAGTGGGGGAGAGTTGTGACATCCCTAATTTAACCCTAGTCGGGAAGTGGTTTCGGGACCGCTAAACCGAGTCACCGACATGTTCAAACGTAATATTTATTGTCTAGAATATGTGAAAATACATGTGTGAATTTTGAATTCTTTGATTTAGTTAATTTGATTGTGAATTGAAAGAAAAAGGACTCATGTGAAGGGATTTAAATATATGTGGCTATTTTAAGAGGTTAATAAAAGAATGAAGTAAAATAAATGGAGTTGCATGTCAAATACTCCATTTATTTTGGATAAGTGGCCGGCCATGACAAGTTATGGGCAAGGGGAAACATGTTTCAAACATGTCTAGCTAATGGATTATGTAAGGAGGAATAAAAAAAGAAGCATGGGAAATAAACTAATGAAAAATTAAAGGAAGAAAACAAAGAAAAAAAAAATGTGTCCATCATTCTCATGCATGACCGAAAAAAAAAAAAGGGGGAGAAGGAAAAGGCTTCATACTTTGGTTCTTCTTAGCCGTGTAGAAGAGGAAAAGAGGAAGAAATTCAGCCACCTTGAGCTGGAAATTAAGGTAAGAATTCAAGTTAGCTCTTTAAATCTTAGCATGGTTTTAAGCTAGATTCTAAGCCCTTATTTAACCATGCCAAATCTTTGAAAAATTATGGTGATATGAACGTTCGCCATGGTAGATGTTAAAGAAGATGGTGGAAATGTTGTACACATTTGATTAGTAAGTTAGATGGATGAAATTTGAACTAGTTATCAAGTTCTTTAGGTAACCCATGTTGAAATCTTGGTTTTTGAATAAGTGAGTTTTTCTGGCTAGGGTAACTAACAAGGGTGATGATTGTTGTTTCATGCTAAATCTAGATGAACAATAGGTTAAGAGGAGCATTCGGCCATGATATGAGATTGTGATGTTAGTGCGAATATGAAGATGATGAACTTGAATAAGAAATATTCGGCTAGCATGATAAGTATGGATTATCAAGTAGTTGAGATAATTGATGAGTGAAGTGGCTAATGGGGACTCTTAATGAAATTATGCTAAGGCGAATGTATCAAATGCTAAATGTGCTTATATGTGTGTGTGTGTGTCATTAGTAGCTAATGGCATTCGGCATTGTTTAACTAAAATTAGAAATGAATGCTTGAAAGTTAAATATGGTCGCCTAGTGACCAAATCGTTAAAAGCTAATATATGGACAAATGATACGAATAAATTGACCTTTGAAATGTATATGGTTGCCGTGTGTATGTGTCTGATTGAGAAGTAAATTTGTTTGATTTAGCTCAAGATCTTAAAGGAGAGGCGTCCAACAAGGGGAAATCGAAGGTCATCGAGTAGCCGACTTGGAACTATTTTACCTAACACAAGGTAAGTCATTAAGCATATATTTTGTGTTGGTTTAAATGATCATAATATATATGCAATTGTGTTTAATGAATTGATGTGTAAATGAAAATGTATGTGTATGGAATGATGCCATTGTTGAATGTATGAAGGCAGCAAAATGCATAAGGTATTGGTCACGACACTAAGTGTGCGGGTATAAATGGACACGGTGACAAGATTGGCACTAAGTGTGCGGGTTTAAAATTGTACAGCACTAAGTGTGCGAGTTTGATTCTATAGCACTAAGTGTGCGAGCTGAAAATATATAGCACTAAGTGTGCGGATTCACTATATGCTCTTGTATTACAATTGGCACTGAGTGTGCGACATTATCGAGTTAATCCCGGACAGCGAATCGGGTAAGTACCTCGAGCTCATGACGAATAGGGAATACGTTCATGCTTGGGGTTGAATTTGGTAAGCCTTAAATCTATGTGATGATTGAAATTGTATGGTTGTGCTGGAAATTGAGTTAATGTGTAAAAATGCTTGATTATCTTGTTGTGTAGAATATGAAATGTGGATGTATGAATTGGTACGAGATTGGACCGAAAGGTCCGAGGTATTATGGTATAGATTCGATATGGACGAGTACCTAGCCTCATTTGTTGTACATGTAGTAGTAACTTTATCGATGGATTGACGAATGCTTATGACTTACTGAGTTGTAAACTCACTCGGTGTTTTCTTGTCACCCATTTTAGGTCTCTTGGACTCGTATTGTTGCGTGCTCGGAACCGTCGTTGAAGTCATCACACCGGCTGAAATCTTGTGGTATTGTTTTTTGTTGTTGAAGAACATTTGGCATGTATAGGCTATTATATTTTGTCGAATTGTGGGTTGTAAACTTTAAGCCATGTGAAAATGGCCTATGTGGTCGCCGAGTGGGATGCTAGAACCTATAGCCACGAGTCTTAGAAACTCAAATTTTGTTAAGGTGGCCATAATTTGTGTCATGTATGATGGATGATTAAGGCCAAGGAAAAATTCATGAAATTGGCATAGTCTACTGCAGTAACTGTTGCGGACAGCAGCAGTGAGATGAGATTGAAAAATCACTAAAAATAGTAGAAGTAGAATTAAATAGTGAGTAAATTGTGGAACTGATCCTTGATGAATCTATTTTTATATGGACAAAACGAAACGACCATATGAGCAGTATACTGGGAAATATTAAAGTTCTTGTGAGACAGGGCCAGAACGATTTCTGGGTCCCCTGTCGCGACTTTGAAAATTTACCATAAATTATCCAGAAACAATTAGGAGTCATGCCTTATATGTACAGATTCCATTTTGAGTCTAGTTTCATTAGAAACAAACGGTACCAGTATTAAATCCCTGTACAGAAAGATATTCAAGTTGTAACGCGCGGAGGTCAGAGCAGTCGATCCCTGTAACATGGGTGACTTTAACTAATAAACTGTACCAATTGGCCCGACCAAAAATTCTAAAAATAAATCCATGGATGGGTATATGAGTCTAAATTCAGGGAAAATTTACGAAACCAGTTTCCGAGTTTTGGAACTCGAGATATGATTTTTAAGGCGACGGTGACGCAGTTTTCCAGCCTGTCCAGAAATGCCAAATTGGTCGGTACTTTAAGAGGATTTGTCTCGTTAACCCCTCGTGTCCGACACCGGCGTCGGTCACGAGTTAGGGGTGTTACAGTTGTCCCCGCCTCGAAGAAAAGGAAAGGAGCAGCCTCATCCTCAGGTCCTACTGCGAAGATTAGGCACCCTTTCCTCGAGTTCCCCATGGGACCCCAGGAGGAGCTATTTCAGATATTACGGGCCTAACCCCTAGGTGTGGGCCACTGCATTGACTGGGCTGCACTTGAACAAATTTAGATGGCTGACGTGGTCCGAGCCCTCCTGACAACTGAACCGTGGGAGCTCTTCTTTAAGATCATCGAGCCGACATACCTCGAGCTCACGATGGAACTATGCTTGACCTTCCATCTCCAAGTTGTCATGACAAACTTTGACGATCCTAGAATGGTCCAGTTCTGCCTTGGTGGTCTAGTGTGCCAATTGAGCGTACCCGAGTTTGGGATTGTACAAGGGCAGTACACGAAGGAGTTCATGGATGAAAATAAACTCGACACCCTTCACCGTCACATCCACTACTCTCCCTTAAAGTGTTGGACGGACCTCATCCCTGCCTCGGCCTCCTATGATCCTAGCCGTTCTAAGGCATCGGCCTTCGCCCCATCCCTGCGATACCTACACGCCATCTTGGCCCACACTCTAACGGGATGACGAGAGAGCACCAGCGTCGTCAACACTCACGACGCTTATTTCCTATGGAGCATGACGAACGGGCATGTCTTCGACCTTGCCTACTTCATCGCTCTCGCCATCCTCTATCAGACGAAGCGACATAGGAAAGGGGTCATCTCTATCGGGCCCTATGTGACTCAATTGGCACGACACTTTGGGCTCCTCAACACAGCGGCACAATCATCCTCCCTCACTTTCATCGGCCAGATATCCCCATAGGACATCTCGAGCATGCTAAACATGAGGATGGTCAAGAACGATGTGGCACCTACCCTCCTCAGTACCGCCTCGTCCAGTCCACCGAGGAGGAGGACCTAGAGGACATTACTGATGATGTCCCTTCACGTCATGAGGACCCACCATCTCAGCCACCACCCATCCATCGTTTAGTTCATGCGGCAGCTTCATACTCTGACATCTCTGAGCGCCTTGATTTGAGCAGCAGTGTTTTTAGCGTTTTGATCACATTAATGTTACACTTCATCAGATTTGTCAGCACCTTCACATCTCATCGCCACCACCACCTCGCGAACCATCCAGCGATGATGATGTTTAAAAACTTTTTATTTATTATTATTATTTTCACTTTTATCTTTATTTATCTTATTTAAGAACTTTTTATTTCATTTTTCTTTATTATTATTTTAATTTTAGTTTTTATATTTTTTATTGAATAATTTATAGTTTCGGCAATTTCATTACGAGTAATTATTCTTCCTTATATTTCCTAAAAAGTTCTTGATTCTATCACAATTATAAAGAGCTCCAAAGCTCATCATCGCATAGGAACTAAAAACTCCACTGGCAAAGGTTCTCCACCACTGCCATGTCCTGCTGGACCACGACCATAGCTACTACTAGATATAATATTCTTTTGGCACAAGACTTATGGACTAATGAACCTCTACCACCACTGGAGTATCCTCCTCCACTCTTATCATTGCCTTGGCCGATTATTCTCCATAACTCCAAATCAAGGAGTTCATTCATCATTCAGGAAGTTTCACTTCTCTCCCTATCTTATGATTATTTATCTATATTTTTCAATATATCTATCTTTGTACATTGAAGGCAATGTACATCTTAAGTGTGGGTGGCCTTTCATATCATCATTAGAAATCCCTGAATTGTCTTATTCTCACGTGAATCACTCATATCACTATTAGAATGAATTTTAATTAATTTATGATTTTTATTGATATGTCTTGAATTAAAACAGAGGCATTTATGCATTGATTGTTTAAACTTTAAGACATTAGGGAATCAAGCATGACAAGTTGATTTTTGAAGAATTATAAACTTTTAGGTTGTTTCCCTAAGTTTAGGTATTTTTGTGAGTTGAAATTCACAAGTTTAAACATCAAAAAGCCATAATTTTTGTGAGATCTTGAGCCTTTAGAGCATATTTTATTTCTTTCATGCTCACTTTTATTATGAGTGCGTTAGAATTGATTTGTTATTTTAGAACTTGCTTGATTATGCATGTCAAGACCACACCATTTGATTTGATATGTCAAGATGATAAATGCACTTAGGTTTAACCCACTCACTCAACAAAAGCCTACCTTCATAATTGACCCTTAGTGAACCCCTTTGAGCCTAACAAGGCATTAATTGATTTAACCTCAATATTAACCCATAACCCATTATTGTTGAAAACCCCTAATTTGATTCCTATTTTTGTGGAGATTTGATTTGAACTAATTGTTTAGCTATGTTTTTCTCTTCTATGTATTTGACTTATTCTTAAAAAAAAAAACTTCAACACATATTAGTAGTAATTCATCATTTTTGAGCTTGAGTGTTAATTCCATATTCTGAGAAGAAGCTCACTTGTATTCAACTAATGACTGGTTATTTTTCTAGCTAGGTAATTTTTCAATTCAATATCGATTCTAACCTTTTCTTTCAGCTTGTGATCACACCCTCTAACCAAAGCCTCATTACAGCCCTCTAAAAGACCTTTTTGATTGATGTATCAGCTCAATTTATAGTGGTGGAGATTTGATTTTCAAGTAAGCCTATGGCAATAGCTTTTCATATTGACTAATGAGTGCTTTAATTGATGTTCTTAAACACCTTGAGTGATTTGAGTGAATCTTTGTGAGGATGTTAAACTCTGTGATATTTTGATCAAAGGTAATCATTTAGATAAGGGGAGACACCTATGTTTTCGTGATAAAATACTCAACTTGGAATGTTTGAAACTTTGATGTACTTTTAATTGAATTTTCAATGTAAGAATACTTATGGATTATTTTGAGATATTATTGATAGGGATTATAAATTGAGAAGAATTTATTTTGCTTGTAATTGAAGATTTTGCTTGAGGACAAGCAAACGCTTAAGTGTGGGGGTATTTGATAAACCGTAATTTATACATGTTTTTATCCCATGCTTAGCACAGTTATGGATGGTTTCTTCTTAATTAGATGAATTCGATGCTCTTAATTCTTTAATTTCATGTTTTATACTTAAGTGAGCATAAAAGAGTAAAAAGAGCGAGAAACGGGCCAAAAACGGAGAAAATGGACCCATATGGGAAATCAACGCGGCCTGGACTTCCTCACACGGGTGTGTCACATGGCCATGTCCCTTTGGCAGGATCAAAGCACGACTTACACGGGTAGACTACACGCTTGTGCCTATTTAACAGCCTTGACCACGGGCTGGAGTAATTGCACACGGGCGTGTCCTGGCCGAGCCCAAGTATAACTTTATTCGAGAAAGGCCAATTTTGAGGGCTCTTAGGCATTCTAAAGCCTATTTAAACACCTGAGGAGGCACTTAGGAAGGGGTACACAGAGTAGGAGCAAGGAATTACTCAAAGGACGCCGATTGGTCTATCTCAGAAGCCGAATTCATCATCAAGACTGAAGATCTCCCTTCAGATTCCCTCAGGAGTTTTGGGTTTTCTTTATGTTTTGTATACATTATTCTTCTGAGATATTTTCTTCTATAATTATGAACTAAACCCTCTAAATACCTAAGGGGAATGAAACCTAAGACGGATCTTGTTATTATTATCTGAATTGTATGATAAATATTTGACTTGTTCTTAATTATGTGTTCTTAATTCTTGTTTTATTATTCCAGGATATTGATTCGAGTTAGTGCTCTTATTCAGAGGAGGAATAGACCCTGTCTAAGAGTAAATTTGTCATAATTAAGCAGAGTTGATTGCATGCCTAGAGATAGGGTGATAAGATTTTGCCGGATTAGGGTGAAACCTAATAAGGGGATCCATAGATCGAGTTAATGCAACATTAGGTGTTAATTAGAAAGAGATTTCAATTAATCAACCTAGGGTTAGACGTTATTAGTATCGAGAGAGATAATAATATAACTTAGGGATTTCTACGGATCAAGTCAAATGAATAAATCGTCTGATTCAGAGTCAAATAACAAGTGAAGTCTAGGTGGATTTTCCCTTGGGTATTGTCTTAATCAATCAAGTTTTCTCAAAAGCTTTTCCCTAATTTCTCTCTGTGCACTCTTAGTTTAGTTAATTAATTTAGATAAACAAATCCCTTAATTTTTAGGCTAGATAATAAAAAGAAAGTAATAAACAAATCTGGTCTTGCTAAAGCTATACTACTGTTCAATAAGTACACTTGCCTTCATCGTGATAATAGTTAGTTTCAAGAACGCTTAATTATAAATTTTTAAAACCTGTCGCGAATATCACGTACCAATCTGCAACCTCATACTTGCGAGTGTTCATAACTTGACATGGTAAATCCTAATAAGAATGTTTTCCTAGTTCTATCAGCCTATGGATTTATCCCATCTACCAATCTTTACTTATTAACATCGTCGAGATATGATTTTACACCTTATAATTCTTGGGCTCTTTGTACTGGCAAATACTTTATGCTGCCATAGCCGAGCTATGGTTTTACATCCTTCAACCCATGTTAAATGTCTTGGCAGACATCACCATCTATACTATCACGATAAACTACCCTGTGTTTACTGTCCCAATAGTCTACCTCATGTTTACTATCTCGATAGACTACCCTGTGTTTATTGCCCTGATAGCCTACCATGTGTTTATTATCCCGATGGACTACCCCGTGTTTACTATCCCAATGGACTCTCTGTGCTGCCATAGTCGTGCTATGGTCTTACACGTTAAACCTCCTTTGAGGTGTCACTCCGTAGGACCTTCCATCGTCACGGCGACGCCCTAGAGAGCCTATTGATTACCATCATGGTGTTTCTATATGGAACCTAATATTTGTTGATATCAATCCATCTCATAACTATATTGATTCCCAAACACCAAAGTGTTCCCCCTGCAAGGCCCAAAGCTTCGTACATCACAGTTTGCACTTAGCAATACCATATGATGGTATCTTAACGGAATCCCTATTTCCTTATTCCTGTACCCATTCCTTCATTTTACTATTCCTAACCTTGATTCTTAAACACCACAATGTTCCTTTCGCAAGGCCTAGAACTTCGTATATCACGATTTGCACTCAACAATATCATATAGCGGTATCTAACAAATATTCTCATTTCTCAAATCCTATCTTCATATAGACCGTCAATAATTTCTCTTAGCAACATGCATACAGTACTCAAGCATATCATATAAATTATCATTGAACATACATTACAACAGTCTATCTATCATCAACTATCTACCATAAAACAACCAACAGGAAACAGGTGAAAGCTCTCACACACAACCTACTCTTTCTTCAAACACATACATCATAACTTAGGAAACCATAGTACATCATCATCGTGGTACAAGCAAGGTCACATAACACTATTTATCATCTAGGAGGCACAGTACATGAACTCACCTTGCTCTCTTTATCCTTGGCAGCTTAGCTTTTCCAAACGCCAGAGCCTCCCTTATCTTGACAGCTAAACATGACAACTATTTACTTGTTAAACTAAAGGTATTCGGTCCTTTTAAATCCTAGAATCTAGAATTATTTAGGTACTTTTAAGATTTATTATTTCTCCCTTTCTTCAATTCACCAATTCAGAGAGGTAAAGAAGCGTACCAATTCCTCAATTTCTCTAATATTATACTTCAATTCACACAACTGTTGTGGTGCACTAACTTGGTTTGCAATAGTGCCAAAAATGGTGGTTGTGGAACCTTGTTCACTAATGGTCAAATCCATAAATATTATTAAATAATATTTACGAGATAGGTATAGTGTTTTATTAAATTTTAAAATGGTAAGTTTTGTTAATTGGATAGTTAGGTAAAGTTAAATGGTTATGAAAAATGAGGTGTTGGGACCTCATTTTTGCAAATCGAGCCCATAAATAGTATTATTAAATATTTTCAAAGTTGTTATATAGGTAAATTGAAATTTGGTTCAAAACTTTTACTGTTTGGATAGTTAATTAAGGAAAAAGGACTAAATTGTAAAATACGTAAAAGTTAATCACTGTTGATTATTATTAGCTAAAATTCAATATTAACGTTTTTTAAGGATTTAAAGGATAATTAGACCCCTTTTTATCTTATAGTGGACGCTTGTATGTATAATTAAATGAAAAAAATAAACTTATTATATTATTATAATAAAACATGATAAAAATAAGTTAAAAAATAGGGCCATCATCTTCCTTTGGCTTTATTACAGAAAATTAGAAACAAAAACTCCATGGAAGGAACTTGGAAGTTCGGTGATCTAGTGTAGTTTCATGTAAGTGTATTTTTAACTCGTTTTTCGTAAATTTTATGTTTTTAATATCATTGCAACTAGGTCTAGCTAACCTGTATCTCTATTTTAAAATTTTTTAAAGATTTCGAAAGTTTCCATTGATGTTAATTGAATTTTTTTGAATGTTTATGGTAGAATTTGAAGCTTAGAAATGAAATAGGACTAATTTGTTAAGTAAATTTTGTTAGTTTTGTGTATAAGGACCAAATTGTAATAATTTAAAATTTGTCATGAAATTTATAAAAATTATGTTTTTATTGGGCTATACAATAATGAAATTGTAATGGGATTAAAAATCAAAGATTGATTTTGAAAGATACAATAGTTCGAGTTTTAGGGATTAAATTGAATAAAATGAAAAAATTTGGGGAAGTTGTGTAAAATTAAATTAAGTTGTTATATGCATAATTGATGAATTATAATGAATTATTATATATTTAGAATTGAATCAATCGGAAGTTAATTGAGACATAAGAGAAATTGCATATTAGTTTCGACACTTTGTGGTTGTCGTTTTTCGTAAGTTCATATGAGACTTACTTTACTAATTTATGATATATTTGTGTCATATTTTTATTATTGAATTTTTATTATATAATGTTTTCAACATCAAAAGGATTCAATCAAAAATATGAAATATCTATATGTGAAATAGATTTGACTAGGTAGCAATTGATTAATGGTATAAAGTAATTACTATGGAATTGAATGGAAATTAGTGGATGTTGAACTTGATTATGAAATTGATATGTATATAATGATATTACACAGTTAAATGTATATGCATAGTTTGAAGCTTACGGTTTGTAACTTATGATTTGTAACTTTATATGTTAATTCATTTAAATTCCTATATACTTTCATTGCTTAGCATGATCAAAGATAAAAGTAAGTTGAAAATAATTGACGAAATCAAGTTGTCGTGAAATGTCGATTCTCACGATGAAGGACTAAACTGTATAGGATACAAATAGTGTATTTGATGCAAGTATGGAATTGACTTTGTATTGGATTGAAAAATGTTATTTTATGAGATGACTTGTTGAATTAATTTATCAATTTTGGTTGTTGTGATATAATTGAAATTTTTAAGGAAGATTTGTTACTTAGTGAATGTACAAGTAATGTTTCAGTTTACCCGATAAGGCACTAAGTGCCAATTAAGTAGACGAGACTTAGCGCAATTGGATTACTTCAATTTGTCTGATGAGGCACTAGGCGCCAGAAGTATCGATAAGCGTCAAGAGTAAATTTTTCTATAACGGCCCGATTTTGGGCCTAGTTGGAACAGTGGTTTCAGGACCATGAATCCGACGTATAAAAACTTGTTTTTATTATATTTTCATGGGCTACAGTTTTACGGAATGATTTCGTGAAAATCTCGTTCGAAAATTTTGACGTTTGAGCACTCCATTTAGTAAAAAGGACTAAATTGTAAAAAGTGAAAAAGTTGACTTCTACATGCTAGAGGTGTCTAATTGCTATGAAATTTTAAATTTAAGGTCCTTATATATTAATTAGACCATTTTACTTTAAGTTGGACAAAAATAGACATAAGGTAAGAGAATTTTAGTGTTTTGAGAAAAGGGCATTTTGGTCATTTGGTAATTAAATGAATTGAAAACCAAAAATCAAGCCAAAATTTAGTCCATCTTCTTCATGCTTGGCCAAAAATTTCAAGGAAGATAGCTAGGGTTTTGCCACTTTTCAAGCTTGATTGTAAGTCCGTTCTTGCCCCGTTTTTAATGTTCTTTACATTTTTGAAGTCGTTATCACCCAATCTATCTATTTCTACCATTAATTTGAGAGATGATTGAGGTCTAGGGTTTGAACTATGTTAGATATTTGTGTATTTTGATGTCTAATGATAGATTATGCAAGTTTAATGTCAGATAAACAACTTTTTCTAGGTGATTTTTGATGAAAAATGTCAAAAGGATCTATTTGTAAAAAGATTTCAAAATATGTATAAAAGTGTGATTAAATGGAAAATGTGAGCTTCTATAAGCATGAAAGAGGTTTGTCTAGGCTTGGGTCTTGATGAAATTGAATAGATTTCATTTTACGAGCCTAGGGACTAAAATGTAAATATGTCAAAGTTTAGGGGCAAAAATGTAAATTTTCCATAATGTAAGTTTTGGACTGAATTAAGTAATGTGATTAATATATGAGTTAAATTTCCATTATAGATCAAGAGAAACGAGGTTCGAACCTAGATCGGGGGAAAAATAAAGTATTTGACGATTAGGTCCATTTCCTACTATTTTTGTACCGAGGTAAGTTCTTATGTAAATAATGTATTGTTTTAATTATATTTTAAATGCTTGATTATTGTATGAATTATGATTGACTTATGGACGTAATCGACAAAGTTACGACAAGCGTGAATTTCCTATTGAACCTTAGGAATAGATAGGATACAAATGTCATGACATTAGGGTTATTAAGTTTATGTGTAAGACCATAGCTGGAATATGGCATCAGTATGAGATTTTGTGTAAGACCATATCCGGGATATGGCATCGAAATGAGACTTCGTGTAAGACCATGGCTGGATTATTAGCATCGATCCGAGATCCCATGTAAAACCATATCTAGGATATGGCATTGGTATGATACCGTGTGTACGAAACTCCCGAGTATCCTTTATTATTCCAAGTGGTTCAACGGGTAATGTAACAAGTATGTCAAAGATGAATTATGTGTAAATCCATTTCGAGATGACTCAGATATGTACGTAAAACTCATACGAAATGAGCTTGTTATGTGATGAACCCTCGGTAAGGTTACGAATGAGTAAGTTATGATTATGAGATCTTAATAATATTTATGTCAATCATCATCATGTTAATTGCATGTTAAATGTTTAATTATAATGCCTATTATTTGCATGGGAACTTACTAAGCTATATAGCTTACTCCTTTTCTTTTCCCTTGTCCTATAGTGTCACCAAGCCAGCTCAGGGATCGGAGATTATCGGAGATCCAGTCACATTATAAACTTATTATTTTGGGTACCAATGATTTCAATATTTTGAGTTATGGCATGTATAGGGACTTGGTTATTTTGTTATGTGTCATAATTGATTTGGCCCTAATATGTTGGCCTATATTGGTTGATAATTCATTATGTAAATGGCCATTGAAATTGGATAATATTGGTTTAAGTATATATGCATATGATGATGTCTTCATGGATGTGGAAATTTGCAAGGTTTAAGTTGATTAATATGTGATGTTTGTGTATGATCAATGATAGCATGTGAATGGGGTATTGATGCCTTGGTTGTGGCTGATTTGGTTGAATGTATGATAAACCATAATTTATACATATTTCTATCCCATGCTTAGCACATTTTATGGATGATTTTTCCTTAAAATTGGTGAATTCGATGCTCCTAATGCCTTAATTTCATGTTTTATACTTAGGTGAGCATAGGAGAGTGAAAGGAACGAGAAACGGGCCAAAAACAGAGAAAATGGGCCAACGTACGAAATCAACATGGCCTGGACTTCCTCACACGGGCAAACCACACGGCCGTGTCCCTTTGGCAAGGTCAAAGCACTATTTACATGGGTAGATCACACGCCCGTGTCCATTTAACAACCTTAACCACGGCCTTAAGCAATCGCACACGGGCGTGTCCCTGCTGAGCCCAAGTTTAGTTCAATTTGAAAAAGGCTAATTTTGAGGGCTTTTAGGCATTCCAAAGCCTATTTAAACACCTGATGAGGCACTTAGATGGGGGACGCACAGGAGGAAGCAAGAAATTGCTTAAGGAAAGTCGATCGATCCATCTCAGAAGCTGGATTCACCATCAAGACTGAAGATCTCCCTTCAGATTCCCTCAGGAGTTTTGGGTTTTCTTATGTTTTGTTATTTTTATTCTTTTGAGATGTGCTCTTTCATTAGTATGAACTAAAACCCCTAAATACCTAAGGGGAATGAAACCTAAGACGGATCTTGTTATTATTATTTGAATTGTATGATAAATATTTGACTTGTTCTTAATTATGTGTTCTTAATTCTTGTTTTGATATTCCAGGATATTGATTCAAGTTAAGCTCTTATTCAGAGGAAGAATAGACCCTGTTTAAGAGTAAATTTGTCATAATTAAGCAGAGTTGATTGTGCGCCTAGAGATAGGGTGACAAGATTTTGCCAGATTAGGGTGAAACCTAATAAGGGGATTCATAGATTGAGTTAATGCAACCCTAGGGCGTTAATTAGAAGGAGATTGCAATTATTCAATCTAGGGTTAGACGTTGTTAGTCTCGAGAGAGATAATAATATAACTTAGGGATCTCTACAGAACAAGTTAAATGAATAAATCGTCCGATTCAGAGTTAAATAACAAGTGAAGTCTAGGTGGATTTTTCCTTAGGTATTGTTGATCGCGATTTTCGTGACAGGTAAGTTTTATATATTTATAATTAATTATTCTTGAAACTAACTATTATCACGATGTAGGCAAGTGTACCTATCGAACAGTAGTATAGTTTTAGCAAGACCAGATTGTTGAACCTAAAGGAACTAAAAGTACTAGTAATGACTGTCTTTTTATTATCTAGCCTAAGAATAAGGGGGTTTTGTTTTAACTAACTAATTATCTAAACTAAGAATTCACAGAAAATAGAATTGGAGAATTGCTTTTGGAAAAACGATTGAATTAAGACAATACCTAAGGAACAATCCACCTAGACTTAACTTGTTATTTTGACTCTGAATCGAACGATTTATTCATTTAACTTGTTCCGTAGAGATCCCTAAGTTATGTTATTATCCCTATTCAAGACTAATAACGTCTAATCCCTAGATTGAATAATTAACACTTTTCTCTAATTAACACCCTAGGGTTGCATTAACTCAATCTATGGATCCCCTTATTAGGTTTCACCCTAATCCGGCAAAATCTTGTCACCCTATCTCTATGCACGCAATCAACTCCGCTTAATTATGACAAATGTACTCTTAGATAGGGTCTATTCCTCCTCTGAATAAGAGTTTATCTTAAATCAGTATCCTGGGATATCAAAACAAGAATTAAGAACACATAATTAAGAATAAGTCAAATATTTATCATACAATTTAGAAAATAATAATAAGATTCGTATAATAACAAGATTCGTCTTAGGTTTCATTCCCCTTAGGTATTTAGGGGATTTAGTTCATAACCAAAAAGGAAAACATCTCAGAAGAATTATGAATACAAAACATAAAGAAAACCCAAAACTCTTGAAGGGAAATTGAGGGGAGATCTTCAGTCTTGATGGTGAATCCAGCTTCCGAGATGGATCAATCGGCTTCCCTTGAGTAGTTCCCTACCTTATTCTCTCCCTGTGTCTTTTCCTCTTCATGTAGGGTGTATTTATAGGCTTTAGAATGCCTAAAAGCCCTCAAAATTAGCCTTTTTTAAATTGGACTCAACTTGGGCTCGGCAGGGACACGCTCGTGTGACACACCCGTGTGCGATTACTTCAGGCCGTGCTCGAGCCTGTTCGAATGGCACGGGCATGTGTTTACCCGTGTCAGTCGTGCTTCGATTCTGCTAAATTGACAAGGCTATGTGGTCAGCCCGTGTGAGGAAGTCCAATTTGTGTTGATTTCATAAATTGGCCCATTTTCTCCATTTTTTGCCCGTTTCTCGTTCCTTTCGCTCTCCTATGCTCACCTAAGTATAAAACATGAAATTAAGGCATTAGGAGCATCGAATTCACCAATTCTAAGGAAATATTATCCATAAAATATGTTAAGCATGGGGTAAAAATATGTATAAATTACGGTTTATCAATTGTCTTAATCAATCGAGTTTTCCAAAAAGTATTTTCCCCAAATTTCTTTTCTGTGATTTCTTAGTTTAGTTAATTAGTTAGATAAACAAAAACCCTTTTATTTTTTAGGCTAGATAATAAAAAGAAAGTTGATACTAGTACTTTTAGTTCCTTTGGGTTCGATAATCCGGTCTTGCTAAAGCTATACTACTGTTCGGTAGGTACACTTGTCTTTATCGTGATAATAGTTAGTTTCAAGAACGATTCATTATAAATATTTAAAACCTGTCACGAATATTACGTATCAAGTTTTTGGCGCTGTTGCCGGGGAACTAAGATATTAGGAACACTCGATTTTTATTACTTTAGCCATTTACTTTTACTACAATTTAAATTTTATTCTAATTTTTATTACTAATTCTTCTTTTCCCCTTTTTTTGGCAGGTTCTTGTAGTTTATGACTAGAAGAAACCCGTCAAGACCATTACTTTTTGACAGTGAGATCGATCACACAGTTCGCAGAAACCAAAGAGAAATAAGGCGAAGCTTAAGATACACAGAGAACGAGCAAGAGGACGATATTCAAACCATAACCAATGAGATGGCTGAAAATCAGGAAAACCTGATACCTCCTGCGATTGTTGTTAATCCAGTAAATCAGAATCCTGCTCTGCGCACTATTAATGATTATACTAAACCTTCTTTAAGAGGAACTGAATCGAGCATAGTGAGACCTACTGTAGCTGCATATACTTTTGAACTGAAACCTAACACAATTCAAATGATACATCAATTTGTTCAGTTTGATGGTTTGCAGGACGAAGATCCCAACTCTCACTTGGCAAACTTTTTGGAACTATGCGATACTTTTAAAGTTAATGGTGTTTCTGATGACGCCATTCACCTTCGGTTATTCCCTTTTTCTTTGAGAAACAAAGCTAAACAATGGTTGAATTCATTACCACGGAGGTCAATCACTACTTGGGAACAAATGATCGAAAAGTTTTTACTAAAATTTTTTCCGCCAGCTAAAACGGCTAAATTACGCAATGATATCTTTTCTTTTGTGCAGATGGATTTAGAGACATTCTACAATGCATGGGAGAGATACAAAGACCTTTTGCAAAGATGCCCTCACCATGGGTTACCACTCTGGCTACAGGTTTAAACTTTTCATAATGGCCTGAATCCTTCGACTCGACAAATGGTTGATGCAACTGCTGGCGAAACCATCAATAATAAAACACCTGAAGATGCTTATGAGTATTTAGAGGAGATGTAACTGAATAACCATCAGTGGCAAGTCATGAGGACTAAGCCAACGAAAATAACCGGCGTTTATAACGTCGATTCAGTCACTATGCTCTCTAATCAGGTAGAACTCTTTAATAAGAAAATTGATGGTTTTCTTAGTTCTTCACGGTTCACCCAGTAATGCAGTGCGAAGCAAATGGATTTGGATTGAACAGTTCAGAATACCCACCTTATGGCCACAAAATGGAGAACGAGCAGTTAAATTACATGGGTAATAATCCTTGATCTCAAAACAATCCTTATAGCAATACTTACAATGCAGGTTGGAGGAATCACAAAAATTTTTCATGGGGAGGCCAAGGAAATTAGAAGCGCCACCCTCCGGGCTTTCAAAGAACCACCATACCAAAGAAAAAAAAAAGTGAACCTTGAGGAGATGCTAACCAAATTCATCTCAGTGTTGGAGACTCATTTTTAGAATACCGAGACGACACTCAAAAATCAACAAGCATCAATCCAGGGGCTCGAAACTCAGATTGGACAGCTCACCAAGTTGATTTTCGAACAACCACAAGGTAGCCTGCCAAGCAACACTGAATCTAACCCAAGGGAGCAACCCAACGTAATTTTCATTCAAGATGAGGAAGGGTTAGTGGCAAAACCAAGGCCAGAATCGGTGGTAAACAAAGGTAAGAATGAGGTAGGCCAAAACGAACAAAAATCGGTAAGCCCAGAATATAAACCTCGTGTGCCATACCCTAATGCGACAAGGAAAGACCGCTCAGATGAACAATTTGGTAAATCCCTTCAACTTTTAAAGAAACTACATATTAACTTACCGTTTATTGAAGCACTTTCTTAGATGCCAAACGCAGTCAAATTCTTAAAGGAGCTTCTAACAAATAAACGAATGAAAGGTCACATGTGGAGCTGAACGCGGTTTGCTCAGCCATTCTTCAAAATAAGCTACCCAACAAACTAAAAGATCCAGGGAGTTTTATGATTCCTTGTTTAATTGGTATTTTAGATGTTAATAATGCGTTGGCTGATCTAGGGGCTAGTATCAATGTTATTCCTTACAAATTGTTTAAGCAACTAGGTCTAGGGATACCGAAACAAACTAGGATAAGCATTCAATTAGCAGATAAAATTGTCAAATTTCCTAGGGGTATCATTAAAGACGTACTCATTAAAATTGAAAAATTTATATTCCCAGTTGATTTTGTTGTTTTAGACATAGAAGAGGACAATAATGTTCCTTTAAATTTGGGAAGGCTTTTTTAGCAACTGCTAGAACAATTATTGATGTTGGCACAGGTGAACTCACACTTCGTGTAAGAGACGAAACAATCAACCTTCAAGCTCACAACCCGAACAACACATCGAAAATTAAAGGTGATTGTACAAATTGTTCTACTAAGACTGATCATACAGAGCAACCTATTTTGCAGGAAATAAGTTTGAAGGACACACATCAACCATGTTCAATCCACAACAAAGAATCTACCTATGAAGAACGAAGGTTACGAATCGAGGAGTTAGATGAATGGCTAACATTTAAACCGAGAAAACACGATAAAACAAAACTACGCCAGAACGAGCTCAATGCCTCACCAAATCAACTTCAAGTTGGAGACAATGTACTACTAGATGCAACAAATCCTCGAATCGCCACTTCTGAATCAAATGAAAAAACCCCTCTTATGGTAACTAGCATTTTTCCATACAGTACGGTTGAGGTAAATCACCCCAAATTCGACATGTTCAAGGTAAATAGTACTTGTCATAAACCTTATGTTGATAAAATTTATAGCAGGGATGAGGAGTGTAAACTCCTTAATCCACCATGATCACACACCAGAGAGGTAAGTTGAGCTTAGACTATAAATAAGCGCTTCTTGGGAGGCAACCCGAGCACTAACAATATTAATTTCTTTAAATTTTATTTTTAACATCTAACATACTAACCGACTCATGGAACACATGCTTTCTAAAGCACATACGGCCGGGAACATGGGCGTGCCTTAGGCGGTGTAAAAATAGGGCGAAAATTTCCAAAACACGAGATGCGATAAGTCACCACGGCCGTGCGTTAGGACCATGGGCGAATCTGCCAAAACAACACGGGCGTTGGCCTACATACACGGGTGTGGGAGAAACGAACAAAGATAGACACGGCCATGGGACACAGTTGTGTGTACCCACACGCCGAAGGAACACGGGCGTGGGCCAAATGTCAGACGCCCCTAAATTCAAAATTCGCGAATCACACGGGTGATAAACCGTGATTTATACATATTTTTACCCCATGTTTAACGCATTTTATGGATGATTTACCATTAGAATTGGTAAATTCGATGCTTCTAATGCTTTAAATTCATGTTTTATACTTAGAAGAGCATAGGAGAGCGAAAGGAATGAGAAACGGGCCAAAAACGGAGAAAATGGGCCAAAGTACAAAATCAACACGGCCTGGACCTCCTCACACGGGTAGATCACATGGCAGTGTCAATTTGGCAAGCTCGAGCACGGCCTAAAGTAATCGCACATGGGTATGTCCCTGCCGAGCCCAAGTTGAGTCCAATTTGGAAAAGGCTAATTTTGAAGGCTCTTAGGCATTCCAAAGCCTATAAAGACACCCTAGAGGAGGAAGAAAAGGGACACACAGGGAAGGAGTAAGAAATTACTCCGAGGAAGCCGATTGATCCATCTCAGAAGCCGGATTCATCATCAAGACTGAAGATCTCTCCTCAATTTTCCCTTCAAGAGTTTTGGGTTTTCCTTATGTTTTGTATTCTTTATTAGTCTGAGATGTTTTCTTACTTAGTTATGAACTAAAACCCCTAAATACCTAAGGGGAATGAAACCTAAGACGAATCTTGTTATTATTTTCTGAATTGTATGATAAATATTTAACTTGTTCTTAATTATGTGTTCTTAATTCTTTTTGATATCCCGGATCTTGATTCAAGATAAGCTCTTATTCAGAGGAGGAATAGACCCTGTCTAAGAGTACATTTGTCATAATTAAGCGGAGTTGTTTGTCCGTCTAGACATAGGGTGACAAGATTTTGCCGAATTAGGGTGAAACCTAATAAGGGGATCCATAGATCGAGTTAATGCAACCCTAGGGTGTTAATTAGAGAAAGGTTTCAATTATTCAATCTAGGGATTAGACGTTATTAGTCTTGAATAGGGATAATAACATAACTTAGGGATCTCTACGGAACAAGTTAAATGAATAAATCGTTCGATTCAGAGTCAAAATAACAAGTTAAGTCTAGGTGGATTGTTCCTTAGGTATTGTCTTAATTCAATCGTTTTTCCAAAAGCAATTCTCCAATTCTATTTTCTGTGAATTCTTAGTTTAGATAATTAGTTAGTTAAAACAAAACCCCCTTATTCTTAGGCTAGATAATAAAAAGACAGTCATTACTAGTACTTTTAGTTCCTTTAGGTTCAACAATCTGGTCTTGCTAAAACTCTACTACTGTTCGATAGGTACACTTGCCTACATCGTGATAATAGTTAGTTTCAAGAATGATTATTTATAAATATTTAAAACCTATCACGAAATCACGCGATCAAGTTTTTGGCGCTGTTGCCGGGGAACTAAGATATTAGGAGCGCTCAATTTTTATTACTTTAGCCATTTATTTTTCTTGCAATTTAATTTAATTTAAATTTTTTATTATTATTTATTAATTTACTTTTTTCATTCTCTTGGCAGGTTTTTATAGTTTATGACTAGAAGAAACCAGTCAGAACCACTACTTTTTGACGAAGAAATCGATCGCACAGTTCGCAGACATCAAAGAGAAATAAAGCGAAGCTTAAGATACACTGAGAACGAGCAAGAGGACGATACTCAACCCCCAATCGAAGAGATGGCTGAAAACCAAGACAATCAGCTACTCCTACAATTGCGATTAATCAAAATCCTACTCCACGCACTATGTATGATTATGCTAAACTTTCTTTAACAGGAACTGAATCGAGCCTAGTTAGACCTGCTGTAGCTACAAATACTTTTGAACTAAAACCTAACACTATTCAAATGATACAACAATTTGTTCAGTTTGAAGGTTTGCAGGGTGAGGATCCCAACGCTCACTTAGCAAACTTCTTAGAACTATGCGATACATTTAAAATTAATGGTGTTTCTGATGATGCCATTCGTCTTTGATTATTCCCTTTTTCGTTGAGAAACAAAGCTAAACAGTGGTTGAACTCATTACCACAAGGTCAATCACTACTTGGGAACAAATGACCGAAAAATTTCAATTAAAATATTTTCCGCCAGCTAAAACGACTAAATTACGTAATGATATCTCTTCGTGTGTGCAGATGGACTTAGAAACTTTTTACGATGCATGAGAGAGATACAAAGACTTATTGAGAAGGTGCCCTCACCATGGGTTACCATTTTGGCTACAGGTTCAAACGTTCCATAATGGCCTGAATCCTTCGACTCGACAAATGGTTGACGCAGTTGCTGGCGGAACCATTAATAATAAAACACCTGAAGATGCCTACGATTTTATAAAGGAGATGTCACTGAATAACTATCAGTGCCAAGTCATGAGGACTAAGCCAACTAAAACAGCAGGCGTTTATAACATTGATTCGGTTACTATGCTGTCAAACTAGGTAGAACTTCTAAATAAAAAGATTGATGGTTTACTTGGTTCTACTCAGGTACATCCAGTAATGAGGTGCGAGACGAATGGAGGAGGAGCATGCACAGAGTATCAACCTTTCAACCCTAGCATCGAGGAGGAACAATTCCAATATATGGGTAAGAATAACTCTCGATCCCAAAATAACCCATAAAGTAACACTTACAATACAGGTTGGAGGAACCACCCCAATTTCTCGTGGGGCAGTCAAGGAAATCAAAGACCACAACATCCTCCAGGTTTTCAACAACCACCCTATCAACAAGAAAAGAAGCCGAACCTTGAAGAGATGCTCTCAAAGTTTATATCGGTGTCAGAAACCCATATTTAGAACACCGAGACAGCACTTAAAAATCAACAAGCGTCGATCCAAGGGCTCGAAACTCAGATAGGCCAACTTTCCAAACTAATCTCTGAATGACCACAAGGTAGCTTGCCAAGTAATACTGAACCCAACCCAAGGGAACAGCTCAACGCAATTAATATTCAAGATGACAAAGGAGTGATTGAGCCTCAAACTAGAACCGAGGCAAGAACCTGTGGTAAGCAAAGGTCAAGGTGAGGTAGGTCATAATAAAAACAAATTAGTGAATGTCGAATATAAACCTCGTGTGCCATACCCAAACACGACAAGGAAAGACATCTCAAATGAACAATTTGGTAAATTCTTTAAACTATTAAAAAAATTATAAATTAACTTAGCGTTTATTGAATTTCTATAAAAGATGCCAAACGCAATGAAATTTTTAAAAGAGCTTTTAGCAAATAAGCGGAAGTTGGACGAGGCGTCACATGTGGAGCTAGACGCAGTGTGCTCAGCTATTCTACAAAATAAGCTACCGAGCAAATTAAAAGATCCAGGGAGTTTTACAATTCCTTGCTTAATTGGTAGTTTAGATGTTAATAATGCATTAGCTGATTTAGGGGTTAGAATCAACGTCATGCCTTAAAAATGTTTAAGCAACTAGGTCTCAAGAAACCCAAACAGACTAGGATGAGCATTCAATTAGTAGATAACACTATAAGATTCCCTAGGGGTATTATTGAAGATGTGATAGTTAAAATCGATAAATTTATATTCCCCATTGACTTCATTGTTCTAGACATAGAGGAGGATAGCAATACTTCTTTAATTCTAGGAAGCCCTTTTTAGCAATTGCTAAAGCAATTATTGATGTTGGCACAGGTGAACTCACACTCCGTATGGGAGACAAAACAATCACCCTTCAAGCTCGTAATTCCAGCAACACATTGGAAATTGAAGCTGATCGTCTAAACCATTCTACTAAAACTGACAATATGGTGTAACCTTCTTTGCAGGAAATGAGTCTAAAGGAAGTACATGAGCCATTCTCAAGCAATAGTAGAGGACCTATTCATGAAGATCGAAGGCTACAAATCGAGGACCTAGATGAATGACGGACGCATAAACCAAGAACACCCGACAAACCGAATCTATGACAGAACGAGCTCAATACCTTTCCAAATCAACTTAAGGTTGGAGATAGAGTCTTATTAGATGCCACAGATCCCCACATTGTTACTACCATACCGAATGAAGAACTCCCTCTTACGGTACTTAGCATTTTCCCATTCGGTATAGTTGAGGTGAGTCATCCCAAGTTCGGCACTTTTAAGGTAAACAACACCCGTTTAAAACCTTATTTTGATGAGATTGATAACAGGAATGAGGAGTATAAACTCCTCAAACCACCATGATCATTCAAAGGAGAGGTAAGTCAAGCTTAGACTATAAATAAGCACTTCTCGGGAGGCAACCCAAGCACTAACTGTATTAACTTCTTTAAAATTTAGTCTTCAACACCTAACTTACTAATGGAGCTCTTGAATACAGGTTTTCCACAAAGACACGGCCAAGCACACAGGCGTGCTTAGAGTCGTGTAAAAATAGGGAAAAGATTTCCCTAAACACGGGCTACAATAAAATGCCACGGTCGTGCGAATGTCCATGGTCGAGCCTGCCAAAACAACACGGGCATGGGAGAAGCGAAGAACGCCAGACACAGCCGTGTGCACCCATACGCCTAAGGAACACGGGTGTCTACTAAATGTCAGACACGCCCAAATTCAAAATTTGCAAACACACGGGCTGAAATTGGGGAACACGGGCGTGTTACCTGGCCGTGTGCCCCAAAATGTATAAATACCCTGCACTATTCATTGTCTTCCCCACTCAAAAACCCTAACCTTAGCCGCTGCAATTCCACACGGCTTCCCCACCACCCCCGTTTGCCTCCCCCAACTCCATTTTTGACGCCCAATCCCCCATTCCTAACATTTGTTTACTTCTTTCTTGTCTATTTTAATGATTTCTAAGGCTTTTTTATCATAATAATATGCAAGTTTTTATGTTATTTTCATACTTTTAAATGTCATAATCTAGAATAATTTTCATTTTTTTCATGTTCAAGTTTTTTTTATTTCATCACAAGATTTCTTTACTTCATTTGATTAGTTAAAAGTAAAATATTCATGGTTAGGATAGGTGGAATACTCATGCCTTTTTCAAATATTCTAACTCAATCCTCATACTTTTCAAATGCTTTTTGTTATTTGCCAAATTTTTTTATATATATCTTTTATTATTATTCATGCTATTATCATGCAATGCCACAAAAGTATGCTATAAAATGGATTAGTTTGATTAGAATTGTTAAGTGATGATAGTTGTGGCTGAAGTATTAGTCATAATCTATGACTTTTTGAATTTAGATACATTCTTCCTTGTCCACTCATGAAAACAAAGTAATGGTTTTGATTGCAGGTTCAAAATGTCATCTTCACGTGGTAAAAAGGCCGTTGTCCCTACTTCAAAGAAAAGGAAAGGAGCGTCAGCTTCCTCGGGTCCTACTGCGGAAGTTTGTCACCCTTCCTTGAGGTTCCCCATCGGGCCCCAAGAAGAACTATTCCAAATACTCATGGCCTGACCTTTAATTGTGGGCCACTGCATCGACTGGGCCGCAGTAGAACAAGTTTAGTTAGCTGAAACGATTCGGGCCCCCCTAACCACCGACCCTTGGGAGCTGTTCTTTAGGATCATCGAGCCAACATACCTCGAGATTATGATGGAACTATGCTCAATGTTCCATCTTCAGACCATAATGATGAACTACGATGATCCCGGCACGGTCCAATTTCGCCTAGGCGGGTTAGTCCGCTAGCTCAGCGTCCCAGAATTCGGTACGGCACTGGGTTTATAAACGGAGGAATTCAAGGAGAAGAATGACTTACATGCTCTCAATCGCCATATCCATCCTTCTCCTTTACGGTGCTTGGACGCACTAGTACTAGGTGGGGCCACCTACAATCCTAGTCACTCCAAGGCATTGGCTCTCCCTCCATCTCTGAGGTACCTACACTCCATTTTGGCTCACACGATTACAGGACAGCGAGAGAGCACTGGTGTCGTCAACACTCATAACGCCTATTTTTTATGGTGTATGTCACACGGGCACGTCATCGATCTTGCCTATTCCATCGCCCTCGCGATTCAGCACCAAACGAAGCAGCATAGGAAGGGGGTCATCTCTATTAGCCCCTATGTTACTCGATTGGCTCGACACTTCGGGCTTCTCAGCACCGCAACCCAAGAATCATCCTTAACCCTCATTGGCCAGATGTCTCCACAAGGCATCTCGAGCATGCTTAGCATGAGGATGATCGAAAAGCGCCGAGAAACCTACCCTCCTCAATATCATCTCACCCATTTTACCGAGGAGGAGGCCTACAAGGACATTCCTAATGATGTCCCTCCACAACATGAGGACCCACCGACTCAGCCATCACCACCCTCTCGTCCAGTTCATGCGACGGTTTCATATGCTGACATCTCTGAGTGCCTCACTCGATTCGAGCAGTAGTGTTTTCAACAATTTGATAACATTGATGCTACTCTACAACAGATCTGTCAGCACCTCCACATCTCATCGCCAGTCCCACCTCGCGAACCATCCAGCGATGAAGATGTTTAAAAATATTTATTTATTATTTTATGTTTTTAATTTTTATTAAAACTACTTTTTATTTTTATTAGATTTTAGAATTTTATTTTTAATTATCAATTTCGGTTATTTCTTTATTAGTAATTATTCTTCCTAATATCCCCTAAAAAGTTCCTGATTTTATCACAGTTATATAGAACTCTTAAGCTCGTCATCGCATAGGAACTAAAAACTACACCGGGAAAGGTTCTCCACGACTGCCATGTCCTGATCGACCACGACCATAGCTACCACTAGATATAATATTCTTTTAGCACAGGACTTATGGACTAATGAACCTCTACCACCGCCGGAGTATCCTCCTCCACTCTCGCACCGATTACTCTCCAAAACTTCAGTTCGAGGAATTCATCATACAGGAAGTTTCACTTCTCTCCCTATCTTATTTTTATATTCTAATATCTATCTTTGTACATTGAGGGCAATGTACATCTTAAGTGTGGGGGGTATTTATTTCATTATCAGAAAAATCCCTGAATGACTGCCTTGTTCTCTTGGAAAGCTTTCATATCGTATTTAGGATAAATTTTGATTGACTTATGACGTTGATTGATATATCTTGAATTAAAACATAGGCATTTATGCATTAATTGTTTAAACCTCAAGACATTAGAGAATCAAATATGATAAGTTGATTTTTAAGAATTTAAAATTTTAGGTTGTTTTCCCAAAGTTTAGGTATTACTTTGAGTTAGAATTCACAAGTTTTAAACATAAAAAAGCCATAATTTTGTGATATTCTTGAGCCTTTTGAGCATCTATTAATTCTTTCATACTCACTTTTATTATTACTTTGAGTGCGTCAGTATTGAACTGTTATTCTAGAACTTGCTTGATTATGCATGTCAAGACCACACCATTTGATTTGATATGTCAAAATGATTAAGGCACTTAGGATTAACCCACTTATGCCATGAAAAGCCTACCTCCACGATTAACCCCTAGTAAACCCCCTTAAGCCTAACAAGCCCTTTCTTGTATTACCCTTAATATTAACCCTTAACCCATTATTGTTGAAATCCCCTAAATTAATCTCTATTTTTGTTGAGATTTGAGTTGAATAAATTGCTTAGCTATGTCTTGTTCTTAATATTTAGTTTATGTTATTTAACTTGTTCTTTAAAAAAAAACATGTATACATATTAGTAGTGATCTTCTATTTGTAAGCTTTAGTATTTAAATTCCATAATCAAAGGAGTTATGTTGTACATAAGTGATGACTAAATATTTTTCTAGTTAAGTAATTTTTCAACTCAATCTCGATTCTAACCCTTTCTTTCAGCTTGTAACCACACCCCCTAAGCAAGCCTCATTACAACCCTCTAAAGACCTTTTGATTAATGTATCATCTTAAATTATAGTGGTGGAGATTTGATTTTCATGTAAGCCTATGGTAATGACTTTTCATTATTGACTATTGAGTGCTTCATTTATTGTCCTTAAACACCTCGAGTGATTTGAGTGAATCTTTAGTGACGATGTGAAACTCTGTAATATTCTGAATCAAAGGTAATTACTTAGATGAGGGGAGACACCTATGTTTTCATGATTAAATACTCAACTTGGAATGTTTGAAACTTTTATGTTCTTTTAGTTGAATTCTCAATGTATGATTACCTATGGATTATTTTGAGATATTATCGATAGAAATTATAAGTTGAGAAGAATTTATTTTGATTATGAGTTGAGAATTTTGCTTAAGGACAAGCAAACGCTTAAGTGTGGGGGTATTTGATAAACCGTAATTTATACATATTTTTACCCCATGTTTAACACATTTTATGGATGATTTCCCATTAGAAATGGTGAATTTGATGCTCCTAATGCTTTAATTTCATGTTTTATACTTAGGAGAGCATAGGAGAGCAAAAGGAACGAGAAACGGGCCAAAAACAGAGAAAATGGGCCAAAGTACGAAATCAACACGGCCTGGACCTCCTCACACGGGCAGACCACACGACCGTGTCAATTTGGCAGGCTCAAGCACGGCTTAAGTAATCGCACATGGGCGTGTCCTTGCCGAGCCCAAGTTTGTCCAATTCGGAAAAGGCTAATTTTGAGGGCTCTTAGGCATTCCAAAGCCTATAAATACACCCTAGAGGAGGAAGAAAAGGGACACACAGGTAGAGGTGATCATGGGCTGGGCGGCTCGGCCCGGCTCGAAGGCCCGCCCGAAAAATGGGAGGATTTGAGTAAAAATATAGGCCCGAAAAATGGGCTTGGGTGAAAAAGAGACCCGTTTAAAAAACGGGTCGGGCCTCGGGTAAGATTTTTTTGGCCCGGGCCTGGCCCGGCTCGGCCTGAATTTTATATTAAATTATTTTTTAATTTTAACTTTAAGTCTTTTAACTTTATTCTTCTTCTTTTTTCACTTTCATTTTATCATGCTGCTGCATTCCTCCCCTTTTTCCCATTTCTAAAACCCAAATCCCACTCACCTCACCACCACCTCCACCGATCCACCCAAATCCCGGTTTTACATCCACCACCTCCACTAGCCTTAAGCTCATCGACTTAGCTTCTTCATTTTGCTACTTCATTTGCGTCTCAGTAGCCTTTTCTTTACGGTAAGCTTTTTCCTCTTCTTCACTGCTGTATCTTCTTCTTGCAGGTTTTTGACAGTGCATCTTCTTCATACTGTAATTATTTTGGTGCTCTCTTTCTTATAGTTCTTATATTTTCTCACCCGCACCACCCGACAAAAATGAAAATGAAGAAAAATTAATTTGGTTTGGCGAAAAGGCATGGGAGTTAGGCATTTGTCTAAGAATAGCGAACATGACCCAGTCAAAGTACACATTACATTACTATTTTTGCACTTTCACATTTTATTCTTTAGTTAATGGCATGGATCAATGTTAGGATTTTCTTTTGGTGTTAAACCTAACTTAATTCGTTTGGGGTTATAATTCAATCCACCTAACTAATAATAAAAAAAAAACATTTTATTGAAAATGCCTATTTCTTTTCTAAAAATAAATTCACCTTTTTTTTCTTAATTTACTCCAAATATGAATATGTATTTAAATAAAATGTTTTATTTATTTTAAGAGTACCTTCAATTTAGAAGTTGAAAATTAAGCAAACCCCATTAAGATTTTAATAAATGTAGTATTTTAATTTAAATAACATGTGGTGGGGAAATTATTTTAATAACATGTAGATATGTGGTGGGCGAAAATTATAAATGGTAAATTAAATAGAGAAAAGCGAAAAGGGAAAATTAGTCACAGAAGCCATGTGTTAACATATTTTCTTGACTTGTGAAATAAACATGCTCTGTTCACATATTTTCTTTGCTTGTGAAATGAGGGTAGCATTCGTATGCTTTTAACGTGCAAATCATGGCTTTTCTTTAAATGGGGATATTTTTTTATAATTATTTTGAGTGTACTAAATGTATTAGTTTGTAACTTGGGTACTGTCTTTCACATTTATCCACTTCCTACATACATAGATGTGCTTTCTCTTAACTACCTAATTACAATTACCATTAATTTAATTGCCCTAAATTATTTAAATTGTATCATAATTATTAAATATTTTTAGTATGAAAATTAATAATCTTTTGATTTATTTGGATTTTAGGACTTGAGTTTTTATGACTATGGCTAGTTCGAACACTCCTATACCTGTGGACGATGGGTTTAATGAGTATGAAAGTGCTGTCAAACGTCAAACGTCTACCACTTCAAAGGTGTGGGATGAAATGACAAAACTTGAATGCGAGAACAAAAATGAATTGAAGGCACAATATAATCACTGTAAGACTGTCTTCTCTGCTAAATCTTCTAGCGGAACCTCTCATTTAAGACGTCATTTAAATAGTTGTTTGAAAAAAGCTAATAAGGACATCACTCAATACACCATAGCTAATCAACCATCATTAAGAGGTGTTCCATTTATAAAAAACTACAAGTTTGATGCTAATGAGTGTCGTCAAGCTGTTTCTATTTTTCTTGTGTGTGGCAAGCATTCATTTAGGACAGTTGATGAAACAGGATTTAGGCACATGATGAGAATTTCTAGTCCTAATTTTAAGAATATAAGTAGACATACAGCTGCTAAGGATGTCCTAATGTATTATGCAAAAGAGAGAGATTGTGTTAAAGAAGAGTTGGCTAAAGCACCTGGTTTAATTTGTCTAACTTCCGATAATTGGAACTCGGAGCATACTTGTGACAGCCCTAAAGTGACCCTAGTCGGAAAGCGGTTTCGGAACCGCTAAACCGAGTCACCAAATTATTTGAATATGATATTTATTGTCTAAAATATGTGATTATGAATGTGTGAAAGTTTTAAGCTTTGATTTAGTAAATTGCATGTAAATTTAGTCAATAGGACTTATGTGTGACACTTCTGAAATGTGATAGGCTAATCTATAAGGATCTAATAGTGCATGTAATCAAAAGGGAGGACTTGCATGTCAATTTTCCCCCCTAATTAGTAGTGGTCGGCCATGAGCATGAGGGTGGACAAAATGTTATGGCTAAAACATGTCATAAACATGTGGGTTGATGCTTTATGTTAGGAATAATAAAATAAAGAGCATGGGCAATAAAATATTAGTGTTAGTAGGAGGAGAAACAAAAAAAAAAAAGAATGTGTGTGGTTGTTCCCGCCCCCCCCCATTGCCGTGAGTTGAAGAAAAGAAAACAAAGAAAAAAAAGTGTCCATCCTTTTTCATTTCTTTTGGCCAAAAGTTCTAAGGAAGAAGGAAGGAGCTCTTGCTTCATGATCGGCTTGGAAGAGGATTAGGAAGAGGTTTGGCCATACTTGTATCTAGGTTAAGGTATGTTTGATGTTGTGCCATGAGATTCATGCATGTTTTTAGTAGTTAGCTTGAGTTCTAACTAGCCCATGGTTCAAATCTTTACTATGTCATGGAGATGATATTCGGCTAAGGTGGATTTGTGTTGATGTCAATTGCATGCTAAAAGTGAAGCTTTGTAATGATGCATGTGATGGTGGATTGATGACTCTTGAATCTTCTTTTTAGCATTTTTGAGTGAGACATTAAGTTCTTTGTTTAACCATGACCAAAATTGAAATGGTATGGTGTTGTGATACATTCGCCATGGTGGGAAGTAGAAGAGAAATATGGTTGTTGTTCACGTTATTTGGATGAGAAATGGTAGTAAGGTGAAGTGCAAATGTTAGTGTTTGATTTACTAGTGTATATATGTGTATTGGCCAAGTTTTGAACTTGAAACAAAATGATGTTTAGTCAATACAAGTGACCATACTTGTAGAATGTATTAAGTGTTGCAATCGGCCTCAACATAGACATGCATGTTCGCCACATGAATGAGTACATAAGTTGATGTGTATGTTCGGCCATAGGTAAGCATATTGATGGCTTTATCTTGACTTAGAAAATTCGCTAAGGGAATATTAGCTAATATGTTGAATTCGATTCGTGATTTCGTACATATGTGACTCTAATGTCTAATGTATATATGGGCTAAGTACCTTGAGCTTCTCTTTTGATGTTCGAATGAATTGTATTAAATTGCTTAATGTGATTAAAAATGCGTATGACCATTTTGTATTTGAGCTAAAGGTGGCCATATGACCCATCAAATTCATTGTCATGTTCGGCCATAAGCTAGCATAATGAGACTTTAATAAGTTAAATTTGTTTGAATTAGCTCAAGAGCTTAGAGGACCAAAGTTGGATAAGGGAAAGGAAAAAGTGATCGAATAGCCGCCGAAATCGTTCGACAACATCCGAGGTAAGTTTTCGAGTAATGGAGCTTAGATTATGATTCGATTAGATTATGTCTTAAGTAAATCAAAATCATGCTCTTTGTATGTGGCTATTGAGCCAAATTTGTAAGTGTGATAAGTGTTTTGTGTTTGAGCTTTGGTAATGAAAATGAAATATGGATGTGTCATGATTTATTGATATATGTGCATGGTTATTCGAATGATATCCGGCTAAGTCCCAAGGCTTTTGTGCTAGGTGACTATAACCGGACTAAGATCCGAAGGCATTCGTATGCGAGTTGCTATATCCGGCTAAGACCAAGGCATTTGTGCTAGTGATTATACCCGGCTAAAACCCAAGGCATTTGTGCTAGCGACTATATCTGGGCTAAGTCTCGAAGGCATTTATGCTAGTGACCAAATCCGGGCTAAGACCCGAAGGCCTTGTGCAAGTAGTTATATCCGGCTAAATCCCAAAGATTTCTTGAGTTTGGGAATGAGCGATCTGCTGGAATAATTTCAATTAATACGCTCGTAAAATCTCAACAACGAGGTATGTGTTGTACATGCATTGGATTAATTGATTCCTCTTAAATAGCATTCGCCGATCGATTAAGGAGCTTAGGTTTTGGTTAAGTTGATCCCTTATGTATGAATATAAGGGTTGGAAATGTGAAGTAGGACTGATTTTTGAGATTATATGTGTATATGAAATTATCCGTTTAGCTATATGAATGCTATACTTCAGTTGAGCCTAATTCCATTGCTCAAAACTTACTAAGCATTAAATGCTTACTCCGTTCTTTGAATCTCTTTTTATAGATTTTGGTTAAATCACCATCGGACTCGGGAGTGTCAAAGTCGAAGTCGCCCACACTATCAAAGCCCCTTTTGGTACACTTTTGGTTGAACCTTGAAATGGCATGCATAGGACTACCCGTTTTGTTGTTGGTCATGGACCCTTTGGTTTTGTGTAAATTTGGATAGCCATGCGAAAATGGCTTATATACACTTTGAGCTTAGTATTATAATCGTCTTGTATGATGTTTATTAAGAGGTATGGAAATGTTTGGGAACGATTAGCCGTTGGAATGGTTAATCATGATCATATTTTGTGCTATATATGCTAAAAGGCTAATTGAATCATGGAAACTATGTAATAGGTAAAGTCTACCTTAAAAATAGATCTTGACAAGATGCGATGGCGTGAATGTGAAAAATCACTAAAAATAGTAGGAATGGAATTAAATAGTGAATAAATTATGTAATCGAACCTTGATGAATCTATTTTCATAGGAAAGTAACTAAACGATCCTATGAATAGTATATTATGAGATATTTAAGTTTTTAAAAAGGGCGAGAATGGTTTCGGATTCCTGTTCGACTTTGGAAATTTATTATAAATTAACCAGAGATAATTAAAAGTCATGCCATATATGTATATATTCCTTTGTCTAGTTTCCATAGAAACAAACGGCATCAATATTGAAGCCCCAGATAGGGAGATATCTAGGTCGCAATGCGGGAAGGTCGGGGTAGTCGAGCCTGTAATGGGGAGACTTTAACTAATAAACTGTACTAATTGGCTCGACCAAAATTCTAGAAAAAATTTGTAGATGGATATATGAGTCTAGTTTCAGGGAAAAATTACGAAACTGATTTTCGAGTTTTGGAACTCAAGATATGATTTTAAGGTGACAGTGGCGCGCAGCTTAGTCACCGTCTGAAATTTTAAAATGGACTATGAAAATAAGTGAATTAAGTCTCATTAACCCCTCGTGTCCGACTCGGAAGCGGTCTCGCACGGGTGTTACAATTAAATTGGTATCGAGCTACGGTTTAGTCGATTCTAGGACTACCGTAATACGTGTGGGTCTAGCTATACATGCCATTTTGTGATTATTTGATAGTGTGGTGATTTCTGACATTTGCAAATGTGTTTATTTATAGTAATGGATCCCGATCCCGATCGAGTGGTAGCTGATGATCTTGAGAGTGTACGGCTGTTCCACAACCTCCATTCCCGACTAATACCACCCCCGCACCTACAATACCTCCGGTAACTGACCAAATAAGGTCGAATAAGCCCTAGTTGATGAATCAAAACACGGCTCTTGAATTTAAAGCTACGGACAGCGATGATGCCAAGCAAGCGGAATTTTGGTTGGACAACACTATCCGGGTACTCAATGAGCTATCTTGCACACCTGATGAGTGCCTAAAGTGTACTATCTCCTTGCTACGTGATTACGCCTACTATTGGTGGAATCGTTGACTTTTGTTGTGCCCGAGAGCAAGTAACTTGGGAGTTTTTCCAAACCGAGTTTGAAAGAAGTATATCGATCGAGATTCATTGATCAAAAGCGGAAGGAATTTCTTGAACTTAAATAAGGTTCCATGTCGGTTCACCGACTATGAACGAAAATTTGTAAGGCTTAGCCAGACGCGTGCGGAATGCATTTCTTGAAGTCGTGATGTGTAAGCGTTTGAGGATGGGTGAATGATGATATAAAGTTGTATGTTGGCATTTTGGAAATCGAGAATTTGTGGCACTTATCGGCGGGCTTGCAAAGCCGAGGAGCTCAGTATGGAGAAAAGAAAAGCTGAGGTGGAAGCAAAGGAGTTTCGTAAGAGGTCTTCGGGGAAGCCCTTCCCACAGTCATCGAAGAAATTTAGAGATGGCTTAGGCCGATCTAGAGACACTTCGGGCTTATCTAGACGAGATCGCGATCGACACCCTCTGAGTGCACGAGTCACTTCGGTCGCCAGTGTTGGAAATGATCGTCGAGACAGAACGGAGTGTTAGTATTGTGGTAAATGGCACTCGGGGAGTTGTAGATTCCATGACCGCTCCTGTTACAAGTGCGGGTTAGTTGACCACTTCATTAAAGATTGCCCGAGGTTGTCTGAACAGAATGCAAATCAGAGTGGGAAACTGGGTGCTACCACTGCTCGAGGTAGACCATCTAGAAATACGGGCAATGCTAGTAG
Source organism: Gossypium arboreum (assembly GCF_025698485.1). Taxonomy (NCBI): domain Eukaryota; kingdom Viridiplantae; phylum Streptophyta; class Magnoliopsida; order Malvales; family Malvaceae; genus Gossypium; species Gossypium arboreum. Next base: position 13,361,352 of record NC_069082.1, on the reverse strand, counting down.
TGGTCAGAGAGGATCTAGGGATGCTACGACCAGATCTGAGGCTTATGCTCCTGCTAGAGCTTATGCTATACACGCACGCGAGGATGCTTCCTCGCCAGACGTTATTACCGGTACTTTTACTCTCTTTGATTCTAATGTGATTGCTTTGATTGACCCCAGTTCTACTCATTCTTATATATGTGAAACCTTAGCATCCAGTAAGACTTTACCTATTGAGTCTATTGAGTTCGTAATTCGGTGTCAAATCCCTTGGGTCGTTCGTGCTTGTCGACAAAGTGTGTAAGAAATGTCCCTAGTAATTGAGGTTCTGTTTTCCGCGGACTTGATGCTTTTTCCGTTTGATGAATTTGATGTTATCCTCGGTTTAGATTGGTTGACCGTGCATGATACGGTTGTGAATTACAAAAGCAAGACTATTGATTTGAGGTGCGCAAATAACGAGATAATCCGAGTTGAGTCTACGGACTTAAAGGGGTTGCCAGCTGTAATATCATCAATGTTGGCCCAGAAATATGTAAGAAAGGGTGCGAAGCATACCTTGCGTATGTACTTGATGACAAAGAGTTAGAAAAGAAACCCGAATCTGCTGGGTGGTTTGTGAATACCGGATTTTTTCCCGAGGAATTACCGGTTTACCACCGTTCGGGAGGTAGAGTTTGGTATTGAGCTTGTACACGGGACTACGCCGATTTCGATAGCTCCGTATCGTATGGCACCAACCGAGTTAAAAGAGTTGAAAGCTTCGGTTGCAAGAATTGACTGATAGAGGTTTCGCTCGACCAAGTTTCTCTCCTTGGGGTGCACCAGTATTGTTTGTGAAAAAGAAGGACGGAACCATGAGGTTGTGCATCGACTATCGTCAGCTGAATAAGGTGACAATAAAGAATAAATATCCGATGCCACGTATTGACAATTTGTTTGATCAACTAAAGGGAGCCTCAGTGTTTTCGAAGATAGATTTGAGGTCGGGTTATTACCAGTTGCGAGTTCGAGATTCGGATATAACCAAAACTGCTTTCAGAACGAGATACGGCCACTACGAGTTCTTAGTGATGCTGTTTGGGCTCACTAATGCCCCTGCGGTATTTATGGATTTGATGAATCGGATCTTTAGACAGTATTTGGACCGGTTCATAGTTGTGTTTATTGATGACATTTTGGTCTATTCAAGAGATGAGACCGAACATGCTGAGCACCTGAGATTAGTGTTACAAATTTTACGGGATAAGCAGTTATATGCTAAGTTCAGTAAGTGTGAGTTCTGGTTAAGAGAGGTGAGCTTCTTGGGCCATGTGGTATCCGTATCGGGCATTCGAGTTGATCCGAGCAAAATTTTAGCCATACTTAACTGGAAGCCTCCGAGAAATATTACTGAGGTTCGGAGCTTTTTGGGACTTGCCGGTTACTATCGACGGTTTGTAAAAGGTTTCTCGATGATAGCCACACCAATGATGAAGCTACTTCAAAAAGATGTTAAGTTCGAATGGACGGAAAAATGTCAGAAAAGTTTTGATCAACTAAAAACTTATTTGACTGAAGCTCCAATTCTAGTGCAGCCCGAATCAGGCAAAGAGTTCGTCATTTATAGTGATGCATCCCTACTTGGGTTGGGTTGCGTATTGATGCAAGAAGGTCGAGTTGTGGCCTATGCGTCGAGATAATTAAAGCCACATGAGAAAAATTATCCGACCCATGATCTCGAACTAGCTGTCATCGTATTCGCTTTGAAAATATGGCGACACTACTTATTTGGTGAGAAGTGCCATGTATTTTCGGATCACAAAAGTCTCAAATATTTGATGACTCAAAGAGACTTGAATCTGCGACAAAGGCGTTGGCTTGAGTTGTTGAAAGATTATGAACTTGTCATTGACTATCACCCGGGAAAGGCTAATGTGGTTGCGGATGCCTTCAACGTAAATCACTTTGTTTGCTTCTGACGATGAATGTACACTTGTCTGTTCTATCCGATAATGTGTTAGTGGTGGAATTAAAGGCCAAACCATTGTTGATCCATCAAATTCGTGAAGCTCAGAAAGTCGATGATGAATTGGTTGCAAAACGGGCTGAATGTGTTCCGAATATGGAATCAGAGGTTCAAATTGATGATGACGATTGTTTGAGGTTCAGAAGTCGTTTGTGTGTTCCAAGAAATTCAGAACTCATTTCGATGATTCTGAACGAAGCTCATTGTAGCCGAATGTCAATTCACCCGGGGAGTACAAAAATGTACAACGATCTGAGACGTCAGTTTTGGTGGCATGGCATGAAACGAGACATTTCCAATTTTGTCTCGAAGTGTTTAATATGTCAGCAAGTGAAGGCAGAACATCAAGTGCCTACGGGTTTTGTAACACCCCTAACTCGTGACCGACGCCGGTGTCGGACACGAGGGGTTAACAAGACAAATCCTCTTAAAGTACCGACCAATTTGGCAATTCTGGACAGGCTGGAAAAATGCGTCACCGTCGCCTTAAAAATCATATCTCGAGTTCCAAAACTCGGAAACTGGTTTCGTAAATTTTCCCTGAATTTAGACTCATATACCCATCCATGGATTTATTTTTAGAATTTTTGGTTGGGCCAATTGGTACAGTTTATTAGTTAAAGTCACCCATGTAACAGGGATCGACTGCTCTGACCTCCGCGCGTTACAACTTGAATATCTTTCTGTACAGGGCTTTAATACTGGTGCCGTTTATTTCTAATGAAACTAGACTCAAAATGGAATCTTTACATATAAGGCATGACTCCTAATTCTTTCTGGATAATTTATGGTAAATTTTCAAAGTCGCGACAGGGGACCCAGAAATCGTTCTGGCCCTGTCTCACGAGAACTTTAATATCTCCCAGTATACTGCTCATATGGTCGTTTCGTTTCGTCCATATAAAAATAGATTCATCAAGGATCAGTTCCATAATTTATTCACTATTTAATTCTACTTCTACTATTTTTAGTGATTTTTCAATCTCATCTCACTGCTGCTGTCCGCAACAGTTACTGCAGTAGACTATGCCAATTTCATGAATTTTTCCTTGGCCTTAATCATCCATCATACATGACACAAATTATGGCCACCTTAACAAAATTTGAGTTTCTAAGACTCGTGGCTAAAGGTTCTAGCATCCCACTCGACGACCACATAGGCCATTTTCACATGGCTTAAAGTTTACAACCCACAATTCGACAAAATATAATAGCCTATACATGCCAAATGTTCTTCAACAACAAAAACAATACCACAAGATTTCAGCGGTGTGATGACTTCAACGACGGTTCCGAGCACGCAACAATACAAGTCCAAGAGACCTAAAATGGGTGACAAGAAAACACCGAGTGAGTTTACAACTCAGTAAGTCATAAGCATTCGTCAATCCATCGATAAAGTTACTACTACATGTACAACAAATGAGGCTAGGTACTCGTCCATATCGAATCTATACCATAATACCTCGGACCTTTCGGTCCAATCTCGCACCAATCCATACATCCACATTTCATATTCTACACAACAAGATAATCAAGCATTTTACACATTAACTCATTTTCCAGCACAACCATACAATTTCAATCATCACATAGATTTAAGGCTTACCAAATTCAACCCCAAGCATGAACGTATTACCTATTCGTCATGAGCTCAAGGTACTTACCCGATCCGCTGTCCATACTCAACTCGATGGAGACACACCCTCCATATAATTGTTCGATCGGAGATATTTATATATATACATAGAGTACGCACACAGTGCTTAATACTCGATTTCGCACACTTAGTGCCATGCGATTTAAGCCCGCACACATAGTGCCATGCCCTTCGAGCTCGCACACTTAGTGCCATATATTTCCAGCATGCACACTTAGTGCCATATATTTCCAGCACGCACACTTAGTGCCAATCTCGTCACCGCACACACGTATTGCCCAAGACACTTAGTGCCGAAAGCAAACTTTCTACACATTTCACTATTTCTTTTACATTCAACAATTGTCATCACTCCATACACATACATTTTCATTTATATATATATATCATCCCATTAAACACAATTGCATAAATTTTACAATCATTTAAGCAATATCAAATACGTGCTTAATGACTTACCTCGTGTTGGGTAAAATAGTTCCAAGTCGGCTACTCGATGACCTTCGTCTTTCCCTTGCTTGATTCTCCTTCTTTAACTCCTTGAGCTTAATCAATAAATCACTAGTTTAACCATCTTGCTAAACATTCATAATTCAACTACACATGCATATGTATGCTTGTATATTCGCAACCATTCTTACTAATCGCCCATTTGGTCGATTACACACCTAACCGAATATGCACCAAAAACTTGATTCAACATTACCTACATACTCACTTTAATGGCGAATATATATATATGTACAATGTCAACTAACATCTTTTAATCACCTAATTTCATCTCATGAACATTTAATCAAATTTTCCCAATCTAGCATATATTTTCACATCCATTTGTAACATCATGTACAAACACATATACACATATATCAAAACACAAATTTTTACCTATCATGCAACAAGCATAAATCGCACTTATGAGCATGCCATGGCGAATACATCCCACACCATCCCCTTTCAATTTTTGGTCATGGTTAAACAAAGAAAACTCCATGTCTTACTCAAGAATGCTAAAAGAAATTTCAAGAGTAGTCAATCCATCATTACATGTATCATCAACAAGCTTCACATTTAGCATGCAATGGCTTTAACACAATATCAACCTTGGCCAAATACCATTTCCATGGCATAACAAGGATTTGAACCATGGGCTAACATGAACATCAAGTTAGCAACTAAAACATGCATGAATCTCATGACACAACCTCAAACATACCTTAATCTTGACACAAGTATGACCAAATCTCCTTCTAGTTCTCTTCTAAACCAAGCATGAAGCAAAAATCCTTCCTTTTTCCCTTAGTATTTTCAGCCAAGATTTTGAGAATGGATGAACAATTTTTTTCCTTTCTTTTTCCTCTACTCACGGCAACAAAGGGGGGGGGCATCCATGCTCATTTTTTTTTTCATTTCTTTATTTTTTCTACATAATCCACTAACTAAACATGTTGGAAACATGTTCCCTTGCCCATATTCTTGTCATGGCCGGCCACTCACCTTAGGAAGTGGGTTATTTGACATGCAAGGACAACTATTTTCCCACATGTATTAATAGGCCACCTTACAATTGCCTAGCACATTTCTAAATTTTCTCACATAAGTCCTATTTGATAAAAATTCACTTACTATTAACAAAATCCAAACACGAAATTTTCACACATGCATATATACATATAATGAGCATCAATTATGATGGTTAATTATTATTATAACTCGGTTTGGTGGTCCCGAACCACTTTCCGACTAGGGTCGATTTAGGGATGTCACAACTCTCCCCACTTAGAAATTTTCGTCCCCGAAAATCTTACCGTAAATAGGCTCGGTATCGCTCTTTCATAGAGTCCTCAAGTTCCCAAGTGGCTTCTTCCATTCCGTGTTTATGCCACAACACCTTCACTAACGGGATTTTCCTATTATGCAACTCTTTTACTTCACGCCTCATAATGCGAACCGGTTCCTCTTCATAGCTCAAATTAGGTGAATCTCAATCTCGAGATGGAGCAATTACGTGCGATGGATCGAGACCTATATCGTCAAGCATCGAGACATGAAAACGTTGTGAATCCTTTCGAGCTCGGGGCAAAATTAATCGATATGCGATCGCCCAACTCGTTCGGATACTTCATATGGCCCGATAAATCTCGGACTCAATTTGCCCTTACGACCAAATCTAAGCACCTTCTTCCAAGGTGAAACTTTGAGAAAGACCTTGTCTCCAACCCGATATTCAATATCTTTTCTTTTCAAATCCGCATACGACTTTTGGCGATCCGGGCGACTTTCAAACTTTCACGAATTACTCGAACTTTTTGCTCGGCATCCTTAACCAAATCAACCTCAAGAATTTACCTTCACTAAGTTCGATTCGAATAATGGGGTACGGCATTTACGACCGTATAAAGCCTCGTAAGGCGCCATCTTAATACTTGATTGAAAGCTATTGTTGTAGGCGAATTCAATCAAAGGTAAATACCGCTCCCATGAACCACTAAACTCAAGGATGCAACATCTCAACATATCCTCGAGTATTTGAATTATCCGTTCGGATTGACCATCGGTTTGGGGATGAAAAGCGGTGCTAAAATGCGACTTGGTACCCAAAGCATCTTGCAATTTCTTCCAAAATCGCGACGTAAATCTTGGGTCTCTATCCGACACGATAGAAATAGGCACCCGTGTAATCTCACAATCTGAGAAACGTACAATTCCGCTAATTTGTCCATTGAAAAATCCGTGCGTCGGGGATAAAGTGAGCCGACTTAGTTAGTCTATCGACAACGACCCAAATCGCATCCTTCTTACTCATCGACAATGGCGGTCCGGATACAAAGTCCATTGTGACTCGATCCCATTTCCATTCGGGTATCATGATCGGTGAAGTAATCCCGATGGCACTTGATGTTCCGCTTTCACTTGTTGACATATCGGACACCTTGAAACAAATTGAAATGTCTCGTTTCATACCGGCCACCAAAATTGGCGTTTGGTCATTGTACATTTTAGTACTACCCGGTGGATTGACATTCGACTACAATGGGCTTCATTTAGAATTATCGAAATAAGTTCAATTCTTTGGAACACACGACGACTTCCGAACCTCAAACAATCGTCATCATCAATTTGAAACTCGATTCCTTGTTCGAACACACTCACCCGCTTTGCAAGCAACTCCTCATCAACTTTACGAGCTTCCGAATTTGATGAGCCAATAATGGTTTGGCCTTCAATTCGCTACTAACACATTGTCGGGTAGAATAGACAAGTGCACATTCATCGTCAGAAAAAAGCAAACAAAGGATTTCAGACTTAAGGCATCCACAACCACATTGGCCTTTCCCGGTGATAATCAATAACGAGTTCATAATCTTTTAACAACTCGAGCCATCGTCTTTGTCGCAGATTTAAGTCTCTTTGAGTCATCAAATATTTGAGACTTTTGTGATCCGAATACACTTGGCACTTCCCACCAAATAAGTAATGTCGCCATATCTTTAAGGCGAATACGATGGCAGCCAATTCGAGGTCATGGGTTGGATAATTTTTCTCATGTGGCTTTAATTGTCTCGACGCATAGGCCACAACTCGACCTTCTTGCATCAATACGCAACCTAACCCAAGTAGGGAGGCATCACTATAGATGACAAACTCTTTGCCGATTCGGCCGTACTAGAACCGGAGCTTTCGTCAAATGGGTTTTCAATTGGTGAAACTTTTCGACACTTTTCCGTCCATTCAAATTTGACATCTTTACGAAGCGGTTTGTCATGGGTGTGGCTATCATCGAGAATCCTTTCACAAACCGTCGGTAGTAACCGCAAGCCCCAAAAGCTCCTAACTTCGGTAACATTCCTTGGAGGTTTCCAATTGACTATGGTCGAAATTTTGTTCAGTCCACCGACACACCGATCACGGACACCACGTGCCCCAAAAGCTAACCTCTTTCAACCAAAATTCACATTTATGAACTTTGCGTATAATCGCTTATCTCGTAAGATTTGCAACACTAGCCTCGGTGTTCAAGATGTTCGGCCATCTTCGAATAGACCAAAATGTCATCGATAAATACAACTACGAACCGATCCAAGTATGGCCTGAAAATTCTATTCATTAAATCCATAAACACCGCAGGGCATTAGTGAGCCCAAACGGCATCACCAAGAATTCGTAGTGACCGTACCTCGTTCTAAAAGCGGTTTTGGGTATGTCCGATTCTCGGACCTCAACCGATAGTACCCGACCTCAAATCTATCTTTGAAAACACCGAGGCTCCTTTAATTGATCAAACAAATCGTCAATTCGTGGCAATGGATATTTATTCTTTATCGTCACTTTATTGAGTTGACGATAGTCGATGCACAACCTCATGGTTCCGTCCTTCTTCTTCACAAACAATACAAAGGCCCATGGAGAAAAACTCGGTCGAGCGAAACCTCTATCCGTCAATTCTTGCAATTGAACCTTCAATTCCTTTAATTCCGTTAATGCCATACGATCACGGGGCTATTGAAATCGGCGTAGTACCGGTACAACTTCGATGCCAATTCCACTTCTCGAACCGGTGGCAATCCGGTAACTCCTCGTGAAAACATCTGAATACTCACAAACCATTGGTACCGATTCGAGTTTCCTTTCCGTCTCTTTACTCCCAAACACATACGCAAGGTATGTTTCACACCCTTTTCACATATCTTTGAGCGGTCATAGAAGATATTATTCTTGGCACTCCTTTTAAATCGAGAGACTCGACTCGGACTACCTCATTATTTGCACTCCTCAAATTAATGGTTTTCCTTTGCGATCCACCATGCATCATGTACGGTCACCAATCCATACCAAGAATAACATCGAATTCATGAAATGGTAGAAGCATCAGATCGGCCGGAAAACAGGATTCTCGAATTATTAGGGGGCATCTCTTGCACACTTTATCAACAAGCACGTATTGACCCAAAGGGTTTGACACTCGAATTACGAACTCAAGAGACTCAACGGTAGAGTCTTCTTGGATGCTAAGGTTTCACATACATATGAGTGAGTAGAGCCGGTCAATCAATGCAATCACAATAGTATCAAAGAGAGTAAAAGTACCGGTGATAACGTCGGGGAGGATGCCTCCTCTCGTGCGCGGATGGCATATGCTCTAGCAGGAGCACGGGTCTCGGATCGGACGGCCGTATTAGAGGCTCCTCTCTGATTACCACCCCTACCTTCAGAGATTCTCGGGGGCCTACCTCCAGCCGTCGTTCCACTAGGTCTTGCACCTTGCGTCTTATTCCTCTCATCTAGCTCCGTGCAATCTCTAATGAAGTGGTCCTTCGAACCGTATCCATAACAGCCCTATTAACAGACTTACCCCAACATTCACCTAGGTGTCGTCTTCCACATTGGGGCATTCAGGTCTCTCTTGACGATTATTGCCCACACTAGCTACTGAAGTAGCTCGGAGTCCGTCAATGGTCGGGCTCTAATGGAAATTCCGCAGTCTTCCTCGACTTCTTGGTGTCCTCCACGAACCTCTTTACAGCCGAGAACGGAGCTTTACTCGTCGATCTTTTACGGTAATCTCTTGCTTCAAATTCAGCCTTCTTCTTCTCCTCCCAAGTTCTTCCGCCTTGCGTGCTCGTTCGACTAGTGTCACGAACTCCTTTATCTCCAAAATTCCCACTAGTAACTTTAACTCTTCATCAATCCTTCTTCAAATCTTTTGCACATCGCAACCTCATCAGCCACACACTCCAGAGCATACCGACTAAGTCTTACGAACTCATGTTCAGATTTAGATCTGATCATCCGCCTTGCTTGAGTTCCAAGAATTCCTTACGCTTCGATCGATGAACCGTTGACTAATGTATTTCTTTCCAAATTGGATTGGAAGAAATCCCAAGTAACTCGTTCATTTGGGACTATGGAAATTAAAGTCCTCCACCAATAGTAAGTGAGTCTCATAACAAGGATATAGCACACTTAAGACATTCGTCGGTGTGCATGGCGATCATCTAACACTCTAATGGTGTTATCGAGCGAACTCGGCCTTTTCGGCATCATCAAGAACTATGGCCTTGAACTCCTCGGCCCCACGCTTCCTAATCAAGTCCACAGTGGTTTACTCACCTCACAGGATCGAGAATCGGAGGCATTGCGGGATCTTGGGGTGGAGTATTTAAATTGGAATGGTTGGACAGCCGGGTTGGTTCGGGCATATTGCGCGACCCACTCATTCATCATAGTGAAGAAGGCTTGTTTCGCCCTTCATTTTGATTATTCGCGGATGACCGAGGCTCAACAGCGGTGTCCCTTGCGCAGAGCAGCCGCTACACTTTCAACGTCATCCGCCAAGGGTCTCTCTACCCGGGTTCCATCGCTAATCAAAACAAAAATTTCAACCGTCGAAGTCATCACATTATTAAGCACTATCAATTTGGCATGTATAGCTAGACTCACACGCGCTATGGTAGTCCTAGAACCGACTAAACTATAGCTCTGATACTAATAAAATTGTAACACCCCTAACTCGTGACCGACGCCGGTGTCGGACACGAGGGGTTAACAAGACAAATCCTCTTAAAGTACCGACCAATTTGGCAATTCTGGACAGGCTGGAAAACTGCGTCACCGTCGCCTTAAAAATCATATCTCGAGTTCCAAAACTCGGAAACTGGTTTCGTAAATTTTCCCTGAATTTAGACTCATATACCCATCCATGGATTTATTTTTAGAATTTTTGGTTGGGCCAATTGGTACAGTTTATTAGTTAAAGTCACCCATGTAACAGGGATCGACTGCTCTGACCTCCGCGCGTTACAACTTGAATATCTTTCTGTACAGGGCTTTAATACTGGTGCCGTTTGTTTCTAATGAAACTAAACTCAAAATGGAATCTGTACATATAAGGCATGACTCCTAATTCTTTCTGGATAATTTATGGTAAATTTTCAAAGTCGCGACAGGGGACCCAGAAATCGTTCTGGCCCTGTCTCACGAGAACTTTAATATCTCCCAGTATACTGCTCATATGGTCGTTTCGTTTCATCCATATAAAAATAGATTCATCAAGGATCAGTTCCATAATTTATTCACTATTTAATTCTACTTCTACTATTTTTAGTGATTTTTCAATCTCATCTCACTGCTGCTGTCCGCAACAGTTACTGCAGTAGACTATGCCAATTTCATGAATTTTTCCTTGGCCTTAATCATCCATCATACATGACACAAATTATGGCCACCTTAACAAAATTTGAGTTTCTAAGACTCGTGGCTAAAGGTTCTAGCATCCCACTCGACGACCACATAGGCCATTTTCACATGGCTTAAAGTTTACAACCCACAATTCGACAAAATATAATAGCCTATACATGCCAAATGTTCTTCAACAACAAAAACAATACCACAAGATTTCAGCCGTGTGATGACTTCAACGACGGTTCCGAGCACGCAACAATACGAGTCCAAGAGACCTAAAATGGGTGACAAGAAAACACCGAGTGAGTTTACAACTCAGTAAGTCATAAGCATTCGTCAATCCACTGATAAAGTTACTACTACATGTACAACAAATGAGGCTAGGTACTCGTCCATATCGAATCTATACCATAATACCTCGGACCTTTCGGTCCAATCTCGTACCAATCCATACATCCACATTTCATATTCTACACAACAAGATAATCGAAGCATTTTTACACATTAACTCATTTTCCAGCACAACCATACAATTTCAATCATCACATAGATTTAAGGCTTACCAAATTCAACCCCAAGCATGAACGTATTACCTATTCGTCATGAGCTCAAGGTACTTACCCGATCCGCTGTCCATACTCAACTCGATGGAGACACACCCTCCATATAATTGTTCGATCGGAGATATTTATATATATACATAGAGTACGCACACACGATGCTTAATACTCGATTTCGCACACTTAGTGCCATGCGATTTAAGCCCGCACACATAGTGCCATGCCCTTCGAGCTCGCACACTTAGTGCCATATATTTCCAGCATGCACACTTAGTGCCATATATTTCCAGCACGCACACTTAGTGCCAATCTAAATCACCGTACACACGTATTGCCCGACACTTAGTGCCGAAAGCAAACTTTCTACACATTTCACTATTTCTTTTACATTCAACAATTGTCATCACTCCATACACATACATTTTCATTTATATATATATATCATCCCATTAAACACAATTGCATAAATTTTACAATCATTTAAGCAATATCAAATACGTGCTTAATGACTTACCTCGTGTTGGGTAAAATAGTTCCAAGTCGGCTACTCGATGACCTTCGTCTTTCCCTTGCTTGATTCTCCTTCTTTAACTCCTTGAGCTTAATCAATAAATCACTAGTTTAACCATCTTGCTAAACATTCATAATTCAACTACACATGCATATGTATGCTTGTATATTCGGCAACCATTCTTACTAATCGCCCATTTGGTCGATTATACACCTAACCGAATATGCACCAAAACTTGATTCAACATTACCTACATACTCACTTTAATGGCGAATATATATATATGTACAATGTCAACTAACATCTTTTAATCACCTAATTTCATCTCATGAACATTTAATCAAATTTTCCCAATCTAGCATATATTTTCACATCCATTTGTAACATCATGTACAAACACATATACACATATATCAAAACACAAATTTTTACCTATCATGCAACAAGCATAAATCGCACTTATGAGCATGCCATGGCGAATACATCCCACACCATCCCCTTTCAATTTTTGGTCATGGTTAAACAAAGAAAACTCCATGTCTTACTCAAGAATGCTAAAAGAAATTTCAAGAGTAGTCAATCCATCATTACATGTATCATCAACAAGCTTCACATTTAGCATGCAATGGCTTTAACACAATATCAACCTTGGCCAAATACCATTTCCATGGCATAACAAGGATTTGAACCATGGGCTAACATGAACATCAAGTTAGCAACTAAAACATGCATGAATCTCATGACACAACCTCAAACATACCTTAATCTTGACACAAGTATGACCAAATCTCCTTCTAGTTCTCTTCTAAACCAAGCATGAAGCAAAAATCCTTCCTTTTTCCCTTAGTATTTTCAGCCAAGATTTTGAGAATGGATGAACAATTTTTTTCCTTTCTTTTCCTCTACTCACGGCAACAAAGGGGGGCATCCATGCTCATTTTTTTTCATTTCTTTATTTTTTCTACATAATCCACTAACTAAACATGTTGGAAACATGTTCCCTTGCCCATATTCTTGTCATGGCCGCCACTCACCTTAGGAAGTGGGTTATTTGACATGCAAGGACAACTATTTTCCCACATGTATTAATAGGCCACCTTACAATTGCCTAGCACATTTCTAAATTTTCTCACATAAGTCCTATTTGATAAAAATTCACTTACTATTAACAAAATCCAAACACGAAATTTTCACACATGCATATATACATATAATGAGCATCAATTATGATGGTTAATTATTATTATGACTCGGTTTGGTGGTCCCGAAACCACTTTCCGACTAGGGTCGATTTAGGGATGTCACAGGTTTACTTCAGCCGATCATGATACCTGAATGGAAATGGGATAGAATCACGATGGATTTTGTGTCTGGGTTGCCATTGTCGACAAGTAAGAAAGATGCGATTTGGATTGTTGTTGATAGACTGATCTAAGTCGGCTCATTTTATCCCCGTACGTACGGATTTTTCATTGGATAAACTAGCTGAATTGTATGTTTCTCAGATTGTGAGATTACACGGGGTACCGATTTCTATTGTGTCGGATAGAGATCCGAGATTCACCTCGCGATTTTGGAAGAAATTGCAAGAAGCTTTGGGTACCAAGCTGTATTTTAGCACCGCTTTTCATCCACAAACCGATGGTCAATCCGAGCGGATAATTCAGATACTTGAGGATATGTTGAGATGTTGCATCCTCGAGTTTAGTGGTTCATGGGAACGGTATTTACCTTTGATTGAATTCGCTTACAACAATAGTTTTCAATCAAGTATTAAGATGGCGCTTTACGAGGCTTTGTACGAGCGTAAATGCCGTACACCATTGTTTTGGACCGAGCTCGATGAAAGTAAAATTTTGGAATTGATTTGATTAAAGATGCCGAATGAAAGTAAAAGTAATCCGTGAAAGTCGAAAGGCGACCACGATCGTCGAAATCGTATGCGGATTTGAAACGAAAGGACGTTGAATATCGTGGGAGATAAAGTGTTTCTTAAAGTTTCACCTTGGAAAAGATACTCGATTTGGCCTTAAGGGCAAGTTGAGTCCGAGATTCATTGGGCCGTCATTTAAATCTCCGAACGAGTTGGTCCATTCGAAATAGATTGATTTTGCCCCGAACTTGAAAAGATTCACGACGTCTTTCATGTTTCGATGCTTCGACGTTATAGATCTGATCCGTCACACGTAATTAATCCATCAGAGGTTGAAATTCAATCCGACATGAGTTATGAAGAAGAGCCGATCGTATCCTAGCTCGTGAAGTGAAAGAGTTATGAAACAAAAAGGTTCCTTTAGTAAAAGTGTTATGGCTCAAACACGGGATAGAAGAAGCTACTTGGGAACCCGAGAACTCTATGAAAGAGCGATACCCCAACCTATTTACCGGTAAGATTTTTGGGGACGAAAATTTCTTAAGTGGGGGAGAGTTGTGACAGCCCTAAAGTGACCCTAGTCGAAAAGCGGTTTCGGGACCGCTAAACCGAGTCACCAAATTATTTGAATATGATATTTATTGTCTAAAATATGTGATTATGAATGTGTGAAAGTTTTAAGCTTTGATTTAGTAAATTGCATGTGAATTTAGTCAATAGGACTTATGTGTGACACTTCTGAAATGTGATAGGCTAATCTATAAGGATCTAATAGTGCATGTAATCAAAAGGGAGGACTTGCATGTCAATTTTCCCCCCGAATTAGTAGTGGTCGGCCATGAGCATGAGGGTGGACAAAATGTTATGGCTAAAACATGTCATAAACATGTGGGTTGATGCTTTATGTTAGGAATAATAAAATAAAGAGCATGGGCAATAAAATATTAGTGTTAGTAGGAGGAGAAACAAAAAAAAGAATGTGTGTGGTTGTTCCCCCATTGCCGTGAGTTGAAGAAAAGAAAACAAAGAAAAAAAAAGTGTCCATCCTTTTTCATTTCTTTTGGCCGAAAGTTCTAAGGAAGAAGGAAGGAGCTCTTGCTTCATGATCGGCTTGGAAGAGGATTAGGAAGAGGTTTGGCCATACTTGTATCTAGGTTAAGGTATGTTTGATGTTGTGCCATGAGATTCATGCATGTTTTTAGTAGTTAGCTTGAGTTCTAACTAGCCCATGGTTCAAATCTTTACTATGTCATGGAGACGATATTCGGCTAAGGTGGATTTGTGTTGATGTCAATTTCATGCTAAAAGTGAAGCTTTGTAATGATGCATGTGATGGTGGATTGATGACTCTTGAATCTTCTTTTTAGCATTTTTGAGTGAGACATTAAGTTCTTTGTTTAACCATGACCAAAATTGAAATGGTATGGTGTTGTGATACATTCGGCCATGGTGGGAAGTAGAAGAGAAATATGGTTGTTGTTCACGTTATTTGGATGAGAAATGGTAGTAAGGTGAAGTGCAAATGTTAGTGTTTGATTTACTAGTGTATATATGTGTATTGGCCAAGTTTTGAACTTGAAACAAAATGGTGTTTAGTCAATACAAGTGACCATACTTGTAGAATGTATTAAGTGTTGCAATCGGCCTCAACATAGACATGCATGTTCGGCCACATGAATGAGTACATAAGTTGATGTGTATGTTCGGCCATAGGTAAGCATATTGATGGCTTTATCTTGACTTAGAAAATTCGGCTAAGGGGAATATTAGCTAATATGTTGAATTCGATTCATGATTTCGTACATATGTGACTCTAATGTCTAATGTATATATGGGCTAAGTACCTTGAGCTTTCTTTTGATGTTCGAATGAATTGTATTAAATTGCTTAATGTGATTAAAAATGCGATGACCATTTTGTATTTGAGCTAAAGGTGGCCATATGACCCATCAAATTCATTGTCATGTTCGCCATAAGCTAGCATAATGAGACTTTAATAAGTTAAATTTGTTTGAATTAGCTCAAGAGCTTAGAGGACCAAAGTTGGATAAGGGAAAGGAAAAGTGATCGAATAGTCGCCAAATCGCTCGACAACATCCGAGGTAAGTTTTGAGTAATGGAGCTTAGATTATGATTCGATTAGATTATGTCTTAAGTAAATCAAAATCATGCTCTTTGTATGTGGCTATTGAGCCGAAATTTGTAAGTGTGATAAGTGTTTTGTGTTTGAGCTTTGGTAATGAAAATGAAATATGGATGTGTCATGATTTATTGATATATGTGCATGGTTATTCGAATGATATCCTGCTAAGTCCCAAGGCTTTTGTGCTAGGTGACTATAACTGACTAAGATCCAAAGGCATTCGTGTGAGTTGCTATATCCTGCTAAGACCAAGGCATTTGTGCTAGTGATTATACCCTGCTAAAACCCAAGGCATTTGTGCTAATGACTATATCCTGCTAAGTCCAGAAGGCATTTATGCTAGTGACCACATCCGGCTAAGACCAAGGCCTTGTGCAAGTAGTTATATCCGCTAAATCCTCAAGATTTCTTGAGTTTGGGAATGAGCGATCTGCTGAATAATTTCAATTAATACCTCGTAAAATCTCAACAACGAGGTATGTGTTGTACATGCATTGGATTAATTGATTCCTCTTAAATAGCATTCGCCGCTTGATTAAGGAGCTTAGGTTTTGGTTAAGTTAATCCCTTATGTATGAATATAAGGGTTGGAAATGTGAAGTAGGACTGATTTTTGAGATTATATGTGTATATGAAATTATCCGTTTAGCTATATGAATGCTATACTTGATTGAGCCTAATTCCATTGCTCAAAACTTACTAAGCATTAAATGCTTACTCCGTTCTTTGAATCTCTTTTTATAGATTTTGGTTCGTCACCATCGGACTCGGAGTGTCAAGTCAAGTCGCCCACACTATCAAAGCCCCTTTTGGTACACTTTTGGTTGAACCTTGAAATGGCATGTATAGGACTACCCGCTTTGTTGTTGGTCATGGACCCTTTGGTTTTGTGTAAATTTGGATAGCCATGCGAAAATGGCTTATATACACTTTGAGCTTAGTATTATAATCGTCTTGTATGATGTTCATTAAGAGGTATGGAAATGTTTGGGAACGATTAGCGTTGGAATGGTTAATCATGATCATATTTTGTGCTATATATGCTAAAGGGCTAATTGAATCATGGAAACTATGTAATACGTAAAGTCTACCTTAAAAATAGATCTTGACAAGAGATGGCGTGAATGTGAAAAATCACTAAAAATAGTAGGAATGGAATTAAATAGTGAATAAATGATGTAATCGAACCTTGATGAATCTATTTTCATAGGAAAGTAACTAAACGATCCTATGAACAAGATATTATGAGATATTTAAGTTTTCGAGAAACAGGGCCAGAACGGTTTCTGGATTCCCTTTTCCGACTTTGGAAATTTATTATAAATTAACCAGAGTGTGACAGCCCAAAATTGACCCTAGTCGGGAAGTGGTTTCGGGACCACCAAACTGAGGTATAAAAATAATCTAATATTCATTTTGATGCCTATAATATGTGTTAATTGTGTGTGACATTTTGATGTTTTGATTTAGGGTTTTAAATGTGAATTTCACTAAAAAGGACCTAGTAGTAAACTTTAAAAATAAGATAGGAAATGTGTGATGACTAGTTGATCATGCATGCAAAATGAGGGGTTTGCATGTCAAATTTCCTAAACTAAAGCCTAGTGGCGGCCATGACAAAGATTATGGGCAAAACATGTCATAGACATGTTTTGTTGGTGCATCATGGGAGGAAGTAATAAAATAAAAAGTTAGTAATAAGAAATGAAAAAAAAAAAAGATCATCATTCATGTTCTTGCTAGCCGAAACTAGGAAGGAAAAAGAGAGAAAGAAAAGCTTCATTCTTGGGTTCTTCTTGGCCGTTTTGAAAGGAGAAAGGTTGAAGATATTCGGCCATACTTGCATCTAAGTTAAGGTATGTTTGATGATGTTCCATGAGATGCATGCATGTTTTAGTTGTTAGCTTGAGCTCTACCTAGCCCCATGGTCTAAATCTTGCTATGTGATAGAGATGATACTCGGCCATGGATGTATCATTCTTTCTTGGTGTTGATGTTATGTTGATGAGATATTAAGTGATTTTTGAAAACCATGTTGAAATTTGATTAAGTGGGGTGAGTATGGTTTTCGGCTATAAAAGATTAATAAGGGTGATAGTTGTGTTTCATGCTAAACTTAGATAAATAATGGTAGTTTGCTTACATCTTGATATCTATGAGTTCCTTTCTTGGTTCTACCATAGACCCACGAAGTATATGTTTATGTGGTGTTGTTGGAGATTATGATAGAAGCTAATGAGTGAGAGTTTGATAGATACTATGAGGTTAAACTTCATGAGATTGTAAGCTTGTAAGTTGGATAATGAAATCCATGCTTTGTGAAGGTAAATGGTGTGGAAGGAGCATTCAGCCATGATGAAAATATATGAGATAGTTATAATCAACTTGAGATTCGGCCCTTGCACCTACATGTATATATGTTGCACATGATGTATTGGTATGACATATATACTATCTCAAGGTATATATTTGCATATGATGATGTTTCGGTTATGAAATAAATGATGGATGCGTATTGAGTTACAATATGGAATGCGTTAGTTAGTAAAATGTATGCTGTTTTTGTGTGGTATTAAGTGTATAATTGGCCTCAACATGGACATGCATATTCGCCACATGAAGGGGGGTGGTGTGCATGCATTCGGTTAGAGGCAAGCATATTGATGCCTATTCTTGGCTTGGAAAATTCGGCTAAGGAGAGTACTAACTAATGTGTTGAATTCGATTCGTGATTTCGTACACATGTGACTCTAATGTCTAATGTATATAAGGGCTAAGTACCTTGAGCTTCACTTTGATGTTTGAATGAATTGTATTGAATTGCTTGTTGTGATTAAAATTGTGCATGACCATTGTGTATTTGAGCTAAAGGATGGCCATATGACCATTTAAACTCCTTGTCATATACTGCCATAAGCTATCATAATGAGATTTTAATAAGTTAAATTTGTGTGAATTAGCTCAAGAGCTTAGAGGACCACAGTTGGATAAGGGAAAGGAAAAAGTGATCGAATAGCCGTCGAAATCGCTCGACAACATCCGAGGTAAGTCTTGAGTAATGACCCTACTTGAATTATATTGAAATGATTTGTCATATTATGGCGGACAATAGAATGTGCGTAGGGACTAAGTTATAAAGTCAATTGAAATCATGCTCTTTGTGTGTGGCTATTGAGCCGAAATTGGAAAGGTTTGATAAATATTTTGTGTTTGAGCCTTAGTAACGAGAATGAAATATGGATGTGTCGTGATTATTGATATATGTGTATATGAGCATTTGAATGATACCCTGCTAAGTCCGAAGGCATTTATGCTAGTGATTATATCCGGCTAAGACCAAGGCATTCGTATGAAGTTGTTATATCCGGCTAAGACCCAAAGGCATTTGTGCAAGTTACTAAATCCGGTTAAGACCAAGGCAATTGTGCTTGTGGTTATATCCGGCTAATTTCCGAAGAGACTCGGTTTGAAGGTGAGCATTTTGGTGCTGTAATAAATTCAATTAATACGCTCGAAAAACCCATACGATAAGGTATGCTTACATGTGCATCGGAAAAGTCGATCCGTTTGAAATAGTATTCGTTCAATTGACTAACGAACTTTCGGCTCTTAGATAGGTTGATACCTTGTGTGTATATGTTGATGAAGTGTGAAGTAAGTATGATTATGAGAATGTGTATTAATAAAGTGATTCATTTAGCTATGTGAATGTAATACTTTAGTCAAAGCTGATTTCTTTACTTGAGACTTACTAAGCATTAAAATGCTTACCCGCTGCTTTGGCTCTCTGTTTTATAGATTTTGCTCGTTAGCTATCGGATTCGGGATCATCAAGTCAAGTCATCCACACTATCAAATCCCCTTTTGGTACAAATTTTGGTTGAACTTTTAAATGGCATGTATAGGACTACTTTTTCGTTTGTTGGTCATAGACCCCTTTGATTTTGTATAAATTTGGATAGCCATGCGAAAATGGCTTATATACACTTTGGCATGGTATCATAATCATTTTGTATGTTGTTCATTAAGAGGTATGGAAATGTTTGGAAATGATTAGCCATTGGAATGGTTAATCATGATCATTCCTTGTGCCATGTATGCTAAAAGGGCTAGTTGAATCAAAGAAATTATGAAGTACGTAAAGGTTACCTTGAAAACAGATGCTGACAGTAGCAGTGATGTGGATGTGAAAAATCACTAAAAATAGTAGAAATGGAATTAAATAGTGAATAAATTATGTAAATGAACCTTGATGAATCTACTTTCATATGGAAGAAACGAAACGGTCATATGAGTTATATGTTAAGAGATATTAAAGTTCTCGTGAAATAGGGCCAGAACGGTTTCTGGATCCCCTGTTCCGACTTTGGAAATTCATTTTAAATTAACCAGAGATAATTAGGAGTCATGCCATATATGTGTAGATTCATCTTTGAGTATAATTTCTATAGAAACAAACGGCATCAGTATTGAAGCCTTGTACAGGGAGATATCCAAGTCGTAATGCGCGAAGGTCAGTGTAGTCGATCCCTGTAACAGGGGAGACTTTAACTAATAAAATGTACTAATTGGCCTGACCAAAAATTCTAGAAAAAAATTTGTGGATGGACATATGAGTCTAATTTCAGCGAAAAATTACGAAACTGATTTTTGAGCTTTGAAACTCAATATATGATTTTTAAGGCGACAGTGATGCAGTAACCAGCTTGTCTGGAAAATTTTAAATGGACTGTGAAAATGATTAAGTCAAGTTTGTGTGCACCTTGTGTTCGACTCCGGTAACGGACTCGGGTACGGGGTGTTACAATTTTATTGGTATCAGAGCTACGGTTTAGTCGATTCTAGGACTACCGTAATGCGTTTGGGTCTAGCTATACATGCCATTTTATGTGATTATTTGATAGTGTGGTGATTTCTGACGTTTGAATTTGTGTTTATTTATAGTAATGGATCTCGATCCCAACCGAGCGATAGCTGATGATGTGGAGAGTGTGGCGCCTGCTCCCACACAAGGGACAGCGCCGGCGGACTTTCAACCTGTTGCTAGCAATCCGAATGATGAGGCTAGGCAAGCTTTCTATAGCGTGATGAATGATTGGTTCAACCAATACATTCGAACTAACACGACTGTTCCACAACCTCCATTCCCGACTAATACAACCCCCGCACCTACAATGTCCCTGGTAACTGACCAAATAAGGTCCAATAAGCCCCCAGTTGACAGAATCCGAAAACATGGTGCTACTGAATTTAAAGCTAGGATAGCGACGATGCCGAGCAAGCTGAATTTTGGTTGGACAACACTATCTGGGTACTCGATGAGCTATCTTGTACACTCGATGAATGCCTAAAGTGTACTATTTCCTTGCTACGTGATTCTGCCTACTATTGGTAGTGTACTCGACTTCACAGTGCCCGAGAGCAAGTAACTTGGGAGTTTTTCCAAACCGAGTTTGGAAAAAGTATATCACCGAGATTTATGGATCAAAAGCGGAAGGAATTTCTTGAACTTAAACAAGGTTCCATGTCGGTTCTGACTATGAATGAAAATTTGTGAGGCTTAGCCAGACGCAGAGAATGCATTTCTTGAAAGTCGTGATGTGTAAATGCT
Organism: Gossypium arboreum; assembly: GCF_025698485.1. NCBI lineage: Eukaryota > Viridiplantae > Streptophyta > Magnoliopsida > Malvales > Malvaceae > Gossypium > Gossypium arboreum. The sequence continues at coordinate 13,339,825 of NC_069082.1, read as the reverse complement.
TCAAGATGGATTGAATGATGATATAAAGTCGTATGTTGGCATTTTGGAAATCCGAGAGTTTGTGGCTCTTGTCGAGCGAAGCGCAAAAAGTCGATGAGCTCAAGATGGAGAAAAGAAAAGTGAAGTGGGAGCAAGGGAGTTTCAGAAGAGGTCTTGGGAAGCCCTTCCCACAGTCATCAAAGAAATTTAGAGATGGCTTAGGCCGGTCTAGAGACACTTCGGGCTTTTCTAGACGAGATCGCGATCGACCCCCTGTGACCACACGAGTCACTTCGATCGCCAGTGGTGGAAATGATCGTCGAGAGAGAACGGAGTGCCAGTATTGTGTCAAATGGCATTCTGGAAGTTGTAGATTCCGTGACCGCTCCTGTTACAAGTGCGGATCAGTTGACCACTTCATTAAAGATTGCCCAAGGTGGTCTGAACAGAATGTAGATCAGAGTGGGAAACCGGGCGCTACCACTGCTCGAGGTAGACCATCTAGAAATACGGGCAATGCTAGTGGTGGTTAGAGAGGATCTAGAGATGCTACGACCAGATCCGAGGCTCGCGCTCCTGCTAGGGCTTATGCCATACGCGCACGTGAGGATGCTTCCTCGCCAGATGTTATTACCGGTTTGGAAGCTACAAAAGAGAATCATAAGGTTTAGAGCTTTATTTCCTCCGTATGATGGTTTGAACATAGCGGATGAACTTGTTTTGTGCTTATCTCAATGGGGTATAGACAAGAAAATTTTTAGCATCACTTTGGATAATGCTTCTTATAATGATGTTATGGTTTCTTGTCTTAAAAATTGTTTTCGTGCAAACCAAGCTATTTTGTGTGATGGTGCTTTTTTTCAAGTTAGATGTTGTGCACATATATTGAATCTTATAGTTAAAGCTGGTTTGGATCTTGCTGATGATGTTGTTGTTGTTGGTAAGATTCGAAATGGAATTAAGTACATAAAAAAGTCGGGAATTCGTAGGAAAAGATTTTATGATGTGGCCGACAAAAGTTTTCATTTGAATGTGACCAAAAAGTTGCATCAAGATGTGTGTGTGAGATGGAATTCTACTTATTTAATGCTTGAATCTTCTCTTTACTATAAATATGTGCTAGATTATTGGGCCCAACGGGATAAAGATTATCAAATGTTTGCACTTTCTAGCGAAGAGTGGAGAAATGTTGCTATTCTTTGCAAATTTTTGAAAGTCTTTTATGATGTGACTTGTGTTTTTTCTGGTTCTAATTATCCAATGGCTAATCTTTATTTTAGAGGGGTTTGGAAGGTTCACAAGGTCTTGCTTGATAAAGTTAAAGGTTCTTATTCGTTTTTAACTCTAATGGTTAAGCAAATCCAAGAGAAATTTAATAAATATTGGGCTGAGTATTCGTTGATATTGTCATGCGCTGCAATTTTAGATCCTCGTTACAAGTTGAATTATGTGCAGTATTGTGTTACTACAATCTATGGTATTCATGCTTCAGATTTTGTTGAAACCATTATTAGCAATCTTAGACTCTTGTTTGACGAGTATGTTAAGAAATCCAAATCCACGTCTTCCTCTTTGGCTGGGCGTTCTAATGTTTCGGATAAAAATCTTGTTGATTCTAGTTTGGATGAACACAATGTTAATAGTGCTGATTTTGGGGGAAATTTTGATGAGAGTGATGATTATAAACGGTATTTAAATGAATCTAGCACTAGGAGTGAAAAGTCACAGTTGGACATTTATTTGGAAGAACCGGAGCTTGAGTTTAATAGTCAAATAGATGTTTTGGATTATTGGAGCAAAAGTTCAGTTTGATACAATGAGCTTTCATTATTGGCTCGTGATCTTTTGGCAATTCCAATATCGACTGTAGCTTCCGAATCGGCTTTTAGCATGGGTAAGAAAGTTATCACACCTTTGAGGAGTTCACTTAAGCCAAAAACGGTTCAAGCCGTTGTTTGCTTGGATGATTGGATGTGAGCTAAGGGATTTTCAACAGGTAATTATTATTCGTGTTTTATTATTGCAATTTTATATTATTTTTTATCAATTTGATTATCTAATTATTTATCCTTATTTCATGTTAGAAATTGGTTGCAAGAATGATGAGGACAATAAGGATGATGTTTCTTCGATTGCTTTTTAGGTTACCTTCCTTTGTAATTGTTGACAATTTAATTTAGCTTACAATTTATAGTTTGTTATAAAAGTAAATATGTTGATTGGTTAATGTATAGGTACGTTGGTTGGTTGATTATATTTTGCAGGTTTTTTGTGCTATTTTAGTGTTTTTGGTGATGCTATTTTTGTGCTGTTTGGTGCTGTTTTTTGTGCTATTTTTATGCTATTTTGGTGCTGTTTTGTTGTTGTTTTGGTGATGTTTTGGTGCTATTTTTTGTGCTATTTTTATGCTGTTTGGTGCTGTTTTGTTGCTGTTTTGGTGCTGTTTTTATACTTAGGTATAGGTACATGTTTGACATGAATATAAGCTTTCCCCTATACTATACAACAAAGGTCATATTCTCACATTAGTATCTTCTTTGAAATGACTATCATATATTTGACATGAATATGTTAGGTAAAAAAATGTAGACTAATCCATTTATGATGCAAATGTCATGGTTTAATTAAAACTAACATGAAACTTTTTAAGTGGTATTTCTTTAGGTAGAATAAGTTAAGTTAGGCCAAAAGAAAAATCATAATAGAACCTATGAGGTGCAAAAAGTATAGCTTTTAAAGGTATAATTTTTTCTAAAATTCTTGTAAAATGATTTATTCAAGTACATGGAAGATTTGGCATTCACACATTCTACTTTCAGTTGAACTGGTATTTCATCTTAATTATAGAGTTTTAGTAGTAATTTTATGATGTTATAGTCTTTTCTCTTTCTTTTCTTTTCCTTGTGTATATGAACATGGGATCTCTTTCTCTTAGACGTGTAGGTTCTATTGTTTCTTATATTTTCCTTTTAATTGTACCCCTATTCCAGGTATGAAGAATTTCTTTTAATGGGGATCAGTGTGGGGATGAAGATTCTTTTGATATTGGCAGTCAACCGAAGGACTTGAGCCTTGCCCTTCTCTCTCCTAAACTTGCTTTGGTGCTATTTTGGTGTTGTTTTGGTGTTGTTTTATTGTTCTTTGCAACTATTTTATTTTGGTGCTACTTGCTTTGGTTACAACATAATTTATGTTGTCTGTTGTCGTTTTTAACATTATTTCAATATTGTAAAACTTTAGTTTTATTATTAATTTGGTTAGTATTTTAGACTTTTAGTTCTAATTTGTTTCAAATTCAATATAATCACTTTTTATTATATTTTCAATTTGTGTATTATTTTAAGAATTGTTTTAGTCTCATTTTTATTTGTTTCTTGTTTTAATATTTATTTTAAATTTTTTAATTAATGAAACAAACTAAAAAATAGTTCTAAAAAATATTTATTTTAAATTTAAATTTTTTAAAAGTTTTTATTTGTTAGCTCTAAAAAATTAATACTGGTAGGCTGGGCAGCCTCTGCTTTACTTTATTCCGTCAGTAGGGCTTGAACAAAATTCAGCCCATATTTGGGGCGGGCCAGCCCTGCCTAGAAAACTGCCTAAATTTTTTTCTCGAGCCGGCTGACCCGGCCCATGATCACCTCTACACATAGGAGGAGTAAGAAATTACTCGAGGAAGCCGATTGATCCATCTCGAAGCCGTGTTCATCATCAAGATCAAGATCTCTCCTCAATTTCCCTTCAGAGTTTTGGGTTTTCTTTATGTTTTGTATTCTTTATTATTCGAGATGTTTTCTTATTTAGTTATGAACTAAAACCCTAAATACCTAAGGGAATGAAACCTAAGACGAATCTTGTTATTATTTTACGAATTGTATGATAAATATTTAACTTGTTCTTAATTATGTGTTCTTAATTCTTGTTTTGATATCCCGGATACTGATTCAAGATAAGCTCTTATTCGAGGAGGAATAGACCTGCCTAAGAGTACATTTGTCATAATTAAGCGGAGTTGTTTGCGCGCCTAGACATAGGGTGACAAGATTTTGCCGGATTAGGTTGAAACCTAATAAGGGGATCCATAGATCGAGTTAATGCAACCCTAGGGTGTTAATTAGAGAAAGGTCTCAATTATTCAATCTAGGGATTAGATGTTATTAGTCTTGAATAGGATAACTTAGGGATCTCTATGGAACAAGTTCAATGAATAAATCGTCCGATTCAGAGCCAGAATAACAAGTACAGTCTAGGTGGATTTTTCCTTAGGTATTGTCTTAATTCAATCAATTTTCCCAAAAAAATTACCCAATTCTATTCTCTGTGAGTTCTTAGTTTAGATAATTAGTTAGTTAAAACAAAACCTCTTTATTCTTAGGCAAGATAATAAAAAGACAGTCATTACTAGTACTTTTAGTTCCTTTGGGTTCAACAATCCGGTCTTGCTAAAACTTTACTACTGTTCGATAGGTACACTTACCTACATCACGATAATAGTTAGTTTCAAGAACGATTAATTATAAATATTTAAAACCTATCACGAAATCACGAGATCAACGGGCAAAAACTGGGGAACACGGGCGTGTCCCTTGGCCGTGTGTCCCAAAATCTATAAATACCTTTCACTATTCATCATCTTCTTCACCTAAAATCCCTAACCCTAGCCGCTGCAAGTCCACACGGCCTCCCTGCCATGCCGTGTGCCACCTCTATCTCTATTTTCGACACCCATTCTCATCTTTTTAGCATTTGTTTACTCTTTTCTCTCTATTTTCTTCATCACTTTTACTAATTTTTTGATTCTTATGGTTTTATTTGGCAGATTTTTCATTTGTATTCATAGTTCTCACTATAGTCATACTTATACGTTTATTATTTTTCATTTTAGTCAATGTTTTCTGATACATTCATTCTTTTTGTGTGTTCCCACAAGAGTCTAGTTCAATCATTTTATGTTGAAAATAATCATGCTTTTATTATGTCAATTTCTATATAAACTTCTATCATTTAGATTAAACTGCTGAGTATTGTTAGTTAGACTGGTTAGTTTAATTATATTCATGATTACTTCTTGAATTAGTTAGTTATGTTATACTTTTTGTTCTTCTTCCAGGTATACCATGTCAAGCTTACGTGGAAAGAAAACTGCCGTTCCCGCTTCAAAAAAGCAAAAAGGGGCGTCTTCCTCAGGCCCTATTGTAGAAATTTGCCACCCATACCTCCAATTTCCACCCGGTAATCAGGAGGAACTATTCCAAATCCTATGGGCCCGACCTTTAATTGTAGGCCGCTGCATTGACTGGACAGTGCTTGAACAAGTCCAATTGGCTGACGATGTACGAGCACTCCTGACAACCGATCCATGAGACCTCTTCTTTACGATCATCAAGCCGACGTACCTTGAGCTTACACTTGAAATTTGCTCGACATTCCATGTTCAAGACGTCATGACCAACTTTGATGATCCTGGAACAGTCCAGTTCCGTATCGGCGGTTTAGTCCGCCAGTTGAGTGTGCCCAGTTTCGGTATAGCTTTGGGCCTGTACACAGAGGAGTTCATGGATGAGAACAACCTCGACACTCTCCGTCACCACATCCACTACTTTCCCTCGAAGTGCTGGTATGCTTTGGTCCCCGGTTCAGCCACCTACGACCCGATCCGCTCCAAGGCATCGGCTCTCTCCCCTTCCTTGAGGTACCTACATGCCATCTTGGTACACATTTTGACAAGATGTCGAGAGAGCACCGACGTCGTCAACACTCACGACGCCTACTTTCTATGGAGCATGGCAAATGGGCATGTACTCGACCTCGCCTACATTATTACACTTGCCATTCACCACCAAACTAAGCGGCATTGGAGGAGGGTCATCTCCATTGGCCCCTACGTGATACGACTGGCATGGCACTTCGGGCTCCTCAACACAGCAGCCCAATCATCCTCCCTTACTCTTATTGGCCAGATGTCCCCACAAGGCATCTCGAGCATGCTTAGTATGAGGATGATTGAGAAGCGTCGAGGAACCCACCCTCCTCAATATCGCCTCGCCCAATCAGCCGAGGAGGGAACCCCTAAGGACATTACTGATGATGTCTCTCCATGTCATGAGGACCCACCGTCTCAGCCACCACCACCCTCTCGTCCAATTTATGCAGCGGCTTCATACGCTGACATCTCTGAGCGCCTTACCCGATTCGAGCAATAGTGTTTTCAGCGCTTCGATAACATTGATGCTACTTTACAATAGATTTGTCAACACTTCCACATCTCATCGTCACCCCCACCTCGCAAACCACCTAGCGATGAAGATGTTTAAAAACTTTTATTTATTATTTTATGTTTTTATTTTTATTCTATTTTAAGACTACTTTTTGTTTTTTCTTTAAGCTTATTTCTATTAGATTTTATAATTTTTATATTTCTATTACAAGTAATTATGCTTTCTTATATTTCCTAAAAGTTCCTGATTCTGTCACAATTATAAAGAGTTCCTCAAGCTCATCATCACATAGGAACTAAAAACTCCACTGGGAAAGATTCTCCACGACTGCCATGTCCTGCCCGACCACGACAATAGCTACCACCAGATATAATATTCTTTTGACGCAGGACTTATGGACTAATGAACCTCTAACACCACCGGAGTATCCTCCTTCACTCTCACCCCGATTATTCTCCAAAACTCTAGTTTAAGGAATTCATTCATCATTCAGGAAGTTTCACTTCTCTCCCTATCTTATGATTATAAATCTATCTTTTTCAATATATCTACCTTTGTACATTGAGGGCAATGTACATCCTAAGTATGGGGGGTCTTTTATATCAGAAAAATCCCTGAATTTTGTTTTATTCTCATGCGATCTTCTCATATCATTATTAGAATGAATTCCAATTAGTCTATAATGTTTATTGATATATCTTGAATTAAAACATAGGCATTTATGCATTGATTGTTTAAACTTTAAGATATTAGGGAATCAAGCATGATAAGTTGATTTTTGAAGAATTAAAAACATTTAGGTTGTTTCCCCAATTTTAGGTATTATTTTGAGTTGGAATTCATAAGTTTAAACATCAAAAAGCCATAAATTTTGTGAGATATTGAGCCTTTAGAGCATCTATTATTTCTTTCATGCTCACTTTCATTATGAGTGCGTCAGTATTGAATTGTTATTCTAGAGCTTGCTTAATTATGCATGTCAAGACAACACCATTTGTTTTGATATGTCAAAATGATAAAGGCACTTAGGTTTAACCCACTCACTCCATAAAAGCTTACCTTCACAATTAACCCTTAGTGAACCCCCTTAAGCCTAACAACTCATTCATTAATTTACCTTCAATATTAACCCATAACTCATTATTGTTGAAATCCCCAAAATTAATTTGATCCCTATTTTTGTCGAGATTTGAGTTGGAATAGTTGCTTAGCTATGTTTTATTCTATTTTGTAATTTGACTTTTTCTTAAAAAAATAAAAAAATAAAAATAAATGTATCCATATTAGTAGTAGTGATCTTACGAGCTAAAGTTAAATTCCATATTCGAGAAAAAGCTCATTATGCATAAATGATGACTAGTCATTTTTCTACTTAGGAAATTTTTCGATTCAATCTCGATTCTAACCCTTTCTTTCAGCTTGTGACCACACCCTCTAACCAAAGCCACGTTACAACCCTCTAAAGACCATTTGATTGATTTTTCATATCAATTTATGGTGGTGGAGATTTGATTTTCACGCAAGCCAATGGTAATAACTTTTCATTATTGACTATTGAGTGCTTCATTCATTTTCCTTAAACACCTCGAGTGATGTGAGTGAATCTCTAGTGAGGATGTCAAACTCTGTGATATTTTGAATAAAAGGTAATTACTTAGATGAGGGGAGACACCTATGTTTTCATAATAAAATGCTCAACTTGGAATATTTGAAACTTTGATGTTCTTTCAGTTGAATTTTCAATGTATGATTACCTATAGATTATTTTGAGATATTATCGATAGAAATTATAAGTTGAGAAGAATTTATTTTGATTATGAGTTGAGGATTTTGCTTGAGGACAAGCAAATGCTTAAGTGTGGGGGTATTTGATAAACCGTAAATTATACATATTTCTATCCCATGCTTAGCACATTTTATGGATGATTTTTCCTTAAAATTGGTGAATTCGATGCTCCTAATGCCTTAATTTCATGTTTTATACTTAGGTGAGCATAGGAGAGTGAAAGGAAAGAGAAACGGGCCAAAAACGGAGAAAATGGACCAACATACAAAATCAATACGGCCTGGACTTCCTTACACGGGCAGACCACACGGCTGTGTCCTTTTGGCAAGGTCAAAGAATGATTTACACGGGTAGATCACATGCCTGTGCCCATTTAATAGCCTTGACCACGGCCTTAAGCAATCGCACCCGGGCGTGTCACACGAGCGTGTCTCTACCGAGCCCAAGTTTAGTCCAATTCGAAAAAGGCCAATTTTAAGGGCTCTTAGGCATTCCAAAGCCTATTTAAACACCTGAAGAGGCACTTAGACGAGGGACGCACAGGAGGAAGCAAGGAATTGCTCAAAGAAAGCGATCGATCCATCTCAGAAGCTGGATTCACCATCAAGACTGAAGATCTCCCTTCAGATTCCCTCAAGAGTTTTAGGTTTTCTTATGTTTTGTTATTTTTATTCTTTTGAGATGTGTTCTTTCATTAGTATGAACTAAAACCCCTAAATACCTAAGGGGAATGAAACCTAAGACGGATCTTGTTATTATTATCTGAATTGTATGATAAATATTTGACTTGTTCTTAATTATGTGTTCTTAATTCTTGTTTTGATATTCCAGGATATTGATTCAAGTTAAGCTCTTATTCATAGGAGGAATAGACCCTGTCTAAGAGTAAATTTGTCATAATTAATCAGAGCTAATTGGACGCTTAGAGATAAAGTGACAAGATTTTGCCGAATTAGGGTGAAACCTAATAAGGGGATCCATAGATTGAGTTAATGCAACCCTAGGGCGTTAATTAGAAAGAGATTTCAATTATTCAATCTAGGGTTAGATGTTGTTAGTCTCAAGAGAGATAATAATATAACTTAGGGATCTCTACGGAACAAGTTGAATGAAAAAATCGTCCGATTTAGATTCAAATAACAAGTGAAGTCTAGGTGGATTTTTCCTTAGGTATTGTCTTAATCAATCGAGTTTTCCAAAAAGTATTTTCCCCAAATTTCTTTTCTGTGATTTCTTAGTTTAGTTAATTAGTTAGATAAACAAAACCCTTTTATTTTTTAGGCTAGATAATAAAAAGAAAGTTGATCTAGTACTTTTAGTTGCTTTGGGTTCGATAATCCGGTCTTGCTAAAGCTATACTACTGTTCGATAGGTACAGTTGCCTTCATCGTGATAATAGTTAGTTTCAAGAACGATTCATTATAAATATTTAAAACTTGTCATGAATATCACGTATCAATGTATATACTTAGAATGGTGTTATGTTTTATTGTGTAGGTTTGGGCATGGAAGGGTGACAATATGGCTTGGTAAATAGCATTGTTTTTGTCCACATGGGTAGACACATGGGCGTGTGTCTAGGCCGTGTGTGACACACGGTGATACGTGATATTCGTGATAGGTTTTAAAAATTTATAATTAGTCATTCTTGAAACTAACTATTATCAAGATGAAGGCAAGTGTACCTATCGAACAGTAGTATAGCTTTACCAAGACCGGATTGTCAAACCCAAAGGAACCAAGAGTACTAGTAATTACTTTCTTTTTATTATCTAGCCTAAAAATTAAGGGGTTTGTTTATCTAAACTAATTAACTAAACTAAGGATGCACAGAGAGAAAATTAGGGAAAAGCTTTTGAGAAAACTCGATTGATTAAGACAATACCCAAGTGAAAATCCACCTAGACTTCACTTGTTATTTGACTCTAAATCAGACGATTTATTCATTTGACTTGATCCATAGAAATCCCTAAGTTATATTATTATCTCTCTCGAGACTAATAACATCTAACCCTAGGTTGATTAATTAAAATCTCTTTCTAATTAACACCTAGTGTTGCATTAACTCGATTTATGGTCTCCTTTATTAGGTTTCACCATAATCCGACAAAATCTTGTCACCCTATCTCTAGGCGTAGTCAACTCCGCTTAATTACTACAAATTTACTCTTAGACAGGGACTTTTCCTCCTATGAATAAAAGCATTAACTTGAATCAATATCCTGGAATATTAAAACAAGAATTAAGAACACATAATTAAGAACAAGTCAAATATTTATCATACAATTCAGATAATAATAACAAGATCTATTTTAGGTTTCATTCCCCTTAGGTATTTAAGGGGGTTAGTTCATAATTGTGAAATAAAACATCTCAAAAGAATAAATATAACAAAAGATAAAGAAAACCCAAAACCCCTGAATGGAAATTGAAGGGAGATCTTCAGTCTTGACGATGAATCCGGCTTCTAAGATGGATCAATCGGCTTCCCTTGAGTAATTCCTTGCCTCCTACTCTGTGTGTGTGTCCTAAGTGCCTCCTCGGGTGTTTAAATAGGCTTTAGAATGCCTAAGAGCCCTCAAAAGTAGCCTTTTCCGAATAGGACTATATTTGGGCTCAAGATGGACACGTCTGTGTACGATTGCTCCAGCCCGTGGTCAAGACTGTTAAATAGGCACGGGTGTGTAGTCTACCCGTGTAAGTCATGCTTTGATCCTGCCGAATGGACACCTCCGTGTGGCTTACCCATGTGAGGAAGTCCAGGCCGTGTTGATTTCCCATGTGGGTACATTTTCTCTGTTTTCGGCCCATTTTTCGCTCTATTTACTCTCCTATGCTCACCTAAGTATAAAATATGAAATTAAAAAATTAGGAGTATCTAATTCACCAAATCTAAGGAGAAACCATCCATAAATGTGCTAAGCATGGGATAAAAATATGTATAAATTACGGTTTATCAAATACCCCCACACTTAAGCATTTGCTTGTCCTCAAGCAAAATCCTCATCTCACAATCAAAATAAATTCTTCTCAATTTATAATCCCTATCAATAATATCTCAAAATAATCCATAAATGATCACACATTGGAAATTCAACTAAAAGTACATCAAAGTTTCAAACATTCCAAGTTGAGCATTTTATCACGAAAACATAGGTGTCCCCCCTCATCTAAGTAATCACATTTGATCAAAATATCATAGAGTTTAACATCCTCAAAGATTCACTCAAATCACTCGAGGTATTTAAGGACATCAAATAAAGAACTCATTAGTCAATATGAAAAGTTATTACCATAGGCTTGCATGAAAATCAAATCTCCACCACTATATATTGAGATGATACATCAATCAAAAAGGTCTTTAGAGGGTTGTAACGTGGCTTTGGTTAGGAGGTGTGGTCACAAGCTGAAAGAAAAGGTTAGAATCGAGATTGAATTGAAAAAAAATCACCTAACTAGAAAAATAACTAATCATCAGTTGAATACAAATGAGCTTCTTCGCAGAATACCTCAAAAATGACGAATTACTACTAATATGTGTGTAAGTATTTTTTTTAAGAACAAGTCAAATAACATAGAACTTAATTATTGCAACAAAGAATAAAACATAGCTAAGCAACTAATTCAAATCAAATCTCGACAAAAATAGGGATCAAATTAGGGGATTTCAACAATAATGGGTTATGGGTTAATATTGAGGGTAAATCAATTAATGGCTTGTTAGGCTCAAAGGGGTTCACTAATGGTTAATTATGAAGGTAGGCTTTTGTGGAGTGAGTGGGTTAAACCTAAGTGCCTTTATCATCTCGACATATCAAACCAAATGGTGTGGTCTTGACATGCATAATCAAGCAAGTTCTAGAATAATAAAAGTGAGCATGAAAGAAATAACATATGCTCTAAAGGTTCAAGATCTCACAAAAATTATGGTTTTTTGATGTTTAAACTTGTGAATTTCAACTCAAGATAATATCTAAACTTGGGGAAACAACCTAAAAAAAAATTTAATTCTCAAAAATCAACTTATCATGCTTGATTCTTTAATGCCTTAAAGTTTAAACAATCAATGCATAAATGCCTATGTTTTAATTCAAGACATATCAATAAAAATCATAACTTAATCAAAATTCATTCTAATAGTGGTATGAGAAGATCACATGAGAACAAAACAAAATTCAGGGATTTTTGGTAATGATATAAAAACCCCCCACACTTAAGACATACATTGTCCTCAATGTACAAAGATAGATATATTGAAAAAAATAAATCTATAATCATAAGGTAGGGAGAGAAGTGAACTTCCTGAATGATGAATGAACTCCTTGAATTAGAGTTATGGAGAATAATCGGCCAAGGCAATGATAAGAGTGGAGGAGGATACTCTGGTGGTGGTAGAGGTTTATTAGTCCATAAGTCCTGCGCCAAAAGAATATTATATCTGGTAGTAGCTATGGTCGTGGTCGAGCAGGACATGGCAGTCGTGGAGAACCTTTTCTAGTGGAGTTTTTAGTTCCTAAGTGATGATGAGATTTGGAGCTCTTTATAACTGTGATAAAATCAAGAACTTTTTAGGAACTATGAGGAAGCATAATTATTCGTAATGAAATAGCCAAAACTATAAATTATTCAATAAAAATTATAGAACCTAAAATTAAAATAATATTAAAGGAAAACAAAATAAAAAGTACTTAAAGAAGATAAATAAAGATAAAAGTGGAAATAAAAATAAAAAATAAAAAGTCTTTAAACATCGTCATCGCCGGATAGTTCGCGAGGTGGTGGTGGCGATGAGATGTGAAGGTGCTGACAAATCTGATGAAGAGTAGCATCAATGTGATCAAAACGCTAAAAATACTGATGCTTAAATCGAGTAAGGCGCTCAGAGATGTCAGAGTATGAATCTGCCGCATGAATTGGACGATGGATGGGTGGTGGCTGAGACGATGGGTCCCCATGACGTGAAGGGACATCATCAGTAATATCCTCTGGGTCCTCCTCCTCGGTGGACTGGACTAGTCGGTATTGAGGAGGGTAGGTTCCATCTCGTTTCTCTATCATCCATATGTAGCATGCTCGAGATGCCATGTGGGGACATCTAGTCGATGAGAGTGAAGGAGGATGATTGTGCCACTGTGTTGAGGAGCCCAAAGTGCCGAGCCAATCGAATCACATAGGGCCCAATAGAGATGACTTCTCTCCTATGCCACTCTGTCTGATAGAGGATGTCGAGGGCAATGAAATAGGCAAGGTCGAAGACATGCCAGTTCGCCATGCTCCGTAAGAAATAGGCGTTGTGAGTGTTGACGATGCCGGTGCTCTCTCACCGTCCTGTCAGAGTGTGGGCCAAGATGGCATGTAGGTATCGCAAGGATGGGGCGAGAGCTGATGCCTTAGAGCGGCTAGGATCATAGGTGGTCGAGGCAGGAACGAGGTCCTTCCAGCACTTTGAAGGAGAGTAGTGGATGTGTCAACAGAGGGTGTCAAGTTCATTATCGTCCATAAACTCCTCTGTGTACAGCCTTAGTGCAATTCCAAACTCCAGTACGCTCAACTGGCGCACTAGACCACTAAGGCGGAACTGGACCGTTCCAGGATTGTCGAAGTTTGTCATGATGACTTGCAGATAGAAGGTCAAACAGAGTTCCATTGTGAGCTCGAGGTACATCAGCTAGATAATCTCAAAGAAGAGCCCCCACGGTTCAGTAGTCAAGAGGGCTCAGACCGCGTCAGCCATTTAAATTTGTTCAAGTGCGGCCTAGTCAATGGAGCAACCCACACCTAGGGGTCGTACCCGTAATATCTGAAATAGTTCCTCTTAGGGCCCCAAGGGAAACTGGAGGAACGGGTGTCTAATCTCTGCGGGAGGACCAGAGGATGATGCTGCTCCTTTCCTCTTCTTCGAGGCAGGGACAGCGGTATTCTTACCACTTGAGGTTGACATTGTATACCTGCAATGAAGAGTCAAAGTTAAATACTCCCCAAGAATGTACGCGTGTTAAAACTGAATAAGAATATTTCATGGGGCTCACATACTATACTAAAACAACCAAAGCAGAAATATCAAGTCATTATTATGAATAGGACTACGAGAGTAATGCAAACGGAAATATCTAGTGAATGAATGCATGTGGGTTTGATAATATGAAATATGGTGTGGGTAAGCATGAAATCCATGGAAACACAAAAAGAAATGGATGAATGTATCCTAATGTATTGACTAAAATGGCAAAATTCTTAACAAAAAGCATAAGTATTATTATAACTATGAACATTTACTCAAGATAATCAAATAAAACAAAAATAATCATGAAACAAGTAAAATATTTGAAGAGAATAGAGAGGAAATAGTAAACAAACGCAAGAAGGAAGAGCTTTGGGTCGTCGAAGGTGGTGCTGTGGTCAGCGCACGGGTGTGGCAGGTAGGGCCTGTGAAGTTGCAGCAGCTAGGGTTAGGGATTTTAGGGAAGGAGGTGATGAATAATGAGTGGTTTATATAGATTTTGGGGCACACGGCCGTGGGGCACGCCCATATGCCCTCATTTTAGCCTGTGTGTTTCGCGATTTTGAATTTGGGCGCATCTAAAATTCGTCACACGCTTGTGTTCTTTGGGCGTGTTGATGCACACGGCTGTGTCGCACGGCCGTGTTCTACTTCGTTCGCTTTTCCCACACCTGTGTGTATAGGTGTACGCCCGTGTTGTTTTATCAGTCTTGAGCACGGGTGGTGGGCACGGGCGTGCTGCTAAATTTTCAGTTTCAACCATGGTTTTTAGACACGGGCGTGTCGCACACCCGTGTTGTTTTGACAGACTCGCCTACAGCCACGTCGCACGGCCGTGGTAGCTTATCGCATCTCGTGTTGGGGAAAAAATTTTCTCTGTTTTCTCACAGTCGTGTTGCACGGTCGTGTCTCCTCCCGTGGGGTGAGCACAGCCTAAGGCACTCCCGTGTTCCTGGCTGTGTGGGTTAGAAAACACGTGTTTCAAGGACTCAGTTAGTGAATAGATGTTAAAAACTAAATTTTTAAAGAAATCAATACTGTTAGTGCTCGGGTTACCTCCCGAGAAGCGCTTATTTATAGTCTAAGCTCGACTTATCTCTCTTGTTGCGTGGTCATACTGGTTCGAGGAGTTTACACTCCTCATCCCTACTATCAGTTTTATCAACATAAGGTTTAAGACGAGTACTATTTACCTTGAACGTGCCAAATTTAGGATGAATTGCCTCGACTGTACCGTATGAAAAAATACTAAGTACCGTAAGAGGGATTTCTTCATTCGGTTCAGAAGTGGTAATACGAGGGTCTGTTGCATCTAATAGCACTTTGTCTCCAACCTTAAGTTGATTTGGGGAAAAATTTAGCTTGTCTTGGCGCGGTTTTGGTTTATCGTGTGTTTTCAGTTTATGTGTCCGCTATTCATCTAGCTCCTCAATTTGTAGCCTTCGTTCTTCATAGATAGGTCCTTTGTTGTTGCTTGAACATTGCTCATGTATGTTCTTAGAACCTATTTCTTGTAAAGTAGGTTGCACCACATGGTCAGTTTTAGTAGGATGATTTATACCACCACCTTCAATTTTCGATGTGTTACTTGAATTACGAGCTTGAAGGGTGATTATTTCGTCTCCCACATGAAGCGTGAGTTCACCTGTGCGAACATCAATTATTGTTCTAGTAGCTACTAAAAAGGGCCTCCCTAAAATTAAAGGAACGTTACTATCCTTTTCTATGTCTAGAACAACGAAATCAACTAGGAATATAAATTTGTCAATTTTAACGAGTACATCTTCAATAATACCCCTAGGAAATCTGATTGTTTTATCGGCTAATTGAATACTCATCCTAGTTTGTTTGGGTTTCCCAAGACCTAGTTGCTTAAACATTTTGTAAGGCATGACATTGATACTAGCCCCTAAATCAGCCAAAGCATTATTAACATCTAAGCTACCAATTAAACAAGGAATCGTAAAACTCCCTGAATCTTTTAATTTGTTGGCCAGCTTATTCTATAGTATGGCTAAGCAAACCGCATTTAGCTCTACATGCGACACTTCATCCAACTTTCGCTTATTTGTTAAAAGCTCCTTTAAGAATTTAATTGCGTTTGGCATCTGTGAAAGAGCTTCAATAAACAGTAAGTTAATATGTAATTTCTTTAATAATTTAAGGAATTTACCGAATTGTTCATCTATGTGATCTTTTCTTGTCACATTGGGATATAACACACGAGGTCTGTACTCTTTACTTATCGGTGTTTGTTCACTGTGGTCTTCCTCACCTCTACTTTTACTTACCACAATTCCTTGCCTCGGTTCTGGTTCAGGTTCCACTAACCCTTCCTTGTCTTGGATGGTAATTGCATTGAGTTGTTCCCTTGGGTTAGATTCAGTGTTACTCGGCAGGCTACCTTGTGGTCGTTCAGAAATTAATTTGGCGAGCTGTCTTATCTGAGTTTCGAGCCCTTGGATCGACGCTTGTTGATTCTTAAGTGCTGTCTCAGTATTCTGAAAATAAGTTTCTGACACCGAATAAATTTTGTTAGCATCTCCTCAGGGTTCGGCTTTTTCTCTTGTTGGTAGGGTGGTTGTTGGAAGCCTAGAGGTGGTGGTCTCTGATTCCCTTAGCCTCCCCATGAGAAATTTGGGTGGTTCTTCCAACCTACATTGTAAGTATTACTATAAGGATTATTTTGAGATCAAGGATTATTACCCATTTAATTTAACTGCTCGCTCTCCATGTTGTAGCCATAAGGTTGGTATTCTGAATTGCTTGATCCACCTCCACTTGCTTCGCACTACATTACTGGGTGAACCTGTGAAGAACCAAGAAAACCGTCAATTTTTCTATTCAAAAATTCTACCTGATTAGAGAGCATGGTGACCGAATTGACGTTAAAAATGCCGACTATTTTCGTTGGCTTTATCCTCATGACTTGCCACTGATAATTATTTAGTGACATCTCTTCTATAAATTCATAAGTATCCTTAGGTGTCTTATTATTGATAGTTCTACCAGCAACTGCGTCAATCATCTGTCTAGTCAAAGGATTCAGGCCATTCTGAAACGTTTGAACCTGTAGCCAGAGTGGTAACCCATAGTGAGGGCATCTTCGTAAAAGGTCCTTGTATCTCTCCCATGCATCGTAGAGTGTTTCTAAATCCATCTGCACAAAAGAAGAGATATCATTACGTAATTTAGCTGTTTTAGCCGACAGAAAATATTTTAATAAGAACTTTTTGGTCATTTGTTCCCAAGTAGTGATTGACCCTCATGGTAACGAGTTCAACCACTGTTTAGCTTTGTTCCACAATGAAAAAGGGAATAACCGAAGGTGAATGGCATCATCAGAAATGCCATTGATTTTAAATGTATCACAAAGTTCCAAAGAGTTCGCCAAGTGACTGTTGGGATCCACGTCCTGGAAACTACCAAATTGAACGAATTTTTGTGCCATTTGAATTATGTTAGGTTTCAATTCAAAATTATTTGCAGCAATAGCAGGCCTAACTATGCTTGACTCAGTTCCCGCTAAAGAAGGTTTAGCATAATCATACATAGTGCGCGGAGCAGGATTCTAATTAGCAGCAATCGTAGGAGGTAGCAGATTTTCCTGATTTTTAGCCATCTCCTCGGTTGTAGTTGAAGTATCGTCCTCTTGCTCTTCCTCTGTGTATCTTCAGCTTCGCCTTATTTCTCTTTGATTTCTGCAAACTATGCGATCGATCTCACTATCAAATAGTAATGGTCCTGACGGGTTTCTTCTAGTCATACACTAGAAAAACCTATCAGAAGTGAATAAAAGAGAGAATTAGAAAAGAAAAGAAAATTGAAAATTGAAAATAAAGTAAAATGGATAAAGTAATAAAAATTGAGTGTTCCTAATATCGTAGTTCCCCGAAAAAAGCACCAAAAACATGATACGTGATATTCGCGATAGGTTTTAAACATTTATAATTAATCATTCTTGAAACTAACTATTATCACGATGAAGGTAAGTGTACCTATCAAACAATAGTATAGCTTTAGCAATACTGGATTGTCGAACCCAAAGGAACCAAGAGTACTAGTAATTACTTCCTTTTTATTATCTAGCCTAAAAATTAAGGGGTTTGTTTATCTAAACTAATTAACTAAACTAAGGATGCACAGAGAGAAAATTAGGGAAAAGCTTTTAAGAAAACTCGATTGATTAAGACAATACCCAAGGGAAAATCCAACTAGACTTTACTTGTTATTTGACTCTAAATCAGACGATTTATTCATTTGACTTGATCGATAGAAATCCCTAAGTTATATTATTATCTCTCTCGAGACTAATAACGTCTAACCCTAGGTTGATTAATTGAAATCTCTTTCTAATTAACACCTAGTGTTGCAATAACTCGATCTATGGACTCCCTTATTAGGTTTTACCCTATTTCGGCAAAATCTTGTCACCCTATCTCTAGGAGTGCAATCAACTCCGCTTAATTACGAAAAATTTACTCTTAGACAGGGAATTTTCCTCCTCTGAATAAGAGCATTAACTTGAATCAATATCCTGGAATATTAAAACAAGAATTAAGAACACATAATTAAGAACAAGTCAAATATTTATCATACAATTCAGATAATAATAACAAGATCTGTCTTAGGTTTCATTCCCCTTAGGTATTTAGGGGGTTTAGTTCATGATTATGAAAGAAAACATCTCAAAATAATAAAGATAACAAAACATAAAAAAACCCAAAACCCCTGAATGGAAATTGAAGGGAGATCTTCAGTCTTGACGATGAATCTGGCTTGTAAGATGGATCAATCGGCTTCTCTTGAGTAATTCCTTGCCTCCTACTCCGTGTGAGTGTTCTATGTTCCTCCTCAGGTGTTTAAATAGGCTTTAGAATGCCTAAGAGCCCTCAAAAGTAGCCTTTTCTGAATAGGACTATACTTGGGCTCGACAGGTACACGCCCGTGTGTGATGGCTCCAGTCCGTGGTCAAGGTTGTTAAATAGGCACGAGCGTGTAGTCTACCTATGTAAGTTGTGCTTCGATCCTGCCAAATGGACATAGCCGTGCGGCTTACCCGTGTGAGGAAGTCCAGGCCGTGTTGATTTCCTATGTGGGTCCACTTTTTCCATTTTCAGCCCGTTTTTCGCTCTATTTACTCTCATATGCTCACTTAAGTATAAAACATGAAATTAAAGAATTAGGAGCATTGAATTCACCAAATCTAAGGAGAAACCATCCATAAATGTGCTAAGCATGGGATAAAAATATGTATAAATTACGGTTTATCACACGGCTTGCCCTATAGAAGTGTGTTCTGGCCGTTTGTCCCCTGGACCTTAATTGTTGCAAAACAGAATGCTAAGTATTGAGCACACGGGCAGAGACATGGGTGTGTGTCTCAGCCGTGTGGATGACACGGCCTTAGGCACGGGCGTGTGCCCTGGGCGTATGAAGTCTACCCCTATTTTATGAAAAAATTATGAAAATTAAATCGACCTCACGGCCTAAGCACACTAGCGTATGCCTTGGCCGTATGACTTCAGTTTGTTCATAAGTGACAAATAGAGAGTTACATGGGTTAGGGACATGGGCGTGTGTGACCACACGGCCTGCCTACACAGGCGTGTGGCTCTTAAAACATGAAAATTTTCTAAATATTGTAAAAATTTTCCAAAGTTCTCAGTTTAGTCCCGAACTTCTTCCAATGCATGTTTTGGGTCTCGTAGGTTCGTTATAGGGACAAAATGAATGTTTATAAAAAGTTTTAAATTTGGATGCAAATTTATGTCTCGGTTTTGTATGATTGCATCTGTATAATTTTAGTAATGCCTCGTACCCTATTCTGGCATCGAATACGGGTAAGGGGTGTTACATTTTCACTTCGAAAGACTGGTATGAAATTGGGGTATGGTGTGTTATTACGGTATAAATAATACATTTGGTATAGTGTTATGTCTTAATAAAACCTAGAAAGTTCTCTTAAAATCTTCTCATATTGATATTGTTTATAGTGATGTCTTTGTATAGAATACTCAACGTTTAGTGGTTTCCATGCATAGGTTAGATTAACTATGTGATCTTGTACATCGACTTCAACATTTAGTGACCATCTCAGACTCAATAATGTTGGTGAAGTTTTGTTTAGTTGAATGGCATGTACCTAGTTATGTGCTTGTATATGTTATGTTTGGATGAATTTGGCATTTTGGATGTTATGTGAATACGTATATAGCTATAAGTTTGGTAATGATCCTTGTATTCAGTAATCTTTTGTAAAATCCCAACCTCGACCTAGATGCTATGGTTGAATTTGGAAAGCTACATTGGCCATCGAAATGGCCCAGAAAATCTTTCGTAGTTTTTAAACGTACTTTTCTAAACCATTCACGTAAACCATATCAAACTAGTGAATTCAAGAAATTTTAGAAATCGATGACTTTGGTATTTTATTTCTAAAAGTTTGATCGTTGTTTAAAACTTTTGTAATTTTAATCATATTTTAAAATCATTTATTCAAAACTAAAGAACTTGACTATTCGTCACTATAAAAAAAATATGTTAAATTCATAAAATCAAATGTCTTTAGAAATCTCATTTGTAAAGATTATAAATTTTGAAAATAAGTCTAATTTTATTAAGAACTTATTTATCGTATTTGTAGTATATTTTTACAAGAATCGCAACAAACCATTTTGCTAAAACCATATTTTGCTAAAAATCAATATTTCATGCATAATCTTAATCAAATATTAATTTATGCAGTTTTCATAACTTAATGTCATGCAAGTAATTCATGCAAAGCAAAATGAAAAATCCCCAAAAGAAAGTCTCATACCACAGTTTATAATCAAACTTATTACAAATCCAAAATAACAAAATATCAAAATAAAATTTAATTACTTTAATTTTAAAAAGAATTCTGAGAAACTCCTCTAAATACCGTCATCACATCCTAACCTCGAGGTTATCTGTAAAATCAAAAACTAAAGAGTGTGAGCTATAAAGCTTAGTGTGAGTCTTATAACAAGTTAAATAACAATAAGAACATACATATCGTACAACATAATCAATATTATGCATATGATCATGGTAGTGCAACTTTTGGAAAATAATTATGCAAATTTTTATAAAACATCCTACCCATCACCGCTACACTCCAAAAAGAGTTCCCAAAAACTCATCCTTCCAAACACTCTAATATGTGGAAGAAGCCAACAATATTCGCAGACCTGTAGGTTGTGAATAAACTACCATGTAGGTTGTGGATGAAGCCACCAATATTTGCAGACAAGTTGCCATGTAGATGGTGGACAAAGCCACCAATTCTTCCTTCTTACAATATCCCACCCCATGCATGTGATATGGCCACAATGAACATATATATATTTTTCATTTCAAAATATCACTTCTCACATTGGGCATATTGAAACATGCAGATCGAATCATATAATATCATATAGGGCATATTTAACATGTGTTTCACGTATTGTTTCAAGATATCGAAATATCACCATTTATTTGTCATGTAAAATCAATTATGCCATAATATCACATAACATGAGAATAAGAATAACATGCTTTTAAATGGTGAAAATCACAACCACACAACATACTCTTCACAACATTAGTTGGTTCCAAATCACTTACTTGTATAACCCGTTTCACTGGATTTAGTCTCTCATTTTAGAATAATTAAAGTATTCACATAAATCAAAAATCAAATAATAATATTTTGTTCAGCCATTATTAACATTATATATACATAACTTGTATCGATTCAGACCCACACCTAAATTCGTATGACCTGATAATAATGATTTGATTTCCCAACTCTAAGAAAGGAGATCAACCCTTGAATCTTAATCAATGGTCCCAATAAAGAACACCTTTAAAGGATGGAGAATGGATTCAAGGCTTCAAATAAACACTGCATGCACAAACAAGAAATACCCTTGTTAGAATTTTTCATAAATGAGAATAAATAAAGAAATAATCTAATCGAAATATTTAAAAATACTTATGTAATCTCGAGGGTAAGGAGACTCAACGATCCTTACGGTGACTTGATTAAAGGGGAGGATTCTCAAGAAGGAGAGTAGAAGAAAAAAAGAAAATGGTGAAAAATAGTGGTGGTCGATGGCGACGGGATGACAATAGTACGACGAGGTGAGGTGGTGGTGTGATTGGCTAGGAATGGAGGAGATGTGGAAGAAATGTGGAAGAATTAAGGAAAAAGGCTTTGTTGAGGAGGTGAAATTGAAGAAAAATGAAAATGAAAGGGATGAGCAAAAGAGGGGGTGGCAAAAATGGAGAAGAAGGAAAAAAATGAACATCAAAAGGTGTAACTCACCTTGTCTAGGTTCAATGTATGTCACACAAGGTAAGAGTGAAGAAAATAGACATGTTGAGAGGACAAATGAGCAAAAAGAGGATCATGGGAGTGAAAAGTGGGGGTTAAGAGGGAAAGTTTACTAGTTAAAAGAGGAAAGAATCTTCCTTTGCACGGTAAATAAGAGTGGATGATTATAGAAGCTATTTCCCAAGCAAAAGTTTCCAAAAAAAAATTAAATAAAATATGGAGAGTATAGAGACTTAAACCTAAGACCCTTAGGAAATTATTTAAGCTCCTAACCATTAAGCCAACTTACTTCCTTATTCACAAACTACAACATTTATTTAAAAACATGGTGTGACATTTGCTAAGGTTTGAAGCAAAATTGCACCATATAGAAAATGATGTGATGGAAGGGATTTGAACACAGATCATTAAAGACAACTCCACCACTACTCAATTACTATACTTGATACTTATTTATTATCAAATGACCAAAGGTCATCTAAAAATAATTTGGGCATGACCACTCTTGATTCATTAACCCAATTTCTACTAACCCTGTTTTTGGGATGTGACATCTTTCTTGGTTGTTTAGGTATGTATGTTATAAAGCTTATATAGTGATAAGGTAACACATTCTGGAAATAAGCTTAGTAACTGAATGGTGTGCATATGCTAGGTTTGAATGAATTTAATAAATTATAATTGAATCATAAGTTGTTGAATGTTATAAGTCATGTAAATGGAATTGTGGTGCCTTGGAAGGCATATTGGATTGGTTTGATTATGGTGTTATGTATGAACTTAAATTGTTGATTGAGCTGTCAAATGTGGCATATTGGTTAGACACTTAAGTTGATTGTTATAAGTGATATTTTTGGCATAATGTTGATGCTTTTAAACTAGTTGACAACTTGGTATAAAGTGTTGCTTGTGGTATAAGTGATTTAGGGTTAAAAAGCTTGTTTTTGAAGGTATCTACAGGTAGACATGGAAAGCAACAAGACCTGACACATGACCATGTGCTGTACACACGCATGTGGCATAGTCATATAGTCTATACATTTTGGGTGTTAATTGTAACACCCCTAACCCGTGTCTATCACTGAAACAGGGTTACAAAGCGTTACCAAGTACTTTTGAAACACTTTCAGATATTTCATGTAAATTAATATTCATTAACCGAGATCATCTCAAATGTCCCTTAATTGGACTCTTGATGCCCAATACGAGTATTGGAATCGAGTTGGGACTTAATCGGGAACTCTGAGAATTTTTTGTGACATTTCAAAAATTTTCCAGGTACAAGGCTCACACGCCTGTGTGGTACAAGGGACATGCCCGTGTGACCCTAGGACACGCATGTGTTAGAGGTCGTGTTCGACCCCGTGTAACTCTTTGACTTGTGCACACAGTCGTGCCACACGTCCGTGTGCTAAGCCGTGTGGTTAATTAATTCGTTTTGAATTTAGATGCAGGTTTCACACGGCCAAGGCACACGTCCATGTTCAAGGCTGTGTAGCACACACAGCTAAGACACAAACCCGTGTCTCTGCCCGGGTACTCTATTCTGAGCATTCTATTTCTCAAAAATTAAGGTGCAGGGGACACACGACCTAACTACATGCCCGTGTGCCCGGCCGTGTGTCACACACGGTCTAGACACATGCCCATGTGTCTGCCTGTGTGGACAAAATAAAGCCATTCATAGCTTCATATCTCACCCAAAATCACACCCATGACCTGCACTTGAATCACACATCCAAATACCAACCATTTCAAGCATTCAAATCAAGCAAATTCCATCATTCATCATGGCATATCATTTCATGCAAACATGTCTACAATCTTACCTTAGTTCAATCCATGTATTAAACATGATTTGATCAACTACTTAACATATATGTAGCTACCATAGTTTGGCATTACAAGTATATTTAAACAAACCATTACTAGCTATTCCAATGGCTAGATTACAACCATCATTTACATTTACATGCCAATATGGTGAATATATCCTATACATGTCATTACAACCATAATTGATTTATCATTTTGTGCCGGCATGGACCGATGGATACTATGAGTGATCTCCATCGAGCTTCCAATCCAACGAGCTTCTGATTTACTCTAAAACAGAGAAATAAAACTAAGTAAGCATAAAATGCTTAGTAAGTTCGTAAAACATGGTTATAACTTACCATTCATTCTATTTTGAGGTAAGTATGTAAGGCATAATCAATCAGTTTGATCTCAAGCCCTACACACACTCTCATTGCTCTTGTTAGTCATATATTCCATAATAACATCAAAACATATATGGGCTCAACAAAAATCAAGTTTCCAAGCACATATGCTTTCCACAACATGTATTTATTCAACATGCATAATTCATCTCATTATTTCAAGTGTAATTTCATAATAGTTCATTTCGAGTTCTGATATGAAATGATCTGAACTTTACTCATATTACTCAAAACATCAAGGTCAAGATTAGTACACCCAAGGTGTACAAGTCTATAATCAAGAATGAACATATATTTATCAATTAAAGCCCATGTACTAATATCATCATCTCATGTTTTCATATATCATATGTCATGTATCATCATTTACTTGTATTTCAGCCGGATACATGTAATAACTCATTCTTATCCATATATTTTCATATCAAGATTTTTACCCATTGAATTTATTTGAAATATCGATGGTTACACAGGTAGTACACTCGAGGTGTACGAATCAGAATTCGTCAATTCATGTCCAAGGGTACCCATAGGATACTTATCGAAGAGTACACTCTCGAGCTACACATGTATACGACAGGATTACCAGTCCAGGCTAAATCCTTTTTATGACATATGCTTTAAAGAGCTTGATCTAGA
Organism: Gossypium arboreum; assembly: GCF_025698485.1. NCBI lineage: Eukaryota > Viridiplantae > Streptophyta > Magnoliopsida > Malvales > Malvaceae > Gossypium > Gossypium arboreum. The sequence continues at coordinate 13,314,636 of NC_069082.1, read as the reverse complement.
TTACCTGTCCGAGCTAAATCCAATTCATACCATATGCTCAAGAGGATTTATATCAGGATTACCCGTCCGGGAGGCTAAATCCTTTCATAAATAAAGTCAATAGGATTACTCATCCTAGCTAAATCCCGTCAACAACAAATGCAAGACCTCATTCATTTCGAGAAATCACATATCCATCAATAATCATTTATTCAATGAGATTTAACATTTTTATGCATTTCCCAACATGTAATTATTTCATACATCTATAACATTAATATAATTTAAATGATCACATTCCACATTCGTTCCAAGCATAAAAGTAACATTTTCCTCGTTTATTCTTTATCATGCATTTTCGTTAATCGGGCTTTGTCAGGTAGATTTTCAACGTCATATATATATATGATATTTATACAATTCACAAACACAACATTTAATTCAAGCATAAAAACATATACAATATAGTTACATGAACTTACCTCGACAAATGTTCGTGTACATAAATCTACTAATCCGACATTTTTCTCTTTTCCTCGTTCTAACTCCGAATTTGGACTATCCGGATCTATATGAGTAAATTTAACATCAATTTATCATATTTTATATTCAAGTGGACTCAATTTTTATCCTAGGAAAAATTATCATTTTGCCCTTAACTTTTCCAAAAATTCCCATTTAGTCCTTAGGCTTGGAAAATGAAATTTATGCAATTTACTCCCTATTCCAAGCCTAACCAAAATTTATATACTACATTTACAGCACATGCATTTCAAAAATTTTAGAATTTTCCATGGGTTTTATCACTTTTTCATTTTAGTCCCTAAATCAAGTTTCCATCAAAAATTGCTTTTTAAAAGTTATCTATCTATCAACAACCTTTCATTTTCTACCATAAATTTCATATTTATAACATATTCATCCTTGAACCAAATTTCATACTTTGATAACATTTCAAATTAATCCCCCAAATAGATAGATTAAACTATCCTGGTTTCAAAAATATTAAAATTACTAAAAACGGGGCTTGATTACTTACCCAAATAAAATTGATAAATATTCTTCCTCTCTTTTAGGTTTTCAATAGAAATAATTGGGGAAGATTATATGAAATTGTTTTCTTTTTCATTTAATTAAATTGTCATTTAATAAATTTTCATCTTTTCAATTTAGTCCTTAGCCTTTTTCTTATTTTTCCATGGATAAGTCATACCAAAATATCTACATACTTTCTTTAATGGTCTAATTACCATATAAGGACCTTAAGTTTTGAATTCCATAGCTATTTGATCCTTCTAGCTACTAGAATCTAACTTTTGCATTTTATGCGATTTGGTGCTTCTCGTAATTAAACACTTAATCAATAATATTTTCTTATCAAAATTTTCAAATGACATGTCTATCATAATATGGACCATATAATAAAATAAAAATAAATTTTATTTTTGGCTCGGATTTGTGATCCCGAAACCACTGTTTCGATTTCACCGAAATTGGGCTATTACATTAATAGAAGCACACGAGTACAGTCTCTCACATAGCTGTGTGAATGTTTGCAAGTTTATAGTTTGGTACACATAAGGCCATAGTTTGTTACACGATCGTGTGACTTGTATTACACAGTCTAGATTCCTACACACAGTTGGGCTACACAGTTGTGGGCTTCAAGCCCACACGACCTCAGTCCTTCCACATGGTCAAGGAACACGACCGTGTGACCTGTAACAGTCAATTTTTGGGTCAAATAAGAACAGTAGTTTCGGGACCACAAATCTAAAGTAGAAATATTTATTTTATTATTTCTTTAAGGTCTATAGTATGATTGAATAATTGTGTGAAAATTTTGTTAAGAAATTTCATCGATTGAATGTCCAATTTGGCTAGAGGACTAAATAGCAATAAGTGCAAAACTTGATTTCTCTATGTTAAAAGTGCCTAATTCTTATGAATTCTTAAATTAGAGGTCCTTAAATGGTAATTAGACCATTATATTTTGGTATGGAAAAAAAGGTCCTTAAATGTTTTTGAAGTTTTCTCAACCTAATCTAGCCTTGCCAAGGACTAATTTGAAGAAGGATTAAAGTCTAAAATTTTAATCATGTTGAATATGTGTGTATTTTTATGTTTAATGGTAGAATATGCAAGTTTATTGTAAAAGCCTGATTTTGGGCCTAGTCAGAATAATGGTCTTGTGACCACAAATTTGATGTCAAAAAAATATTTTATTATTATTTTGATGTATTAGCATGTTTTTAAGAGTACGTGAAAAATTTGGTGAGCCAATTTTAGCGTTTGAAAGCCTAATTGAGAAAAAGGACTAAATCGCATAAAGTGCAAAAGTCCTAATTTGATAGCTAGAGGTGCTATTTTATTAGAGAAACAAAATTAGGGGATTTTAAAGGGCCGTTAGAACCTTGAAAGAAAGCATAGCATGCCATAGAGTCAAAGAGAAGACAAAATTTTCAAATTTAATGAGTTAGGTGGCTTATTTTTTACTAAAATAGAAATAAAGGAAGGAAGGATGATATCATCCCTTTTTCATCTTCTTTCTCTACCAAAAATCAGCCATTAAAGGGGTCTTGAAAGCTTAAAATTTTTAGCAACTTGAAGCACTCACAAGTAAGTGATTTCCATGTCCTTTGTTGATGATTTTTGTACTTTTGAGACCCATGAAGCATGAGCTTTCAAATGAGGGGTCTATTTTGCAAAATGGTTGAAGGTCTAGGGTTTTTCCATAAGAGCATCTAGGGTGTTTTCTGAAATTTTATGGAAGAATATGAGTCTTGGGTGTGACATAAACAACTTTTGTGAAATGTGTTAGCATGAAAACACCTAAAGGGACCATTTTGCATAAGTTGTAAAATAGATGAAAAATGTGTGAAATAGTGGGAATTTGGAGTTGCTATAAGATTCAAAGAGGTTCGGCTAGTATTGAGAAATAAAGAAATTTGATAAAAATTGATTTTCAGGCCGAGGGGTAAAATGGTCATTTTGCAAAAGTGTAAGGGCAAAATGGTCATTTATCCCAATTGTGAATTGTTGAGTGCTTAGGTTGATAAAGTGACTTAATAAGTGCATTTTGTTGTTATAGATCAAGAAATACCGAGTTTGAACCTAGACCGGGGGAAAGCCAAGCAAACCGACTAAATCGGCTAGTCTTCACATTTTGTAATCTAAGGTAAGTTGTATGTAAATAATAAAACTGCATTGATAATTATATGTGCTTGAATTATTACAGTATAAATTGCTTGCTAGTGAAATTGAGAATGTATAATGATAAATGAGATAGTGAAATTTCTGTTAGAACCTTAGGAAGTAAATCGGATATTCATGCCATGACATTTGAGTCATTCGTGTGTGAGCTAGTGTAAGACATGTCTGGGACATGCATCAACCACATTATGAGAGCTAGTGTAAGACCATGCCTGGGACATGACATCAGCATTAAGACGAGGGCTAGTGTAAGACATGCCTGGGACATGCAACGTCCTTGAGACGTAAGCCAATGTAAGACATGTTTGGGACATTTATCGGCTACGAGATGATAGTCAGTGTAAGACCATTTCTTGGACATGGCATCGACTTGAGATATGAGCCAGTATAATACCATGTCTAGGACATGGCATCGACACCTTACCCTATGCCTGAGGCTGATGTAATATCCGTTAGTATTTCGAATGGTTCAACAGTGAAAGTTATGTTCTTAAGCTAATGAGAAAAGTATAATCGTGTTGTGAGTGGTACAGGTACCCAATTGGTACGTATGAGATATGAGCTCAATATATAATATGTGACTTGTATGGATGGTAATGAGTAAGTTATGCTTATGCCTACCTTGGTGTTATGAGCCTATTGATTATTGATAAATTGTTGTTGTATACTTACTTATAAGCAACTTACTAAGATGTTATGCTTAGTCCCTTCCCTTTTCATTTCCTTACAGTGCCACCTAACTGGCTCAAGGATCACCGAAAGTCAGAGATATCAATCACACTATCAACCGAAACATTCAGTATAGTTGGATTTATATTTTTGAATATGCCATGTGTAGGACTTAGACTTTATTATTTTGTGTCATTAAGGTTTGGCCATATGTATTGGCTTGGGTCAGAAACCCTTCAATTTGTATTAAACCTTGAATGATGGCTAACATTCATTTTGAATTTACAAAAGATGCATTATCATGGTTAAATGAATGTCTATTGTGGCTGATTTGGTTATAGGAATTATGCTTGTTTTGGTATTGGTTGGTATTTGTATAGAACTACATATGTAAGGGTGGCAATGAGGTTTGGTAAATAGCCTTATATTGTCTACACGGGTAGGCACACGGGCGTATGTCTAGGCTGTGTGTAACACACGACCTACCCCATGGGCGTGTGGTCCGGCCGTGTGTCACCTGCACGTTAAAATTTCAAGTCAGTATGCATGATAGTAAACTCACGGGTAAAGACACAGCTGTGTGTCTCAGCCGTGTGAAGGGCATGGTCTAGCACACTGGCGTGTGCCTTGGCTGTGTGACCCTTATGAAATGCTGACGTCAGAAATAGAATGTTCAGGTTTTTGCACATGGGCTAGGACACGGGCGTGTCGTGGCTATGTGAAGGACATGGGCAGGCACACAAGCGTGTGCCAGGCCATGTGATAACCCCTGTAGATATGCATTTAAAATAAATTCCAGATGAGTAGAGGACACGGGCGTGTCCCTATATTGCTTAGGCTGTGTGAGCCACACGGGCCATCAACACGACCATGTTGAATTGGCCACACGGGCGTGTACCCCTTTCAAACGGGCGTGTGCCCTTATATCAAGTGACATTTTTCTATAGTTGGCAAAAAGTACCCGAGTTGGTTCCAAATGATTTACAATGTGTGTTTTGGGCCTCAAAGGTCCATATTATGGATTTGATAAGTTTGAGAGAGAGTTTTAAATTTGTTCCAAGTCTTGGAGACTCAGAAATGGTTGTAGGCACAATTTTAAGTGAGGTAACGCCTCGTATTCCATTATCGGTGTAGGATACAAGTATAGGGTGTTACATTTAGTGGTATCAAAGCTATGGTTTAGTCGGTTCTAGGACTAACCTAGCGAGAGTATGAATCTAGCTATACATGCCATAATTATATATTGATAGTGTGACGACTTCTGACGATTATAAATTGTATTTTTTATATAGTAAGTGGATCCTAATAGAGCTACGGCGAATGACGTGAAGAGTAACGCGCCGACTTCCGCCGAAGGGACCACGCCAGTTGAGAGTGAGCCCGTGACTATAGGCCAAGGTGGAGGGGCTAGGGAAGCCTATCTCCGAATGATGGATGCTTGGTACACAGAGTTCATCAGTACGAACCCAAACACTCCACCTCCCCCACCTCTTTCGATCCTGCAATATGCCCAAATAGCTCCGTAAGGCCCAAATATGTTTAGGAAGGAGAAAGCTCCTGTGGATAAGAGTCGAAAACAAGGGGCTAAGGAATTCCGGCTAGTATAGATGGTGATCTAGAAAGAGTAGAGTTTTTGTTGAAAAATACAATTAGGTATTCGATGAACTATCGTGAAGAGTGTGTAAAGTGTGCAGTGTCACTCCTATGGGATTCGGCTTACCAGTGGTGGAACACACTCTTGTCTGTGGTACCAAGAGATAGAATAACGTGGGAATTCTTCCAGGAAGAATTTGGGAAGAAGTATATTGGCCAGAGGTTCATAGACCAAAAAAGGAAGGAATTCCTAAAGTTGAAGCAAGGCAGTAGGACAGTGACAGAGTACGAAAGAGAGTTTGTAAAACTCAGCAAATACATGCGAGAGTGCGTGTCCTCAGAAGTCGCTATGTGTAAAAGGTTTGATGATGGTTTAAATGAAGATATCTAAGTGTTTTTTGGTATTTTAAAGATAAGAGAGTTTGCAGTGCTCTTTGAGAGAGCATACAAGGATGAGGAGCTAGTAAAAGAAAGGAGGAAGACAGCTATTGAGTTGCAGGATTCAGAAAATAGACAGATGGGAAAATCACATCAGTCCTCGTCTAAATGATCAAGAGAGTTTGCTACCCGATCGAATTCTTTGGTGGGGTATTTGAATAGAAACAAGAATTAGCATAACGCAACTTCTAGAGCTCAGACTACTTCTGTCGCAAGTGTTGATAGTGCTTGGCCAAATAAGCCAGAATGTTCGCAATGTGGTAGACGTCATTTCGACAAGTGCCGAGGTAAAAAAAGAGGGTGTTTTAAATGTAGGTAATTAGACTATTTCATCCGAGACTATCCCGATTTAGAAGAGAGAGAGAGAAAAAGCAAGAAGTGAAGGCAAGTAGTGCTCCATTGAGGGGTAGACCGCAAAAGAACCCTGGAAGTGGGGCTAGTAGTAGGGGTGCACCAAGAGATGCTGCAGTAAGGTCCGAGGGCAGAGCGCCTGCGAGGACTTATACTATTCGTGCCCGTGAAGAGGCAGAGTCTCCCAACGTGATCACGGGTATCTTTTCTATTCATGATATATCTATTGTTGCTTTAATTAACCCGGGGTCGACCCACTCCTATATTTGTATGGAATTGATAACTCGTATGAGCATGATAGTAGAGTCAACTGAATTTATGATAAAAGTGTCCAACCCCTTAGGAAAACATGTGTTTGTAGACCAAGTGTGTAGAAATTGTCCTTTGGCAATTAGAAGTCATTGTTTTTCGGCTACCTTGATGTTATTGCCGTTTAATGAATTTGATATAATCCTTGGGATGGATTGGTTGACTTCTCATAGTGTTGTAGTGGACTGTGGGAGAAAAGTTATTGAGTTGAAATGTGAAGACGGAAATGTTCTTCTGGTTAGACCAGATAAGTCGGATAGTTTGCCTGTAATAGTAACGTCTTTGACTGCTAAGAAATATTTGGGAAAATGATGTGAGGCATATCTCGCCTTTGTGTTGAACACTCAGGTGTCTGAGTCAAAGATTGAACTGGTACCGGTAGTTTGTGAATTTATAGATGTATTTCCAGAAGAATTGCCCGGATTACCTCCAGTGAGGGAAGTAGAGTTTGGAATCGAGTTGGTACCGGGCACGACACCTATTTTTATTGATTCGTATAGGATGACTCCTACGAAATTGAAAGAGTTGAAGGTACAGTTGCAAGAGTTAACAGATAAGGGCTTTGCGAGACCAAGTTATTCACCGTAGGTGCCCCGGTACTTTTTGTGAAAAAGAAAGATGGGTCGATGAGGTTATGTATCGACTATAAATAGCTCAACAAGGTAACAATGAAGAACAAATATCCTTTGCCAAGGATAGATGATTTATTCGACCAGTTAAAGGGAGCCACGGTGTTCTCCAAGATAGACTTGAGATTTGGTTATTATTAGTTGAGAGTTAAAGAGTAAGATATATCGAAGACTGCTTTTCGAACGAGATACGGGCATTATGAGTTCCTCGTCAAGCCCTTTGGCTTGACTAATGCCCCGGTGATATTTATGGATTTGATGGCATTTTTCGACCATATTTGGATAAGTTTGTAGTCGTTTTTATTGATGACATATTGATTTACTCACGTGATGAGGGTAAACACGCGGAGCATTTAAGAATTGTGTTGCAGACCTTGAGAGACAAGAAATTGCATGCCAAGTTCAGTAAGAGTGAATTTTGGCCTAAAGAGGTTGGATTTCTAGGACACATTGTGTCGGGTGATGGGTTTAGAGTTGACCCAAGCAAGATCTCAGCTATTTTTGAGTGGAAACCACCGAGGAATGTGACTGAGGTTCGAAGCTTTTGGGGATTGGCTGGATATTATAGACAGTTTGTAAATGGATTCTCTATGATAGCTACGCCGATGACTAGGCTGCTGTAAAAAGATGTCATGTTTGAATGGACAAAAAAGTGCCAACAGAGTTTCGAGAAATTAAAGGCTTTGTTGACCGAAGCCCTAGTGTTAGTGCAACCTGAGTCGGGCAAGGAGTTTGTGATATATAGCGATGCCTCCTTGAATGGTTTGGGGTGTGTGCTTATGCAAGAAAGCAAGGTTATAGCCTATGCCTCAAGACAACTAAAGTCACACGAGAGAAATTACCCGACCCATGACTTGGAACTAGCAGCTATAGTGTTCGCATTAAAGATTTGGAGACACCATTTGTACGGTGAAAAATGTCGAGTATTCACCGATCATAAGAGTCTTAAGTACTTGATGATTCAAAAGGAGTTGAACCTACGGCAACGACGATGGCTAGAGCTATTAAAGGATTATGAGTTAATTATCAACTACCACATGGGAAAGGCGAATGTGGTCGCTGATGCATTGAGTAGAAAATCATTATTTGCGTTGAGAGCATTGAACGCCAGTTTGGCATTGTTAGATAATGGTTCAGTTCTGGCAGAGTTGAGAACTAGACCAAAGTTTCTGCAAGAAATCCGTGAAGCCCAAAGCAGTGACAAAGATTTGCGAGTTAAGAGAACTCAGTGTGAGTCAAGGATTAAATCAGATTTTCGGATTGGCACCGATGGATGTCTAATGTTCAAAGATAGAGTTTGTGTACCCAAAGATAATGAGCTTATTCAAAAGATTCTACGAGAAGCACATAGTGGTTGTTTTTCCTTCCACCCGGGTAGTGTGAAAATGTACAATGACTTGAGAAAAGTGTACTGGTGGTCGGGGATGAAAAGAGACATTTCAGAGTTTGTTTCCAAGTGTCTAGTGTGTTAGCAAGTGAAGGCTAAACATCAGGTACCTTCGGGTCTACTTCAGCCTATCACGATCCCCAAGTGGAAATGGGATTGGATTACCATGGATTTTGTGAAGGGTTTTCCATTAACCCTGAAGAAAAAGGATGTTGTTTGGGTTATTATGGATAGGCTAACAAAGTCGGCACATTTCATACCAGTGTGTATCAACTACTCCCTTGAAAGATTGGCTGACTTATACGTATCCGAGATCGTGAGGCTTCATGGAGTGCCGTTATCAATTATTTTAGATCGGGACCCGAGATTTACCTCGAGGTTTTTGAAAAAGTTACAAGAGGCACTGGGAACAAAGTTGAGTTTTAGCATGGCATTTCACCCACAAACTAACGGTCAGTTAGAAAGAATGATTCAGATTTTAGAAGATATGTTGCGGTGTTGTGTTCTCGAATTTTAAGGTAGTTGGGAAAAGTACTTGTCATTAGTTGAATTTGCTTATAATAACAGTTATCAAGCAAGTTTGAAGATGGCGTCTTATGAAGCTTTGTATGGGCGAAAGTTTTGAACACCCTTATATTGGATCGAGCTTAGAGAGAGTCAGATTCACAGGGTCGATTTAGTAAAAGAGACTAAAGAAAAAGTTAAGGTGATTCGTGACTGCTCGAAGGCCGCCTCGGATAGACAGAAATCCTACGCAGATTTGAAATGAAAGGAAATTGAGTTTCAAGTTGATGATAAGGTATTTTTAAAAGTATCTCGCGGATTTGAAACGAAAGGAAATTGAGTTTCAAGTCGGTGATAAGGTATTTTTAAAAGTATCTCGGTGGAGGAAAGTAGAAAAGACAAGTTGAGTCATCGTTTCATAGGACCTTATGTGGTTACCGAGAAAGTAGGGCCAGTTGCCTACTGATTGGATTTGCCATCGGAATTGGAAAAGGTTCATGATGTGTTTCATGTGTCCATGCTACGTCGATATAGATCAAACCCTTTGCATGTGATTACGCCGTTAGAGGTTAAGATTCATCCGGACATGACTTATAGTGAAGAGCCGATCAAGATTTTAGCTCGGGAAGTCAAACAGTTGAGAAATAAGAGTATAGCACTTGTAAAAGTTTTGTGGCATAGACATGGAGTCGAGGAAGCCACATGGGAACCCGAGGAGACTATGAGAGATTAGTACCCGAACTTATTCACCGGTAAGATTTTCGAGGACAAAAATCCCTAAGGGGGAGAAATGTAACTTCCCGATTTAGGGCCTAGTTGGAATAGTGGTCTTGGGACCATAAATTCAATGTCAAGAAAATTATTTTATTATTATTTTGATGTATTAGCATGTTTTTAAGAGTACATGAAAAATTTGGTGAGCCAATTTTAGCGTTTGAAAGCCTAATTGGGAAAAAAGACTAAATCGCATAAAATGAAAAAGTCCTAATTTGATAGCTAGAGGTGTTATTTTATTAGAGAATCAAAATTGGGGGATTTTAAAGGGCAATTAGACCCTTAAGAGAAAGCATAGCCGGCCATATAGTCAAAGAAGAGACAAAATTTTCAAATTTAGTGAGTTAGGTGGCTTATTTTTTACTAAAATAGAAATAAATAAAGAAATGATGATATCATCCCTTTTTCATCTTCTTTCTCTACCAAAAATTAGCCATTGAAGGGGGTTTGAAAGCTTAAAATTTTTAGCAACTTGAAGCACTCACGAGTCAGTGATTTCCACGTCCTTTATTGATGATTTTTGTACTTTCGAGACCCTTAAAGCATGAGCTTTCAAATGAGGGGTCTATTTTGCAAAATGGTTAATAGTCTAGGGTTTTTCCATGAGATCATCTAGGGTTTTTTCTAAAATTTTATGGAAGAATATGAGTCTTGGGTGTGACATAAACAACTTTTGTGAAATGTGTTAGCATGAAAACACCTAAAGGGACCATTTTGCATAAGTTGTAAAATAGAAGAAAATGTGTGAAATAGTGGGAATTTGGAGTTGCTATAAGAGTCAAAGAGGTTCGGCTAGTCTTGAGAAACAAATAAATTCGATAAAAATCAATTTTTGGGCCGAGGGGTAAAATGGCATTTTGTAAAAGTCTAGGGGCAAAATGGTAATTTAGCCCAATTGTGAATTTTTGAGTGCTTAGGTTGATAAAGTGACTTAATAAGTGCATTTTGTTATTATATATCAAGAAATACCGAGTCCGAACCTAGACCGGGGGAAAGCCAAGCAAACCGACTAAATCGGCTAGTCGCCACATTTTGTAATCCGAGGTAAGTTGTATGTAAATAATACAACTACATTGTTAATTATATGTGCTTGAATTATTACAGTATAAATTGCTTGATAGTGAAATTGAGAATGTATAATGATAAATGAGATAGTGAAATTTCCGTTAGAACCTTAGGAAGTAAATCGAATATTCATGCCTTGACATTTGAGTCATTCGTGTTTGAGCTAGTGTAAGACATGTCTGGGACATGTATCAGCCGCATTATGAGAGCCAATGTAAGACCATGTTTGGGACATGGCATCGGCATTGAGACAAGGGCTAGTGTAAGACATGTCTGGGACATGCAATGGCCTCGAGACATAAGCTAGTGTAAGACATGTCTGGGACATGCATCGGCTACGAGATGATAGTCAATGAAAGACCATGCCTGTGACATGGCATCAACTTGAGATATGAGCCAGTATAAGACCGTGTCTAGGACATGGCATCGGCACCTTACCCTATGCTTGAGGCTTATGTAATATCCGATAGTATTCCGAATGGTTCAACAGTGAAAGTTATGTTCTTAAGCTAATGAGGAAAGTATAACCATGTTGTGAGTGGTATAGGTACCTAATTGGTACGTATGAGATATGAGCTCAATATATAATATGTGACTTGTATGGATGGTAATGAGTAAGTTATGCTTATGCCTACCTTGGTGTTATGAGCGTGTTGATTATTGATAAATTGTTGTTGTATACTTACTTATATGCAACTTACTAAGCTGTTATGCTTACTCCCTTCCCTTTTCATTTCCTTACAGTGCTGCCTAACTAGCTCAAGGATCACTGAAAGTCAGAGATATCGATCACACTATCAACTAAAGCATTCGGTATAGTTGGACTTATATTTTTGAATATGGCATGTATAGGACTTAGACTTTATTATTTTGTGTTATTGAGGTTTGGCCATATGTATTGGCTTAGGTTGGAAACCCTTCAATTTGTATTAAACTTTGAATGACAGCTAACATTCATTTTGAATTTACAAAATATGCATTATCATGGTTGAATGAATGTCTATTCTAGCTGATTTGGTTATAGGAATTATGCTTGTTTTGGTATTGGTTGGTATTTGTATAGAACTACATATGTAAGGGTGGCAATGAGACTTGGTAAATAGCCTTATATTGTCAACACGGGTAGGCATACGGGCTTGTTTCTAGGCCGTGTGTGACACAAGGTCTACCCCATTGGCTTGTGGTCTGGCCGTGTGTCCCCTGCACATAAAAATTTCTAGGCAGTATGCATGATAGTAAACACACGGACAGAGACACGACCGTGTGTCTCAGCCGTGTGTAGGGCACGATCTATCACACGGGCCTGTGCCTTGGCCATGTGACCCTTATGAAATGTTGACGTCAAAAACAGAATGTCCAGGTTTTTGCGCACGGGCTAGGAAACGGGTGTGTCATAGCCGTGTGAAGGACATAGGCCAGGCACACGGGCGTATGCCAGGCCGTGTGAAAACCATTGTAGGTGTGTATTTAAAATAAATTCCACACGAGTAGAGGACACGGGCGTGTCCCTATATTGCTTAGGCCATGTGAGCCACACGGGCCATCAACACGACCATGTTGAATTGGCCACACGGGCGTGTGCCCCTTTCACACGAGCATGTACCCCTATGTCAAGTGACATTTTTCTATAGTAAGCAAAAAGTACCTGAGTTGGTTCTGAGTGATTTACAATGTGTGTTTTGGGCCTCGAAGGCCCATATTATGGATATGTTGATAAGTTTGAGAAAATTTTAAATTTGCTCCAAGTCTTGGAGACTCGGAAATGATTGTAAGCACGAGTTTAAGTGAGGTAACACCTCATATTCCATCATCGGTGCAAGATACAAGTATGGGGTGTTACATTTATTTTGTGTTAGACGACTTTTACAAAGTGATTTTAGGTAAAAATGTCAGATAGGGACTTATTTGTAAAAGTCTATAAAATGTGTAGAAAAGTATGAATAAATGAAAAATGTGAGCTGTTATGAGTACTAGTAGGGTTCAACTAGGCTTAGGTTGTGATGAAATTGAATGAAATTCATTTTATGAGCCTGAGGACTAAAATGTAAAATGTTGAAAAGTTAGGGGCAAAAATGTAAATTTTTCCATAGTGTGTTTTTGGGCTGAATTGAACAATGTGATAATTAAATAAGTTAAATTTGGTATTATATATCAAGAAAAATAAAGTTCAGGTCAAGATCGGGGGAAAAACAAAATAATTAACGAATAGCCCCTTTGGTCCTTTTTTGTAATCGAGCTAAGTTCGTATGTTAAATAATCTTTAATATACTTGTATTTAAATGCTTTAATATTGCATGAACTGTATGATTAATTGTGTGGACGAGTTTAACTTTACGGATGAGTTCGATGACAGTTCGATAAGCAAGAAATCTCGTTTGAACCTTAGGAATAGATTAGATACAAGTGACATGTCACTAGGGTTACCATGTGTTATGTGATTATGTGATCCATGTGCTGGTCCTATACGTCCTACCGATGGCTGAGTATACCGGCATATGTTGCTGTTATTTGACAGCTTGTGTGAGCAGCACCAAATAGCTACGTCTTGACTGACAGCTTGTGTGAGCAGGCCCGTTGATTAGCTCGAGAACGAGTAATTATGTGATATGAGATTAAGGTAGCATTGGCTACATATGGGGCACTTAGTGTGCAAGATTCCCAAGTATCTGACATTGTTATTCCGAGTGGTTCACAGGTATGTTAAAGATAAGAATAAATGTAAATTCGTTACGAGATGGTACAGGTATGTACTCGAAGCTTATGATTATTAATTAATGAAATGATGATTTCAAGGTAAGCTGTAATGGAAGTGAATTATGATTTTGGAGATTATGGTAAATTATGTCATCTTATGTTATATTACTTACATGATTAATGTATGGTAAGATTGCTTATTTCTTCATACGAGCTTACTAAGCTATATAGCTTACTCCGTTTTACTTTTAATGTTTTATAGTGTCACCAAGCTAGCTAGGGATTGGAGATCGTCAGAAGTCGCATCACACTATCAAACTATCTTTTGGGTACCGATGATTTTAAAACATTTTGAGAGTATGGCATGTATAGGGACTTGGTCTTTTTGTTATATGTGTCAATTGATTTGGCCAAATGTTTTGGCTTATATTTGTTCAAAGTGATTTGGTACTTAGCCATGGCTAAAATGGTTATAAGCCCATTTATATAAGTATATGTGTTAATGCCTTCTTGTTTTTGTGTTTTATAATTGGGTTGCTATATGTTTATTATGGTTAAATGACTTGTTGTGAAATGGATGAGATGGGTCCTTGGGTGTGCTAGGAAACCTAAGTAGAATTATGCATGATGGAAGTATTCATGTTGATACTTGTGAATGTGAGTTTGGTATGAATTAATTTGGTAAATTATGCTACAGTAAATATGTTAAGTGTTGGTAATGAATGATATGATTTAGCCTTGTTTATGGATGTTTTGGTTGCTTAAACATGCCATGGATTATGCCATTGAACTTGTGTATGTGTAGGTGTAAAGGAGGGTGATAAATGGCTTGGTAAATAGCCTTTATTTTGTCCACACGGGTAGACACACGGGCGTATGTCTAAGCCGTGTGTGACATACGGTCTGCCCCATGGGCATGTGTTCTGGTCATGTGTCCCCTGCACCTTAATTTTGAAAAGCAGAATGCTCAGGATTGAGCACACGGATAGAGACACGGGCGTGTGTCTCAGCCGTGTGAGGGACACGGTCTTAAGCACGATTGTGTGTCCCGACTGTGTGAAGTCTGCACCTATTTTATGAAAATTAAATTAATCACACGGTCTAGTACACAGGCGTGTGACTTGGCTGTGTGACATCAATTTGTTCATGCATTGCAAAACAGAGAGTTACACAGGTTAAGGACACGGGCGTGTGTGACCACACGGCCTGCCCACACGGGCGTGTGACCCCTGTTCATAGCAAAAATTTTCTAAGTTTTGTAAAATTTTCTTAAGTGTTCGGTTTAGTCCCAAACCACTTCAAAAGTATGTTTCAAGCCTCGTAGGCTCATATTAGGGACTTATTGATTGAATGCGAATGGTTTTAATTTGGATGAAAATTTATGACCCGAAATTGTATGTTTGCTTGCTTTGTAAGTCCGGTAATGCCTCGTATCCTATTTTGGCATTGAATACGGGTAAGGGGTGTTACATAACCCCTGTTTGTAAAATTTTCTATTTTTTTATTTTTATTCCGATTTGATCCCTGATTGATATCGGGTTGGTTTTAAGCTTTCTAAACTCGATATAAACCCGAAATTGATTTAATTGCATATTGTACTTAATTATATATGAGTATATTGATATTGAATTGATATTTGAACTATGAAATGTAATCAAACGTACTGAATTTGTTTGTAGCACCTTATAACCCGGGTCCAGCGATCGGACTAGGTATGGGGTGTTATATACGGCATGCAGAGCTTTCTTTAGCTAAATTTTCTTCTTTAGAGCGACTGAAGAATAAGATACTTTAAAGTGAAGTTTTGGTAAATAGAATTGAGATAATTTTGTCTCCCCCTATATATATCTACACCTTTAGCAGGATTTTCATTGATTGTCTCTACAATTCATCATTAATAATTTTGTCTCCCACTTTAGAACCAGTCAGTTCCATCCTAACTGAATCAAGATTAAGATCCAACTTATCGTAATTTGATCACTCAAATTTTTTAATCCCCCAATTGATTCAATAGAGATACTCAAGTGTTACATTCACAAATAGAAGATCTTTCATCTTATTTGGCCAAAGTTAATAATTTGTGTCATTTAGCATAATCATCTTACTAGTGTTAATTTCCATGATTACTGAACATGAGAACCAACTTAGCTCTTGACATCAATTTTTTGGGACGAAACCAAACCCGATAAAATACTATAGAAGCAGAATTAGTATTCTTTCACTCCTGAAAAATGAATTTGATAATTATAGTAAACCCAATAACACAATATATCAATAATTGATGCAAACAAACCATAATATCACAAAAAAAAAAATAAATCGAGACACGTAATTTTTATATGAAAACCCCCTTAAATAGAAGGTAAAAACCACATAACTTTAAAAGTCCAAAAAGAATTTCATTATAATCAAAGTCTTACTACAACATTACAAACAAACCATAATAAAAACTATACAACTCAAATAAAACTATCAATAAATAATCCTAAGCAATCTTTTAAAAAAATTTTGATAATATCATCTAAAAGGGACGGAATTTGAAAGCCAAAAACCCAAAACTACACCCAAAACGAAAATTGAAGTACACAAACCCCAAAAGGAAGGTTGATATTTATTAAAGAAAAATATTTTCCCCCACATTTTTTTGTTTTTCTTTTCTGACTTGCAACACACTTTTTTGTTTTAGCAACCTTATACGAAAGGCACACGTAGAAGTGGGCTCCCACATAGTGGGACCACACACAGCACAACGCCCTTTTCAAAGTCGAGAATCTATTATTAGTATCTGATTCAGGTCTGAGGGAAACTAAAATTGTATTCCTCATCCACCATTTTTATTCTTCTTTTCATTTTCTACTCATGAAAAAAGGGAAACCACTTCAATTTGTTACTAAGCTATGGAGCGAAAACATCATTCATTCCATTAAAACGTATCTTTTCATTTCAAATTTCTAATCCTGATTGTACATTTAACTTCTTTTAATCAAATACTAAAAAATACTGAGACAAACCCAAAAAGATTTAATGAATTTACAGATCGGCTATGCCTTGTCTTCCTTTGAAACCCCCCAACTATGTTTGGTTTCGTTAGGTTTAATTTTGCCTTTTTCCTTTGTTTTTAGGCTGAATTTTTATTCCGCCGACAGAGTTTCCGGCCGCCACAACAATGCAGAAAACTCAGACGAATCGTAATAGACATCGGGATATTCGAACAATCCGCCATACGTCACATGGCCACCCCCGTAGTTATCTCCGATTCCGAACCCGAACAAGTCAAAGTTAGGGATCTGATCCCCAAATTCCCATAACTCACCGGTTCCTGACGAGTCAGTGTCGAGTCTCAGCAACTCAGTAACCTCGCTCCTTATTTCGTCACTTGAAGTTGTGGTAGCCATAGGAGGAGGTAAACCAAGATCATCATCGGAAGCCTCCAAAAGGTAAACAAGATCCGGTTGAGGTTCGCTGGAATCTGATTTCGGATTCAACAGCGGCTCCTTTGCATTTGAAGTTGATGACGCTGCCAATATCTCCTCTTCGAAACTCTTAATAACCAATGCGAGGTCTTGGTTAACAGGCAAAGAATCAGAGTCCTCAAGGAGATCTAATAAATCGTCTCTGAGTCTCTTCACCATAGGTGAGTCTACGTCAGACTCGGCCGAGTCACCTCTAACTCGCTTCTTGCTGTTTGAATCTTCCATGCCGTGGGTATGAATTTTACTTTATATTATTTTCGTAGAGAGTATTTGAAAGAAGAGTCGCGAATGAGCGAACTCGAGGTGAGGTGAGGGGAGAAGGGGGACACTATTATATACAATGAGACCGAAGTAGAGACAGAAAAGAGAGAGCGTGAGTAATGATGGAGATGCAGGCGCGTTGGAGGAGAATATTCTTAGGTCATAATGGAGTTTCTTTTATTGTTTTTCTTAGTAATTTTTTGGGTTACTTAATAAAGGCGGTCGTCTAGAACGGTTTCCAAAATGGAAATTTTGGGGATTTGAATGCCGTGGTCAGAAGGGACCCACCAGTAGCCCAGTCAATCACAATATCAACCCTCGGGTTTGGTTTTGCCGCCTTGTTTCTTCTCCATTTCGTTTTTGCATAATTATTTTTTTAGCTTTCCAAATTTATATTTTAGTTTTTTTAATTTAATTTTTCTGTTTTTTTTAAATGTTATATTTTTTTTGGGTAAACGGACTGGATATTTATTAAAGCATAAAAACAGACAAAAAAAAAACATTAAATTAGTTCTCAAAAATCACTGGAGTTAATCCTAAAAGAGAAATAATCAAAACTAAATGCAAAGAGTAGGCCAACAATGTAATAACAGAAAAAGGCTCAGAAAACAAAAAACAAAAAATAAAGAAAAAGGAAACCTAATTCCTAATCCAGTCAACATCAACAGTTGGATTCCATAAATTTGTTGCCTCTTCACATCTCTGTCCCAGCAGTTCAAACCACAATAGTTTCCAAATATTTTTTTTCTTCTGCAATCTATTTTCTTTGTAGTTCTTCCATGAAACCGCCTCAATCTAGGTGTCTCGGTCATCTTTCTTCCAGTGCACGACAGACGTAATCCGGTACAGCTCCCACAGGTACTTTCCCTCTCCCTTTTTCAACACTTCGTGCACAAGATTATGGGCACATTTATTTTCTGATCTATGAACTGGAAATCAATCTCTTCAAAATGGACCTTTTTGCTTTGAATATCTCTAATAACTGTTCTTGAATCCCCCATAATTGCTAATGAATTAAATCCCATTGAGATTCCTAATTGAACAACTTGCAAACCTGCATGTGCTTCTGCCGCAAACGGAGATGAGATTGCGCTATGTATGACTATCTTCGAGGCTAAAATCTTGCCCATCAAGCCCCGAACCACTAGTCTTGAAGCCAATTTGGAAGATCATCTGTCAAAGGCTGTATCAAAATAAATTGTCACCCTCATATTTCCTTCAGGTTGTCTGTGCCCTCTATCAACACTTAAGGTAAGTGGCTTCTCCTCCAGACCATTTAACTCTACCATATGACTTTGGATTCGTTTCGAAAAATCCCTTTTCGCCATGATTTTTCCTTCATGTATTAACTGATTTCTTGAAATCTAGATTGACCATAATGCACAACAAAAGAGTCGACATTGTTTACTAGTACCTATATTGAATACCCAAATAAGCCACTCCCAAATACTTTGAATCATATTATTAAAACTCCAAAAAATATTTAAGTTCTGCCATACCTCTATTGTTGTAGGGCAGTGTCGAAAAATGTGATTGCTGTCCTCTTCCGAACTGCGACACCGGGGACAAGAAACATTCACTAACACTCTTTTATGCCTGAAATTTATTAGAGTAGGAATATAGTTCCAAGAGATTTTCTATATAGTGAGTGTAATTTTTGAAGGAAGATGTAAATTCCATAGTTTCTTGTAAAAATCCTTAATCTCGGTCTGTATTAAATTATCACTAAGACCCAAATTAGTTTATTGTAATAGTTTATGACGCTTTTGACTGAGAATTCGCCAAAAGGTTCTCCTCTCCAAACTTGGAAATCGTCTTGTGCTGCTTTCACCAAATGAATTTGCAAAATTTTCTGTGGAATGTCCGCATGAAAGGTATTAGCGATTAAGTCAGCCTTCCAAGTTTTATTTCTAGCATCAATTAGATCCGAAACTAACTTGAGTTCTTCATTATTGCTAATGTTGCTTAATCTATTTGCATCGACTTCCGGTATCCACAGATCATCCCAAACAGATATTTGAACCCCTTACCAACCCTTTAGCACAATCCACTTTTTAAAAGACCCTTTGCTGCCCAAACACTCTTCCAGATGAACAAAGGTAAATTCCCTAACTGTGCATTAATAAAATTCAAATTTGGATAGTATTTGGTTTTCAAAACTCTAACTAACATAGAATTTGTAAAATTAACAAGACGCCAACCTTGCTTGGCTAATAACGCAACATTAAATTGTCCAAGATTTCAGAACCCCAAACCACTATTTTCTTTTAAGGTACAAAGATCCCTCCAAACACACCAGTGAATACCCTGCTTGCCACGACCCTTTTGCCCCCAGAAATTCGCAATAATACTCTCCAGGTCAACACATAATGACTTAGGTAGTTAAAAACAAGCTATTGTATAGGTTTTTATAGACTGAAGAATAACCTTTATGAACACCTCTTTCCCACCTTGAGATAGATGCCTAACACTTCAATTATCAATTCGCTACTTAAATCTTTCCTTTAAAGTTTGGAAAGACGATTTTTTCCTTCTACCCACCATGTTGGGAAAGCCAAGATAATGTTCTAGGTCATTTGAACGGCGCACACCAAGTATACTAGCAACCATTCTTCTTTCTTCCTCCTGTGTATTAGTACTGAAAAAGATGGTAGATTTGTCATAATTGACACACTAGGCTAAACAATTTCCATATATGAACAAAATTCTCTTTAATAAATGAGCTCCTATGTTTGTTGCCTCCTCAAACAAAATACAGTCATTTACAAATATCAAATGTGAGACCTGTGGACCACTTCTACTGGCCTTAACCCCTCTCAATAATCCTTCCCTCATTGCAAGTCGCATAAGACTAGATAAGCCATCTCCACATATTAAAAATAGAAATGGGCTCAAAGGATCACCCTGTCTTAGTCTTCTAGTTGGACGAAACTTTTCTCCCACATGACCATTAAAGGCCACTGAATAAGAAACTGTGGACACACATTTCATGAGAGATTCAATCCAGCCTGGATCAAAACCCATTACATTATCATTTCCTTAACAAAGCTCCATTCAACCCTATCATACGCTTTACTCAAGTCAAGTTTCACCGCCATAAACCCCTTTTTCCTTATCTTCTTCTATTTTAAGGTATGTAAAATTTTATAAGCCGACAAAATATTATCCGAAATTAACCTCCAGGGCACAAAAGTGCTCTGTGCAATATCAATGCATTTTTCTAACACTTCTCTAAAGCGGTTTGCTATAACCTAATTGCCATTAGTTTGTAAAGTACGCTGCATAAACTAATGAGCCAAAAAAGAGTAATATTGGAAGGATTGACCATTTTAGGAATTAACACAATATGAGTAGCATTAATTCAACTAACATCCATACCTCCATTCAAAAGTAGTAGGCAAAAGGACATGACATCTTCCCCAATGACATGCCAACACTTTTGATAAAATAAATGAGGGAATCCATATTCACCTGGTGCTTTTGTAGGCCCCATTTCAAAAAGCGCTGAATGAATCTTTTCCTTTGTATATCTTGTCGTGAGCCATTAATTGTCCTTCTAAAAGATACAACAATCAATACCCAAAAAAAGATGGTCATAATTTCCCCTCTTACCAACCGAAAATAAATTCTAGAAATAAGATCTAGCAATTACTTCTATTTCCCGTATGACCTCTCTTTCCCTTCCATCCTCATGTTACATTTTACGAATGAAATTTCTTCTCCGTGGTTGTGTCTTTGACTATGGAAGAATGATGTATTCCTATCCCCAAGTTTCAGCCAATTCACTCGAGCCCTTTGTTCCCAATAAAGTTCATCCTTTTCAATCTCAAAATTAAGTTGAATCTTTGTATCAATAATTTCGGACAAATTATTATCATCCCTTTCGGCGTCCATAAGCTCTAACAGTCTTGAGGTTAAAAACTTCTTTTTCCTTTTTCTGTTTTGTCGTATTCGAGTAGCCCATCTCTCC
This sequence comes from Gossypium arboreum, assembly GCF_025698485.1. Classification (NCBI taxonomy): domain Eukaryota; kingdom Viridiplantae; phylum Streptophyta; class Magnoliopsida; order Malvales; family Malvaceae; genus Gossypium; species Gossypium arboreum. The sequence continues at coordinate 13,293,327 of NC_069082.1, read as the reverse complement.
AAACCTTTTTTTTAAGCTTTTTAACTTTTGCAACAAATATCCTATTTACCTTTCCCAAATGTGTTTGACTTCGACAGTGAACGATTCCTCCAAAACCCACCAAACTTCAAACTTAAACTTTCTTCCAGTCAACTAGTTGTCTTCCCTTTTTGTAATAATTAAAAGTGGACAATGATCCGAAAAAGAATGCAAAAGATGTTGAATTGATACTTCAGGAAACATAGACATCCATTCCTCAATAGCCACTCCTCTATCCAAACGTTTTTAGATGTTCGTTTCTGGCAAATTTTCTATTTCCCATGTGAACCAATTTTCAGAATAACCCACATCCATCAGATGACAATCCTCCAGCACATTTTGAAACACTTCCATCCTTCTTTCATCTCGAGGTAACCCTCCTTTTTTCTCAACACCATACATAATTTCGTTAAAATCCCAATAAGCAAACCAAAGGATCCCTTCAGTACCATAAAGACTTTTCAAAAAAGACCATGATTTATCCCTATCCTGTGCATAAGGGGTGCCATAGAAACATGTATATCTCCACTTATTCCCATCTTCAGAATCTTCAATTCTCATATCAATGTGCCTTTTAGAGAAATTTCGAAAGCATAATAGTAACATCACCCCTCCATGCCAAACATAACCCTCCTCTAGAACCATTAAAGTCAACATTAATGCTATTAACAAAACCACAACTTCGTCGAACTCTTCCCATCTGAGTCTTACTAATCTTTGCATCCATAAAAAAGACCATCTAGGGATTATATATCTTCAGCGTGTACCGAAGTTGTCGCACTGTTCGTGGATTCCCCAAACCACAGACATTCCAACTTAAGATTTTCATTATGCCCAGTCGGCTTGCCTTTTGGCAGCCGCCGATGATAAAAAATTACTTTCTAACATTCTCCTATTTCTTACTGCCAAAATATTGATCTCTTCCTTAGTTATCGACTCCTCAATCTCCCTTTAGGTATCTTTTTTCCCTCTTCTCCTATTAACACACCTTCTTCCAAATTGTGATCCATTGTAGACTAAACCTGTCCTGTCGACGAGTTTCCTCCCCATTGTAAGGAAGAAGTCGAATTCTCTTCCAAATTGATTCCTAATACAAGGTCAATGCCATTCGCGTATCCTGATTTATCTCTCACGTCCCACAACCTGTTTCCTGGAGCCCAACTGCCATAAAAATTTCCACCCTTTTCTCCCTCCCCACCCTTATGTAACCAGACACTGCTTAAAGCTAAAGCTCTTCTAGATTGCACTCCCAACGATAGATCCCAACCTATTACAACAATCTCCACATCCAATGCCATTTTCGCCTTACAAAATGAGTCATTGTGACCCAATCGACCACAATAGAATATTAGTCTTTCATATTTAAACCTAACATATGAGAAAATTTTGAAAAACATAACCTGCTTCTTCCTCTTTAAAGGGCGACGTACATCAAGTTGAACTCTTATTTGCAGAAAATTTTGATTCCCTTTCCCTAGATCTGTACCATCATATTGCAAGAACTTACCTATGAAATTGCCTAATTGCTTATCCAAAATCTCGGAGAAAAAACCCGTGGGAACATCATGAATCTGTACTCAAAAATATGTCAAGATTAAAGGGACTTTTAAAGGGCTTTCCCCCCATTGCAATGTGTGTAGCAACAGCAAGTGATTGTTAAAAGTCCATAGTGATCCCTTCAAAACCCTTTCGATACCCATGAGATGAAAAAACTGAAACAAAAACCTTTTTTTCCTCAGATTCCAAATTTGGATGCCTTTAATAGGATGCCACAAAATTTTCATATTGCTTTTCATTGCTGGGAAGTGAATAACGCTAGATGTTAGGAAACACCCCACCAGTCGAAAAACCCTGCATCCTTTTCTGTGTTCGACTTAATCTGTACTTATAAAACCGCTTCTTCTTCTTCATTAAGCGTTAATTCAGCAAATTCAGTTTCCATGAATGCAGATCATAAATTCCAAACGTAAGAATCAATTCTTAAAAGGAATAGAGGAAATCTTGTTAAGCAACCGCTGCTAAAACAAACACCAGACTAAAGAACACACACAAAAAAAAAAAACTAAAATCATGCCAGAGAGGGCAGAGAGTAACGTGCTAGGGTAGCAGATCTTGTTATTTTTGTCAAACTTTATAAGACATATTTTAGTCTTAAGTAAATAATAAACTTTGTTATATTTATTTTTTATATCATCCTAAAATGGATAAAAATATTAATATTTGTTAACTTTGTTAATATATTTATATATATGGATTGTTTGTCACATAAATAACATATCAATATTTAATTATTTTTAAAAAATTTAAAATATTTTTATATATTTTAATAATTTTAATAATTTTATTTTTTAAAAATAGTTTTTATATTTTTAAAGTTTTAAAATAAAAAATTATTAAATACCGATATATCATCCATATAATAATTCACATATATATAAAATTATTATCTTTTCTATTCATTTTGCATAATTTGAGATAAAATGATTTTTTATAAAATTAGTAGACTAAAAAAGTTACTATGCTTTTCATTTTCTATTTGAGGTTGGCGTGGCTCAACTGAATTATTTTGGTGGAGATAATAGTTGGAACTTTTCAAATTTGGCTATTAATTTTTAAAATTTTATAAATATATAACAATTATTTTAGGATTAGGAGAAACTTTTTATTCAAGACGAATTAAGCTTTGTTTGGAAAGTTGATTAGGAGAAGTTTTGTTTGGAAAGTTCTACAAGTTTGGTTACACCTTCAACCCCACAAGAAATCAAAAACCAAACCATATTGCAGGTTCGAAAATTCTACTCATATTGATAACGATTTGTGATTATTGAATTATTTAATTTATAATAAATGTTTATACATATCAATTAAGATAACCTGCTAATGTATCAATATTGGTCAGAATACACCTTTCTTCAAATAATAAATAATTATTGGTTGATTAAGAGTATATACTCTTTATTTAAGATTACGTTTTAGTTTTTAAGGATCTATTTATTTATTTTTGTAGGATTTGTAAAAGACTTTTTGGGTTCAGCCTTTTATATTGAATGAAGTCCCAGATTTATTTGTAAAAATTAAATTTACGTTTTATTTTATTTGTGAATTTATTAAAATTTAAATTTTTACAAAGTTAGAAATATTATTTTGTATGTATTTTTTATTTTATTTTATTATATAAAATCTAGAAAATATATACATGTGATGAGATTTAAATAAAAATATTAATGTTTTGAATCAATTTTTTTATAAATTTGTTACTGAAATTGTTTTCACTCACGTTGTTGGTATGTCATAATCTAATATATATATATATATATATATACTTTTCATATCTGCGTAATTTAGTATACATCATTTATGCTTGTTTTATGGTACATGAAGATTAATATTTTCGAGTTTGTAATTGTCCCTCCTAATAATGTTGTCTTTAAAATTTGAACCCAAGTTCTCCCCTTAAAAGTGTAATGTGCCTTACTACGACACCCAATCATTATTCATAAAAAGAAACTACACCCATTTGATATGATATTATTACAAGTTAATATATGCTAGATTGATAATGCACTTTTTATATTCTATAATTGGAATAAAAAAATAACCATGAACCTATTTATTTTATACATTTAGGGCTTTTTAATGTGATTTTTATAAAAAGAAAATATAATACTAAAATGTTATGTCAGCATGATTAAATACCAAAATTGTATGTTTAGGGGGTGGTGCTTTTCTCATAGGCGGCACAATTATTATTTTTTTTAAATAAAACTTATTTTTTTAAAAAAATTAATATTTTATTAGTGGTGTCATTTACATAGGCGGCACCACTTTTATACAGCTTATATACGGTTTTGACCCGTGATCAACTTGCCCGAAGTGATACCACTTGGACTGGCAAGACCAATGCGCCTCCTGGCGAGCGACACGGTGCCGATCACCCGTCCCCTCTACCACACCTGTACACTGCATTTTTGCAGTGTTTAGTCCCTTTCAAGTTAAAAAAAAAAAAGGAGGATGGGGGACCTTATAAGCATGGTCCCCCTTGTAGAAGAAAGGTTGGGCAGTGAGAAAAAAAGAGGGAAAGAAAGGAGAGGAATGAGAAGAAAGAAAGGAAAAGAAGAAGAAGAAGAAGAAAGAAAGAAAGAAAGAAAGAAAAATGGTATGTATTATTTTAGTACTTAATGCCTTTTTTTTAATTTAAAGGATTAATTATTTTTATATTGTTTTTATTAATTATTATAAATTGTTTGTGTTTAGTTTAGTGTTTTGTAAATTTTATTAATGTAATTTTTTAAAATTATTTTATAGTTATTTTGTAAATAATTTATGATTAGGTTATAAATTGTTTGTGCTTAGTTTAGTGTTTTGTGATTTTTTATGAATGTAATTTTTAAAATTATTTTATAGTTATTTTTAGTAATTTATCATTAGGTTATAAATTGTTTTTGTTTAGTTTAGTGTTTGTGATTTTTTATGAATGTAAATTTTTTAATTATTTGAAAGTTATTTTGTTAGTAATTTATGATTAGGTTATAAATTGTTTGTGTTTAGTTTAGTGTTTATTGTGATTTTTATGAAAATATTTTTTTAAATTATTTGAAAGTTATTTTGTTAGTTATTTATGATTAGGTTATAAATTGTTTGTATTTAGTTTAGTATTTATCGTGACTTGTTATAAATATAATTTTTTTGTGTTTTTAAATTATTTTAAAGTTATTTTGTTAGTAATTTATGATTAGGTTATAAATTATTTGTTTAGTTTAAGTGTAATGTGATATGTTATAATGTAATTTTATTTGTTTTTGATTTATTTGACAATTTTTATTGATTTATTGAAATGTTGATTAAATTTATTTTTATATAATTTTATAGGTTATTTGAAAGAAACTAAGCAGATATGTTTGTATTTTTTTCAATTAGTATGTTTTTATGTTTAGATAGTTTATGTTTATTTTAATTATATTATCATTGTCAACTAACATAATTTTTTATGTAGGTAAAATATAAGAAATTCTAAGATATTATTTATTGTGTTTTTTACTGTGTTTTATGTTACTTACGTATTTATTGTGTTTTTTGTTCTCAAATTCTAAATTATTTACTATTTTTTGCAACAAACTAAATGAATTTCTTTTTTAAATTGCGATTTGCAATAAATGGGTTCTTTGATTAATAATGATGATCACATATCAATTACTATTAATGAGATGGTAATAAAATTGTTATTTGTTACTCACATCATTTATGGAATTAAATTAGATTATATTAACTATTTTGCTAATTTAATAATGTTAGGGCTCGTATCGCGAATTGAGGGGTTGTGTTAGTAGTGTAAGCTATCTGCCAGATGAACGCCTAATGCCATACTTGGAGTTAGTCGGATTCGGATCAGCGGCATTGATCCGAACTTTTGATCTACGATACGACTTAATATCCACTTTGGTCGAGCGATGGCATCCGAAGACCTACACGTTTCATTTGTTGTGTGGGGAGTGCACCATCACTCTACAGGATGTTGCACTACAGCTCGGGCTATCCACAGACAGGAATGCGGTCACAAGTATAAGTTTGATTTCTAAGCCGACTGCCCTTCACTATAACTTACTTGGATGCTCGCCCAGTGAGGAAAAATTTACGGGTTTGAGGTTTTCATGGCTAAAGGCCAATTTCGAGCATTTACCGAGTACTGCCAGTGAATGGGAGGTGATGCACATTGTTCGAGCTTACATTATGCACATTACATGTAACACCCCATACCCGTAACCCACGCCGGCTGGAGTGCAAGGCATTACCTCACTTGTTCTCATGCTTATTATCAATCTCAAGTCACCGAGATTCGGTCAAATTTTAAAATTTTTTCTATATCTACTTCAGACTTCTTATTATGGGCCCACGAGTCCCAAATCAATCATTCAAAACTAATCGGAACCATTCCGGGTCCCTAAACCAACTATGAAAATTTCGTCCTTGAACAGGTTATACGCCCGTGTGGCCACTTTAACATGGTCGGGCTGATGGCCCATGTGGCTCACACGGCCTAGGCACCTAGGGACACGCCCGTGTCCAATACCCGTATGGAATTAAATTCTAATTCAAACCTACAGGGGTTTTCACACGGCCGGACACACACCCGTGTCAATGGCCCGTGTCCTTCACACGGCCATGACACGCCCGTGTTCTAGCCCATGTGCAAAAACTTGGACATTCTGTTTCTGACGTCAGCATCCTTAAAATGTCACACAGTCATGGCACACGCCCATGTACTAGGCCATGTCCTCCACACGGCTGAGACATACGGTCGTGTCTCTACCCGTGTGTTTAATACCATGCATACTGACTTGAAATTTTTACGTGCAGGGGACACACAATTGAACTACACACCCATAGGGCAGACTGTGCGTCACACATGGCTTAGACACACTCCTGTGTGTCTACCTGTGTGGAAATATAAGGCTATTTACCTAGCCTCATTACCACCCTTATATATTTTGTTCCACACAAATATCAACCAATACCAAGACAATGTATCTTTTATAAATCAAAATGAGTATTAGCTATCATTCAAGGCTTAATACAAAATGAAGGGTTCCAAACCCGAGTCATTGCAATTGGCCAATTCTCAAAGACACAAAATGATAAAGTCTAAGCCCTATACATGCCATATTCAAAAATATAAATCCAACTATACCGGTTCTTCGACTAACAGTGTGATTGATATCTCTGACTTCCAGCGATCCTTGAGCTAATTAGGCGGCACTGGAAGGAAATGAAAAGGAAAGGGAGTAAGTATTAAAGCTTAGTAAGTTGCATATAACTAATATACAACAACAATCACCATGCTCATGGTACTAACGTAGGCATAAGTATAATTTACTGATTGTCATCCATACAACCCACAAATCATGTATATAGAGTTTATATCTCATACGTACCAATTAAGTACCTGTACCACTCACAACACGGTTATACTTTTCTTCATTAAGCTAAAATCACTACTCTCACCGTTGAACCATTCGGAACACTATCGGATATTCCATAAGCCTCAAACACGGGTAAGTTGCAAATGCCATGTCCCATACATGGTCTTACACTGGCTATCATCACCGAGGTCGATGCCATGTCCCAGACATGGTCTTACACTAGCTCTCACATATCTGTGTCGACGCTATGTCCCAAACATGGTCTTACACTGACACATTTCGCAGCCGACGCATGTCCCAAACATGTCCCAGACATGTCTTACACTAGCACTCGTCTCAATGCCGATGCCATGTCCCAGACATGGTCTTACACTGGCTCTCATAATGTGGCTGATGCATGTCCCAGACATGTCTTACACTAGCCCACAATAACCCATATATCATGGCATGAATATCCGATTCATTTCTTAGGTTCGAACGAGAACTCTGATATCTCTATTATCATCATACTTTCTCAATTCCAAAATCAAACAATTCATGCTATGTTAATTTCAAGTATAATTTAGTTCACACATTAACAATTTAGTTGTATTATTTATATACAACTTACCTTGGATTACAAAACGTACACGACTAGTCGGTTTAGTTGATTTGCTTGGCTTTCCCCTGGTCTTGGTTCGGAGTTGGAAATTCTTGATCTATATTAGCAAAATACACTTATTTAGTCACTAATCACAATTAGGGAATTGAAAATTCACACCTTTGATAAAATGACCATTTTACCCCTATGCTCAAAAATCGATTTTTATTGAATTTCTTCACATCTCAAGCTTAACTAAACCTTTTTTGCTCTTATAGCAACTTCAAATTCTCTCTATTTCACACACATATCACTTATTCTGCAACTTGTGCAAAATAGTCCCTTTAGGTGTTTTCATGCTAACACCTTTCACAAAAGTTGTTTATAAGACAACTAAGACTCATTTTCTTCCATAAAAACTCAGCAACCAACACAAATTCCTTCATGGAAAAACCCTAAACTCTTGATCATTTTGCAAGATAGCACCCTTATTTGAAAGCTTATGCTTTAAGGGTCTCAAAAGTACAAAAATCATCAAGAAAGGACATGAAAATCACTTACTTGTGAGTGCTTCAAGTTGCTGAAAATTTTAAGCCCTCAAGCCCCCTACAATGGCTGATATTTTCAGCTAAGAAGGAAGAAAAATTATAGCTCTTCCTTTTTGTGTTATTAAAATTACAATTAGTCAAAATTGGTGACATAAGCTTCACCTAATTTTAACCATCTCTTCAATTTTGTCCCCCATGGCCGGCCAAGCTAGTGTCTAAGGGTCTAATTACCCTTTAAAGACCCCCAATTTAGGTTCTCTAGCTATTTAATATCTTTAGCTATCAAATTAGAACTTTTACACTTTATGCAATTTAGTCCTTTTTCACAATCGGGCTCACAACCATCAAAATTAGCTCACCAAAATTTTCATGTACTAATGTAAACATGCTATGACTCCAAAATAATAATAAAATAATTCCTCCAACTTTGGATTTGTGGTATCTAGACCACTATTCCAACTAGGCCCTAAGTCGGGCTGTTACATTTCCCCCCTTAGGGATATTCGTCCTCGAAAATCTTACCAGTGAATAAGTGTAACACCCCTTACCCATATTCATCTCCGAAATAGGGTAGGAGGCATTACCGGAGTTTACCGAATTAATTTTCCATTAATACGAGTTAAATACTATTTATTTACTAAAACATGTCATGGTGTCCTTTAGATGGGCCTCCAAAGCCTAAAACATACTTCGAGACCAAACTAGAATTAAATTGAAACCATAAGGAAATTTTTTTTTTTGCTCAATATAACCCCTTTATAAATATCTAACCTTCCCTGCAATTTTTAAAACTGAGACCAATCCAACCAACCAATTCATTTCAATCAATTTAATACAAAATTATACTTCTATTATAATTATACTATTTAACATACTCATCATTCTTTACTTTAATGTATATTCATTAAACAAGTCTTAATATTTATATAATCACCAAGCCTTATACATGCCATATAAATCAAAAAGGAAATTTACAAAAGCTACCGGAGATAATCTGGATAGTGTGATCCTTTGTGTTGATCCGATCCTCCGTATACTTTCACGTCAATCTACAAGAGACATTGAATACACTCAAGTAAGCTTATAAAAGCTTAGTAAGTTCATAGGGATAAAACATAAATCTTATCAAATATTTATACACTTATACTATATACACAATTATTAAGTTCACCTGTCAATCACAGTCATTGGTGAGTTCCCTGTATAAACTCACTACCACTTATCCATTTCCATTAATTCTTTTGGGCCCATTTTTCATATATCATTCTTTAACCAAATTAGGGAATGGTAACGGAAAATTGAGTACTTCACTTTCACTTTGCCATAGTATAACTATGGTCTTGCATATGATCACTTATCACTTTTTAAAATCATAGTCCTGCCACGGTCTTACACTGATCACATTTATCACTTGTCACTGATCAGATAAGTGTAGCTAAAGCTACCACTTATCACTTATCACTTGTCACTGATCAGATAAGAGTAGCTAAGCTACCACTTATCATTTGTCACTTATCACTGATTAGATAAGTGTAGCTGAGGCTACCACTTATCACTTATCACTTGTCACTGATCAGATAAGAGTAGCTAAGCTACCACTTATCATTTGTCACTTATCACTGATCAGATAAGTGTAGCTGAGGCTACCACTTATCACTTGTCACTGATCAGAAGTACTCAAATCCGACATTCCACTCAATTTGATCATTTATTCGATTTTCGGGTTGTTATTTTATTTTCTATTCATCAATAAATATATTTCATCATACATTATATAATTCATAAAATTAACATATAATCATTAAGCTTCAATCATATGAACTTACTTGGGTCGATTTGTAAAATTTGTGAAAATTCAGGGACTAATCAGCTACTTTTTCTTTTCTTCGACTTGCTTCGGGTTCTCGATTTGCAGTAAAAATATGAAAAACCAGCTTAAGAAAACCCTTCTATGGTGTTTTTGCTGATGAGAATGCAGAAAAATAATGAGAATTCCAGATAATTCCACTTTAGTCCTAGTTTATTAAGTAAATTTTGCAATATTCCAATTTTGCCCTTAATTCATCAATTTTCCTGCCGATTTCATGCACCTTGTTGTCAGCCCAAATAGACACAGGGGTCTATTTGCCTTTTAAACCTCTCTCTTTTATCATTTAAGCTATTTAATCATTTTCCATAATTTTACATTTGTTACAATTTAATCCTTTTATTCAATTAACTATAGAAACTTTAAAATTTCTTGACTGAAACTTTAATACTAACTTATTAACACTCCATAAATATTTATAAAAATATTTATGGCTCGTTTTAAAATTTTCAAACTCTCGATATCTCGTTTCCGATTCTAATTTAATTGTTTTATTTCTAGTACACTATTCGCTATTTCAAAAATTTTCCTGACTTCACACTTAATTTATATTCACTAAATTATTAATATTTTCTACTCATTTGTCGGATTTAGTGATCTCGAATCACTATTTCGACACCACTGAAAATTCAGGCTATTACAACTCTCCCTCTCTTAAGAAATTTCGTCCTTTAAATTTGTTACCTGAAAATAGGTTCGGATATTGTGATCTCATTGATTCCTCTGTTTCCCAGGTTGCTTCCTCCACACCATGTCGATGCCACAACACTTTTACTAACGGTACCCGTTTGTTCCTTAACTCTTTAATTTCCCAAGCTAGAATTTTCACCAGTTCTTCTGAATAACTCATGTCGGGTTGGACCTCTATTTCCGTATGAGGAATTACATGTGATGGATCTGATCTGCATGCACTGTCTCAACATAGACACATGAAACACGTTATGAATCTTTTCAAGTTCCGGGCAAAGCCAATCTATAAGCTACCGGACCGATTCTTTCAATGATTTCATACGGCCCAATAAATCGTAATGAGTTTTCCCTTTCTACCGAACCATAAAACTTTCTTCCACGGTGACACTTTCAAGAATACACGATCACCCACATTAAACTCTATATCTCTTCTCTTTAAATCTGCATATGATTTTTGTCGATCGGAGGCAGCTTTTAAACAATCTCGAATAATACGAGCTTTTTTTTCGGTTTCCCGAATCAAGTCCACTCCCATTAGTTTCCGTTCACTTAATTCAGACCAATATAATGGAGTTCCACACTTTCTTCCATACAGAACTTCAAATGGTGCCATTTTAATACTAGTTTGATAACTATTATTATAAGCAAATTCGACTAAAGGTAAATACCTTTCCCAGCTGCCACCAAACTCAAGTACACAACACCTTAACATATCTTCTAAAATCTGAATCACTCGCTCTGACTGCCCGTCTGTCTGAGGATGAAAAGCTGTGCTAAAATTTAATTTAGTGCCCAAAGCCTCCTGTAATTTACTCCAAAATCTCAAAGTAAATCTCGGATCCCGATCCGAAATAATAGATACTGGAACTCCATGTAATCTCACAATTTCAGAAATATACAATTCCACTAACTTCTCCAATGAAAAATTTGATCTAACTGGAATAAAATGTGCCGACTTTGTCAATCTATCAATGATAACCCAGATTGAATCTTTTTTTTTTCGAAGTCACAGGCAATCCTGATACAAAATCCATCGTAATGTGTTCCCACTTCCATTCAGGAATCATAATAGGTTGTAATAAACCCGTTGGTACTTGATGCTCGCTTTCACTTGTCGATGATTAGACATTTTGCAACAAATTCACAAATCTCTCGTTTCATACCGTGCCACCAAGACATTCTTTTTAAATCGCAATACATTTTGTACTACCCGGATGAATAGAATACTTACTATTATGAGCTTCAAGAAGAATATCATTTTCAATTCGAATTATTCGAACACAAATTCTATTACGATAACGCAACATACCACCATCATCAACGCTATATTCTGAATTCAAATTATCCTGAACCGTTTGTCGTTTCAGCACTAGTTTCGGATCATCACTCTGTAATTCACGGATCCTCTGAAGGAATGTAGATTTTGCTTTCAATTCTGCTAATACTGAACCATCTTCATTAACAGACAAATGAACATTCATTGCTCGAAGTGGAAAAAATGATGATTTTCGGCTAAGTGCATCAGCGACCACATTAGCTTTCCCTGGGTGATAATCAATAACAAGATCATAATCTTTCAATAGTTCGAGCCACCGTCTCTATCTCAAGTTTAGCTCTTTCTGTGTCATCAAATATTTCAAACTTTTGTGATCGGTATACACATAACATTTTTCCCCATAAAAATAATGTCTCCAGATTTTTAAAGCAAACACAATCGCGGCCAACTCCAAATCATGGGTAGGGTAATTTTTCTCTTGTGGTTTTAATACTGAGAAGCATATGCCACTACCTTCCCTGACTGCATTAAAACACAACCCAAACCATTTAAAGATGCATCACTATACACAACATATGGTATACCTGATTCTGGTTGAGTTAACACGGGAGCTTCTGTCAACATTTTCTTCAACTGGTCAAAACTTTGTTGGCACTTTTCAGACCATACAAATTCAACATTCTTCTAAAGTAGTCGAGTCATCGGCAAGGCAATCATTGAAAAATTTTTAACAAATCGGCGGTAGTATCCCGTTAATCCCAAGAAACTCCACACTTCTGTTACGTTCTTTGGTGTTTTCCAATTCACCACTGCTGACACTTTACTTGGATCTACTCAAATTCCTTCATTGAAACAATATGACCCGAAATCCAACCTCCTCAGAGCCAAAATTCACACTTACTGAACTTTGCATACAACTGCTTCTCTCTCAAGGTTTGCAACACACTTTTCAAGTGTTGTGCATGATCAGGCTCGGTCTTCAAATAGATAAGTATATCATCAATAAATACAACCATGAATCTATCCAAATAAGGTTGAAAAATTTGATTCATCAAGTCCATAAATGCAGCAGGAGCATTAGTTAAACCAAATGGCATTACCAGAAACTCGTAATGACCATACCGAGTTCTGAAGGCAGTTTTTGGCACGTCACATTCTTTAACTTTCAGCTGATAATACCCAGATCGAAGATCTATTTTTGAAAACACAGCAGCACCTTTCAACTGATCGAACAAATCATCAATGTGGGGCAAAGGATATTTGTTCTTGATTGTAACCTTATTTAACTGTCTGTAATCTATACACAATCTCAACGAGCCATCTTTCTTTTTCACAAACAAAACAGGTGCACCCCAAGGAGAAGTACTCGGTCTAATAAACCTCTTATCTAACAATTCTTGTAACTGAGTCTTCAACTCTTTTAATTCTGTCAGTGCCATTCTGTATGGTGTTACGGATATTGGAGCTGTTTCCGGGATCACATTAATCACAAACTTAACTTCCCGATCTAGTGGTAAACTCGGCAATTCCTCAGGAAACACATCAGTAAATTCATTAACAACTGGTAACTGTTTCAACTTTGATTCAGAATCCCGAATATCAAGAATGTAAGCTAAATATGCTTCATTACCCTTCCGTATTAGCTTCTGAGCTGAAAAGGCTGAAATAATTCGGACATTATCTTTCATATTTCCAAACTCAGCCGAAATCATTTCTCCTGTCTGATTTTTCAAATCAATCCATTTCTCTCGATAGTTCACTACAGCGTCATGTTTTGTTAACCAATCCATTCCCAGAATAATATCAAATTCCCAAAAGGGTAACAACATCAAATCAGCAGGGAATTCATAGCCTTTCACTTTCAGTGGACAATTACGACATATTAAATTAACCATCACACTTTGACCTAATGGATTAGTGACTTGTATATCATAATTAGTGGACTCAACAGATAATTTCTTTTCAGATGCTAGCATAGTGCAAATATATGAATGAGTAGACCCAGGGTCTATTAATGAATAAACAGTAACATCATAAAGATAGAAAATACCAGCAATTACATCAGGAGCCGTAGCCTCTTCCCTTGCTCGAATGGCATAGGTACGTGCTGGTGTTCTATTCTCTGATTGACTAACTGGTTCTCTTATACTCGAACGGGTAGCCTCTGTAGCACTGCTCTGGCCCGAACGTCTACTTCTTTGGGGAGTGGTTCTCTGTATCTCTTTCTGATCCACTTCATCTTTTTGCAGCTGGGGGCAATCTCGAATAAGATGATCAGTAGCCCCACATTTATAACAAGCCCCCATCTTAGTCCTGCATTCACCGAAATGATGTCTTCCACAATATTGACACTTAGGCCGGAGAGTATTCTGAACACTGGTCACACTTGCTGCAGGTCTATCAAATACCTTGAAATCAGATTGTCTTGATCTACCGCTACCCAATCTTCCCGGCACGGATGTAGTTCAACTAATTTCTTCTCTAGATTTCTTCACCGGTAAATCTGAAAATGACTTAGAAGCACCTCTTTTAAATGACTCTTTATTTTTCCGATCTCGTTGCATTTTTCTGTTATATACTTCTTCAAGCTTTTGAGCACGGTCTGACAGAACAACGAACTCTCGTATTTCATTAGCCCCAATCATCATTCTAATCTCATCATTTAACCCTTCTTCAAATCTGATACACATTTCTTCTTCAGTAGGTACAATGTCTCGAGCATATTTGCTGAGGTAGACAAATTCTCTTTCGTATTTGGCCACTGACTTATTTCCCTGCCGTAGATCAAGAAATTCTCTCTTTTTCTTATCTAGATATCTTTTCCCCACATATTTCTTTTTAAACTCGTTCTAGAAAAATTCCCAAGTAAGCTTTTACAGAGGTACTACAGACTTCCACAGCTTCCCACCAATTATATGCTTCTTCTTTAACAATGAAACGGCACATCATAGATAATCTTCGGAGAACAAGTCACTGTTTAAAATTCTTACCAAACTTTATAGCCAATACTCAGCTTTTACTGGGTCATCATCTGATCTCCCTCGAAATTCCTCAGCTCCAAACTTTCTAAGCTTTTCGATCGGAGAACGTTTACTAGTTTCAATTATTGAAGGAGGTGGAGGAGCAACCAGAGGTACCATAGGTGGTGCAGTAGGGGGAGGAGGTGGTTGAGACTGATTTCTTTCTTGTATCATCTCCTTATACCACTGATTCATAACTCCATAAATCATATTTTTAAGTTCTCGCTCTCGCATCATAGAAATTGGAATATCACTACTTGTTCCTTGTTCTCGAGTCGCACCCTCATCGTTAGCTTCCTCCTGCTCAAGACGTTCAGTCTATCTGACATATTTATAATCGGAGAGTATCTATAAAAATGACAAAGATTAGATCGGATCATACACATCACACTATCACAGATTTATATGGCATGTATTTCTAAACACTTTACACATAACACATGTTCCGAGAACCGGCTAAACCGGGCTCTGATACCACTAAATGTAACACCCCTTACCCATATTCATTGCCGGAATAGGGTAGGAGGCATTACCGGAGTTTACCGAATTAATTTTCCATTAATACGAGTTAAATACTATTTATTTACTAAAACATGTCATGGTGTCCTTTAGATGGGCCTCCAAAGGCCAAAACATACTTCGAGACCAAACTAGAATTAAATCGAAACCATAAGGAAATTTTTTTTTTTGCTCAATATAACCCCTTTATAAATATCTAACCTTCCCTGCAATTTTTAAAACCGAGACCAATCCAACCAACCAATTCATTTAAATCAATTTAATACAAAATTATACTTCTATTATAATTATACTATTTAACATACTCATCATTCTTTACTTTAATGTATATTCATTAAACAAGTCTTAATATTTATATAATCACCAAGCCTTATACATGCCATATAAATCAAAAAGGAAATTTACAAAAGCTACCGGAGATAATCTGGATAATGTGATCCTCTGTGTTGATCCGATCCTCCGTATACTTTCACGTCAATCTACAAGAGACATTGAATACACTCAAGTAAGCTTATAAAAGCTTAGTAAGTTCATAGGGATAAAACATAAATCTTACCAAATATTTATACACTTATACTATATACACAATTATTAAGTTCACCTGTCAATCACAGTCATTGGTGAGTTCCCTGTATAAACTCACTACCACTTATCCATTTCCATTAATTCTTTTGGGCCCATTTTTCATATATCATTCTTTAACCAAATTAGGGAATGGTAACAGAAAATTGAGTACTTCACTTTCACTTTGCCATAGTATAACTATGGTATTGCATATGATCACTTATCACTTTTTAAAATCATAGTCCCCTTACGGTCTTACATCGATCACATTTATCACTTGTCATCGATCGATAAGTGTAGCTAAAGCTACCACTTATCACTTATCACTTGTCATTGATCGATAAGAGTAGCTAAGCTACCACTTATCATTTGTCACTTATCATCGATCGATAAGTGTAGTGAGGCTACCACTTATCACTTATCACTTGTCACCGATCGATAAGAGTAGCTAAGCTACCACTTATCATTTGTCACTTATCATCGATCGATAAGTGTAGCTGAGGCTACCACTTATCACTTGTCACTGATCAGAAGTACTCAAATCCGACATTCCACTCAATTTGATCATTTATTTGATTTTCGGGTTGTTATTTTATTTTCTATTCATCAATAAATATATTTCATCATACTTTATATAATTCATAAAATTAACATATAATCATTAAGCTTCAACCATATGAACTTACTTGGGTCGATTTGTAAAATTTGTGAAAATTCAGGGACTAATCAGCTACTTTTTCTTTTCCTCGACTTGCTTCGGGTTCTCGATTTGCAGTAAAAATATGAAAAACCAGCTTAAGAAAACCCTTCTATGGGTTTTTGCTGATGAGAATGCAGAAAAATAATGAGAATTCCAGATAATTCCACTTTAGTCCTAGTTTATTAAGTAAATTTTACAATATTCCAATTTTGCCCTTAATTCATCAATTTTCCTGCTGATTTCATGCACCTTGTTGTCAGCCCAAATAGACACAGGGGTCTATTTGCCTTTTAAACCCTCTCTTTTATCATTTAAGCTATTTAATCATTTTCCATAATTTTACATTTGTTACAATTTAATCCTTTTATTCAATTAACTATCGAAACTTTAAAATTTCTTGACTTAAACTTTAATACTAACTTATTAGCACTCCATAAATATTTATAAAAATATTTATGGCTCGTTTTAAAAATTTTCAAACTCTCGATATCTCGTTTCCGATTCTAATTTAATTTTTTTTATTTCTAGTACACTATTCGCTATTTCAAAAATTTTCCTGACTTCACACTTAACTTATATTCACTAAATTATTAATATTTTCTACTCATTTGTCGGATTTAGTGATCTCGAATCACTATTTCGACACCACTGAAAATTCAGGCTATTACAATAAGTTCGGGTACTGATTTCTCATAGTCTCCTCGGGTTCCTATGTGGCTTCCTCGACTCCATGTCTATGCCAGAAAACTTTCACAAGTGCTATGTTCTTATTTCTCAACTGTTTGACTTCCCGAGCCAAAATCTTGATTGGCTCTTCACCATAACTCATGTCTGGAAAAATCTCAAGCTCTGTCAGCTCAATCACATATGAAGGGTCTAATCCAATCGGTAGGCGACTGGCCTCACTCTCTCGGTAACCACATAAGGTCCTATAAAATGAGGACTCAACTTGTCTTTTCTACCAAATCTGAGGATTTTCGTCCACGGAGACAGTTTTAAAAATACCTTATCACCGACTTGAAACTCAATTTCCTTTCATTTCAAATTCACATATGATTTCTATATATCTGAGGTAGCCTTCAAGCAGTCACGAATCGCTTTAACTTTCTCTTCAGTCTCTTTGACTAAATCAACCCTGTGAATCTGACCCTTTTTAAGCTAGGTCCAATATAAGGGCGTTCGGCACTTTTTCCAATATAATGCCTCATAAGGCGCCATTTTCAGACTTTTCTGATAATTGTTATTATAGGCGAATTCAACCAACAGTAGATACTTTTCCCAACTACCTTGGAACTCAAGGACGCAACACCGTAACATGTCCTCTAATATCTGAATTACTCTTTGACTGACCGTCGGTTTGCGAATGGAAAGCTGTGCTCAAACTCAACTTTGTTCCCAGAGCCTCTTGTAAGTTTTTCCAAAACCTCGAGGTAAATCTCAGGTCTCTGTCTGAAATAATCGATATGGGCACCCCGTGTAGTCTTACAATCTCGGAAACATACAAGTCAACTAATCTCTTAAGGGAGTAATCGGTACGCACTGGTATGAAGTGTGCCGATTTTGTTAGCCTATCTACAATAACCCATACTGCATCTTTCTTTTTTGGGGTTACTGGCAAACCCGTCACAAACTCTATAGTGATCCGATCCTACTTCCACTCAGGGACCATGATAGGCTGAAGTAGACCCGAAGGTACTTGGTGTTCAGCCTTCACTTGCTGACACACTAGGCACCTAGACACAAACTCTGAAATGTCTCTTTTCATACCCTACCACCAATACATCTTCTTAAGGTCGTTGTACATTTTCACACTACCCGGGTGGATGGGCAAACAACCATTATGTGCCTCTCGAAGAATCTTCTGAATAATCTCATTACCTTTGGGTACACAAACTCTATCTTTGAACATTAAACATCCCTCGGAACTAATACAAAAATCTAATTCAATTCCCGACTCACACTGAGTCCTCTTGGCTTGTAATTTCTCATCACCTTTCTGAGCTTCTTGGATCTCTTGAAGAAATATCAGTCTAGCTTTCAACTCTGTTAGAACCGAACCATCATCAAACAAAGCCAAATTGGCGTTCATTACCTTCAACGTAAATAGCGATTTTCTACTCAATACGTAGTCGATAATCAATTCGTAGTCCTTTATCAGCTTTAACCACCGTCGTTGCTATAGATTCAATTCTTTTTTAGTCATCAAGTACTTTAAGCTCTTATGGTCGATAAATACTCGGCATTTCTCTCCTTATAAATGGTGTCTCCAAATTTTCAGTGCGAACACGATAGCGGCCAACTCTAAATCATACGTCGGGTAGTTTTTCTCATGTGACTTCAGTTGTCTTAGAGCGTAAGCTATGACTTTACCTTCTTGCATAAGGACGCACCCCAAACCATTTAAGGGGGCGTCGCTGTATACTACAAACTCCTTGCCTGACTCTAGTTGCACGAACACTGGGGCTTCAGTCAACAAAGCTTTTAATTTCTCGAAACTCTGCTGACACTTTTCTATCTATTCAAACTTGACATATTTTTGTAGTAGTCTAGTCATCGGCGCAGCTATCATAGAGAATTCATTTACAAACCGTCTATAGTATTTGGACAAACCTAAAATGCTCCGAGCCTCTGTCACATTCTTCAGAGGTTTCCATTCAGCAATATCCAAGATCTTACTTGGGTCAATTCAGATCCCGTCTCCTGACACAAGATGTCCTAGAAAATCGACCTCCTTAAGCCAAAATTCACTCTTACCAAACTTGGCATACAATATCTTGTCTCTTAAGATTTGCAACACAACTCTCAGATGCTCTGCGTACTCGCTCTCATCACGCGAATAAATCAATATGTCATCGATAAAGACAACGAAAAACTTATCCAAATATGCCTGAAAATAAGGTTCATTAGATCCACAAATACCGTCGGGGCATTAGTCAAACCAAAAGGTATAACGAGGAATTCATAATGCCCATATCTCGTCCAAAAAGCAGTCATTGGTACATCTTGCTCTTTTACTCTCAACTGGTAGTACCCGGAACTTAGATCAATCTTGGAAAATATAGTGACCCCCTTCAACTAATCAAACAAATCGTCGATTCTTGGCAAAGAATATTTTTTCTTCACTGTTACCTTATTAAACTGCCTATAGTCGATGCATAATCTTATTGATCCATCTTTCTTTCTCACAAAGAGTATTGGAGCACCCCATGGTGAAAGACTCGGTCTCGCAAAGCCCTTAACCGTTAGCTCTTACAACTATGCTTTCAAATCTTTTAATTCGGTTGGAGCCATCCTATACGGAGCAATCGAGATGGGCGTTGTACCGAGAACCAACTCAATTCCAAACTCGATTTCCCTCACTAAAGGAAACCGGGCAATTCTTTTGGGAACATGTCTGTAAACACACAGGCTATTGGTACCAATTCAATCTTCAACTCAGACACTTGAGTATTCAACACAAAAGCTAGATAGGCCTTATATTATTTCCTCAAATATTTCTCAGCAGTTAAAGACAATATTACTACAGACAGATTATCTGATCCATCTGGTCCAACTCGGAGAACATTCCCGCCTTTATATTTCAACTCAATAACTTTGCTCCCACAGTCCACTACAACACTATGAGAACTCAACCAATCCATCCCAAGGATTACGTCAAATTCATTAAACGGCAATAACATCAAGTTAGTCGGAAAATAATGACCTCTAATTGTCAAAGGACAATTCTTACACACTAATACATATTTGCCTAAAGGGCTAGACACTTTGATCACAAACTCAGTGGACTCTACTAGCATGCTCATACGAGGTACCAATTTCATACAAATATATGAGTGGGTAGATCTCAGGTCAATTAAAGCAACAACAGTTATATCATGGATAAAAAAAGTACCCGTGATCACATCGGGAGACTCTGCCTCTTCCGGAGCTCGAATAGCATAAGTCCTTGCAGGCGCTCTACCTTCGGACCTCACTGCAGCGTCTCTGGGTGCACCTCTGCTAGAAGCCCCGCTCCCCTGGTTCTTTTGTGGCCTACCCCTTAATGGAGCACTGCTTGCCTTTACTTCTTACTTTCTCTCTCCCATCTTAGGGCAATCACGAATAAAGTGGTCTAGTGACCCACACTTATAACAACCCCTCTCGTTTCCTCGACACTCGCCAAAATGACGCCTGCCACACTGTGATCATTCTGGCCTATTTGGCTGAGCACTAACGACACTCACGATAGAAGCGGTCTGGGCTCTAGAAGTTGTGTTATGTCGGTTCTTATTTCTATTTGAAAACCCCACCGAAACATTCGATCTGGTAACAAACTCTTTTGATCTTTTAGGCAAGGACTGATATGATTTCCCCATCTATCTCTTCTTTGAATCTTGTGACTCAATAGCTGTTTTTCTCCTTTCTTTTACTAGCTTCTTAGCCTTGCATGCTCTCTCGATAAGTACTACAAATTCTCTCATCTCAAAGATGCCAACAAACACTTATATGTCTTCATTAAGTCCATCCTCAAACCTCTTACACATGGTAGCTTCAGTGGATACGCATTCCTACGGATATTTGTTGAGTTTCACAAACTCGTGTTCATACTCCATCACAGTCTTATTACCTTACTTCAACTCTAAAAATTCCTTCTTTTTTTGATCTATGAACCTCTGGCTAATATCCTTTTTTTGGAACTCTCATTGGAAAAATTTCCAAGTTACTCTTTCTCTTGGGACCACAGACACGAGAGTATTCCACCACTGATATGCCAAATCCTGTAAAAGTGAAACCGCACACTTCATGCATTCTTCAGGTGTGCATATTAATTCATCAAATACCCTGATGGCATTTTTTAGCCAAAATTCTGCTCTCTCCAGATCATCATCTATGCTAGCCCGAAATTTCTAGGCCCTTTGTTTCCGAATCTTGTCTATCGGAGGCTTCTCTCTTCTAAACATGTCCGTACCTTGCGGAGCTATTGGGGCATACTGAGGAATCGGGGGAGTGGGGGAGGTAGAATGTTCGGGTTCGCACGAATGAACTCCGTGTACAAAGCATCCATCATCTGAAGGTAGGCTTCTCTAGCCCCTCCATCCTGGCCCATGGTTACGGGCTCACTCTCTATTGGCGCGGTCTCTTCAGCAGGAGCCGACACATTACTTTTCATGTCATCCACCGTGGCTCTATTAGGATCCATTTACTATATATAAAAACATAATTTATAATCGTCAGAGATCATCACACTATCAGTATACAATTATGGCATGTATGGCTAGACTCGTACTCTCGCTAGGTTAGTCCTAGAACCGACTAAACCATAGCTTTGATACCATTAAATGTAACACCCCATACCCGTAACCCACGTCGAGTGGAGTACAAGGCATTACCTTACTTGTTCTCATGCTTACGATCAATCTCAAGTCATTGAGATTCGGTCAAATTTTAAAAATTTTTCTATATCTACTTTAGACTTCTTATTATGGGCCTACGAGTCCCAAATCGATTATTGAAAACTAATCGGAACCATTCCGGATCCCTAAACCAACTATGAAAATTTCGTCCTTAAAGAGGTCACATGCCCGTGTGGAAGGGTAACACGCCCATGTGACCATTTTAACATGGTCGTGTTGATAGCTCGTGTGGCTCACACGGCCTAGGCACCTAGGGACATGCCCGCATCCAATACCATGTGGAATTAAATTCTAAGTCACACCTATAGGGGTTTTCACACGGTCGGGCACACGTCTGTGTCAATGGTCTGTGTCCTTCACATGGCCATGACATGCCCGTGTTCTAGCCCGTGCACAAAAACTTGGACATTATGTTTCTGACGTTAACACCCTTAAAATGTTACACGGCCACGACATACGCCCGTGTACTAGGCTGTGTCCTTCACACGGCTGAGACACACAGCCGTGTGTCTGCCCGTGTGTTTAATACCATGCATACTGACTTGAAATTTTTACGTGCAGGGGACACACGGCCAAACTACATGTCCATGGGGTAGACCGTGCATCACACACGGCCTAGACACAAACCCGTGTGTCTACATGTGTGGACAGTATAAGGCTATTTACCAAGCCTCATTACCACCCTTATATACCTAGTTCCATGCAAATACCAACCAATACCAAGACAATACATCTTTTATAAATCAAAATGAGTATTAGCCATCATTCAAGGCTTAATACAAAATGAAGGGTTCCAAACCCGAGTCATTGCAATTGGCCAATTTTCAAAGACACAAAATGATAAAGTCTAAGCCCTATACATGCCATAGTCAAAAATATAAATCCAACTATATCGGTTCTTCAACTAATAGTGTGATCGATATCTCTAACTTCCAGCGATCCTTGAGCTAATTAGGCGGCACTGAAAGGAAATGAAAAGGAAAGGGAGTAAGTATTAAAGCTTAGTAAGTTGCATATAAGTAATATACAACAACAATTACCATGCTCATGGTACCAAGGTAGGCATAAGTATAACTTATTGATTGCCATCCATACAACTCACAAATCATGTAAATAGAGTTTATATCTCATACGTACCAATTAGGTACCTATACCACTCACAACAGGGTTATACTTTTCTTCATTAAGCTAAAATCACTACTCTCAACCATTCGAAACACTATCGAATATTCCATAAGCCTTAAACATGGGCAAGTTGTCGATGCCATGTCCCAGACATGGTCTTACACTAACTATCATCACCGAGGCCGACGCCATGTCCCGGACATGGTCTTACACTAGCTCTCATATATCTATGCCGACGCCATGTCCCAGACATGGTCTTATACTGACACATTTCGTAGCCGATGCATGTTCCAGACATGTCTTACACTGGCTTACATCCCGAGGCCGATGCATGTCCCAAACATGTCTTACACTAGCACTCGTCTCAATGCCGATGCCATGTCCCAGACATGGTTTTACACTGGCTCTCATAATGTGGTGTCCCAGACATGTCTTACGTTAGCCCACAATAACCCATATGTCATGACATGAATATTCGATTCATTTTCTATGTTGAAACGAGAACTCTGATATCTCTATTATCATCATACTTTCTCAATTCCAAAATCAAGCAATTCATGCTATGTTAATTTCAAGTATAATTTAGTATATACAGTAACAATGTAGTTGTATTATTTATATACAACTTACCTCAGATTACAAAACGTACACGACTAGTCAGTTTAGTCGATTTGCTTAGCTTTCCCCCGGTCTTGGTTTGGAGTTGGAAATTCTTTATCTATATTATAAAAACACACTCATTTAGTCACTAATAACAAGTAGGTAATTGAAAATTCACACCTTTGGTAAAATGACCATTTTGTCCCTAGACTTTGGCAAAATAACCATTTTACCCCTATGCTTGAAAATCGATTTTTATCAAATTTATTTGTATATCGAGCTTAACTAAACCCTTTTTGCTCTTATAGAAACTCCAAATTCTCTCTATTTTACACACATATCACTTATTTTGTAACTTGTACCAAATAGTCCCTTTAGGTGTTTTCATGCTAACACCTTTCACAAAAGTTGTTTATAAGACAGCTAAGACTCATTTTCTTCCATAAAAAATCAGCAAACAACATAAATACCTTCATGATAGACCCTAAACTCTTGATCATTTTGCAAGATAGCACCCTCATTTGAAAGCTCATGCTTCAAGGGTCTCAAAAGTACAAAAATCATCAAGAAAAGACATGAAAATCACTTACTTGTGAGTGCTTCAAGTTGCTGAAAATTTTAAGCTCTCAAGCCCCCTACAATGGCTAATATTTTTAGCTAATAAGGAAGAAAAATGATAACTTTTCCTTTTTGTGTTATTAAAATTCCAACTAGTCAAAATTGGTGACATAAACTTCACCTAATTTTGACCATCTCTCCAATTTTGTCTCCCATGGCCAACCAAGCTAGTGTCTAAGGGCCTAATTACCCTTTAAAGACCCAAATTTAGGTTCTCTAGCTATTTAATACCTTTAGCTATCAATTTAGGACTTTTACACTTTATGCGATTTAGTCTTTTTTCACAATCGGGCTCACAATCGTCAAAATTAACTCACCAAATTTTTCATGTACTAATATAAACATGCTATGACTCCAAAATAATAATAAAATAATTCCTCAAACTTTAGATTTGTGATCCTGAGACCACTATTTCGACTAGGCCCTAAGTAGGGCTATTACATTATAGGGGGTGTACTCGTGCCAGATACAAATGGCAACAAGGTCCACTTGATGTACTTGCTCCTATTGTCTGATTTGCATAACATTCATTTGTACAGTTGGGGATCCGCTGTGTTAGCTATCTTGTATCGTGAACTTTACTAGACGAAAAATCCTTCTACAGTGGACATAGGCGGATGCCTCATATTGCTGCTGTCTTGGGCACTTTACAGAATGTCATTCTTGGCATCGATTAGTCACCAATCATATGTATCTCACTCGTGAGTAGGTGATGAATTTTTACTCATTATAACAATTAGTTGACTTTTTTTCGGATGATATTATTCTAACAATTTGTTTTCATAGATGAAGCACTAATCCGGGTATTGGGAGGTTATACACGGTTTTGATATACCGTTTAATGATTGAGAATCATGCTGGAGATGGAGTAAGTTTTTCTAATATTTATCTTACTCGACCCGCATTAATATAACTATGTTATTAATTGTGCAGTTCATTTGGATGTCATATTCTGTGCCATAAATTATGGCGATTATTCCCTCGTCTGCCCACATCTACTCAAACTTATGGTGCGTTAACGCACCCATTATCAATTTCCAAATAGTGGAGTGGTATTACGGTGATTGAGTACTCCGGAAGTTTAGTTGCATACAGTATATCCCAACACTGCTAGTATACTTGCGGATATCCATGGGATTAACAAGAGGTGGAAACATAAAAATGATTGGGCGAAAGTGCATGAAGAATATATTGTAATATGGAACAACCGGTTGGGGCGGATACCTCAGATGGGTCGTGCTTTGGATCTGCAGCCCTCATTAGAGGACATACAGTGGTACTCTAAGATGGGGAAACCATTTTTTTTGTGGGCGGTTGATGGTAGTCCCCTCGCACATGACACGACTTGGACAACCCTCCCATCCCCTTCCACATCCGCCTCCTACACCCGAGCCAAAGTTAGAGCCATAGCCGGAGCTACACTCTAAGGATAGTTCTTATCATCCAGACTTGGGGGTGATGACTATTTCTCGGGCTCGTTAAGCCACATATATCATTCAAAGTTTGATATCTTCAACCCACTACCACTGCAATACTCTACTCCTCTCGGCTTGTATCCACCTCAGTACTCCACTTCTCCCGGCCCGTCTCTACTGCAGTACTCCACTCCTCCTGGCTCAAGTTCATCGATGGCATTTGATGCATATAATTTTTCATCTATGTTTTGCACACCTCTATGTGCGGGTGAAGAGAACGTTGATCGTCGCAATCACCCGCAACCTGAACGTCGACCTTCACAAAAATATACCCCTAGAACCACACCATCAATCCATCAATTTTAGGGGTTTTTGCAATTTAAATAGTCAGGTTTTTATTTATTTAATTCTAAAAAAATATAAATGCAACAAACTTTAGACTCACTTTGTAATTCAAATTAGAACTTTAGAAAAATTTTAGATTCAATCCTCTTTACATATAGATGAGCTGTTGTAGTGAATGTAATTAATGTAGACATTTACACCAATTAATAGGGGTTGATCAATAGGTCAATTCCTACCCAATAGCGACGATTGTCCAATATAGTAGTTTCCGTACTGGCATTTACTCTGATTATGACTAGCTAATCTGCATACGCCACACAACTTCCTGTCGGATTTCTCCCTAATGTCCATTTCATTATGGATTCTGGAAAATTGCAGACAACTTTTCGGATTCCTACGCAATCCTTTGTCTAGGATAAGCTCAAAAGTTATTGGAAGCACCTCCTATGTAGACAGGTCAGGTGGGATGGGGAACTCGTTCTCTCATAAACGAATTATGCACTCGAGAATGTACACCTCATCGATAATTTGTTCAACATTGAGCAAGACTTTAGCACAAGTTGCCACGACAAGTGCACAGGGATAATGAAATGTTTGGAGCCTCCTGCAATCTCACCGTCTATTTCGGAGATCAACTCTGTAGGACCTAGATGGTGTACCTAATCGACAATCGATGGTCTCTATAACTCGAAATATTTCATTTCATCTCTGACATCTTTGACAACCACGTGTCTCACCTCCATTTGGTTGACTTGTTGCTGCCCCATTCTTTGCATCAAGGTAGACAACCTATTTAACATAGTCGAGAAGACACATGAAATTGGAAGATGTCGTGTTTCATCAACATGGAGTTAACCCCCTCTACCAAGTCAGTGGTCCTATGACCATTGTGAAAGCCCTCGTCTAAATTTTGGTCCAATTGCTACGGCTCCATGGTACCTAACCATTGTCAGAATTGTGTGTTCATTTGACCCTCATGTCACTCTCAAGTCGAGTCATACTTTGCTGGAAAATGTATGGCTCTAACTCGTATGCTGTGTATGTATTAAAAAAATATAAGTTACAATTTCGCCTTAAAACAATAAAACATATATTGAAAAGATAAGGTTATCCTTTACCTATTCTCACAACTTGTCTCCACTAGTCTGCATTCTTATAATCTTAGTGGAAGATAGCTGCGATGTGCTGGATGCAGTAAACGGATCTCCATGACACACCAGAATGCCTAATGGTGGTAATTAATCCTTTCCCTCTATCGGAGATGATGCAAATATTATTGTTACTAATAACATACCTCCACAGGTTTGTAAGGAAGAATTTCCACGATTACATATTCTTCTTATCTACGATGGCAAACGCTATCAGAAGTACATTCTTGCTCTTGTCTTGAGCAACAGCAAGAAGTAGGATCTGTATATATTTGTCGTATAGCCAAGTCCCACTTACTTGCACAAACGGCTTGCAGTAGGGAAATGCGCACACGCATGGGTCAAATGTCCAAAATATTCCTTGGAAAATTCTTTTTCCCAGTTGTAGTTGGTCATTCGGGCCGTAATAAGGTCATGTCTGCAACTCAATAATAGTCCCCAGCATGTACTCCTGCATAGCGACTATCCATCCCTGTAGTTCATAGTACGACGCATTGAAATCTTCGTAAAATTACTATATTGTCATCTGTTTAGTTATCCATGCCTTCCAGTATGATACTCAATATTGGAATCATGCTTGTATTTTGGCAATCAGTACCTAAATTTTAACGGTCGGCATGTCCTTCACCATTGCCATGATGCATGTATAGATAGTTTTGGAATTAAGTTTTCGATGATCTTCTATCATATATGTTGAAGTTCATATGTGAAGCCCAACAAATTTTTGTATCTCCCACATCTACAACTTCTGGATAAATATGGCTCGTACCCGCCAATTGCAGCCTTTTGCCGACCTCAAATACTCCCTAATATATAATGTCGGTTCAGATACGGTGACTTTGTAGTCCACTGATATATTCATGCTATACCGCTTAATGGAAAATACGCACTTTTCCTTACTTTTGAATCTCTGGCCCATGAACAACTCCTCAGGATCAGAATCTACGACCAGCAGTCAAGCAGGTAGTTTTGTAGGGTACTCCAAGAACTCGGCTGTGTGCGCCGCAACAGGGTCTATAAACGACATGTTTGCGCCAGGATTGTTGTGTATCACAATACGTTGAATTTAATTTCTGACTATTAGCGTTTCCATCATTATTAATGCCTTTGTCGTCAATATCATCTGAGACCTCGTCCAAATCAGGATCACTAGAACTATTGGCCTCGTGATCAGAAGGATTACAACTATTGTATCCATCATCACCAGCCACATCAGTCTTTGGTGCAGTATTAAGATCGATGTCGATCCTGCATACAGTCGATTGACTATCAATGTACGATATCAAAACCACCATACACGACTCTTGAGCTCCATGTTCTTCACCTAATGGAGTGGGGTCTTCAGTTGGCTCCACACCAGTTAACTCAGCAAATAACTAAATTGGTGTATTTTGGTAGCTTCGATTCCCACAATAAAGAGTGACCATTGTCTCCACGTCTTCATCGTTTACAAGTTTCATTTCGGTGAATTTTATGGGATCTATCGAAACTGGAAACTTGTAGAAAAGTTTTGAGATCCTTCTCCCACAACGTCTAAAAATTTTTGCACTAATCCTTTCCTTCATAGCATTAAACAAGATATTTCTATTAAATCTCATTACTATTTATTGGCGACATTCGAATATACATCCCACGGTTGTTGTCAAAATTACTCTATCGTAATAAACACAAATGAAAAACGGATTATCCATCTTCAATACTAAATTTGTTAAAAAACAAATAAAAATTCACAAAACAATTTCAAACAAAAATAAAAAGAGACCAAAATTATAAAAATATGCAAAATTTTTCATTCATAAGCTCAAACGTTTTCAGTTCTGATTTCATACATGTACAACCTTATTTACTCATTTTTTCACATTCTCTACTCTCTAACATTTATCCTTACATTTAACCACTTAAACTCATTTCTGTGTTTTCTTCCATCTCTGATTCTGTATCTTCCTCTAAGAAATTCTCTATATTGAATTCTGAATTCTCTTCAAATTCATCTTTTATAATCCAATTTGGAAATTCCTCAGGATCTTCTTCCTCTTCAATCTTTACAATGGGTATTGAATTTATAAATTCTCTTGGTAATTTCCTAACAACTAATTTGTCCATCCATGGCATGTCAAAGACATTTTGCTTCCCAGTCAACTTTTGTGAACCTACACTTTGTCTTGCTAGTTTCCTTGCTCCATAAAAGATTATAAACTTCACGAAGTATATAACTATATTTCACGAAGTATATAACTATATTTCACGAAGTATTGCACTTTATTCTTTCTAATTTGTTCATGACCCTTTCATACCACTTATTGCATCTTTTAATTTACAGTAATAAAGTGTTGAACGATGTCTTTTTATGGTTTAATTTTGTAATATTGCAATTCTCTTATCATCTTATTAACTTTCTCCCTTTGTGCTGAAGTTGTTATCTCATCAGGCAATACCAGATTTATTGCCATTTCTACCAATATCTATGACAGAAAATAATTTTTTTCTCGATTTTTAGTTTTTATCTATTTTCCTCTGGTGTCATCACTAACTAATAATTAATTTATAATACTTACTAACAAAATAACTTCCAAATAAATTAAAAAAATTAAAGATTACATTCATAACCTAATAAATCACAATAAACCCTAAACAAACAATTAATCTAATCTAAAACTTACTAACAAAATTAATAAAATTTACATTCATAACTTGAGAAGTCACGATAAATATTAAACTAAACAAATAATTTATAATAGTGACTAACAAAATAACTTTAAAATAAATAAAAAATAAAAAATGATAAACAAACTATTCAATACTAACAAAATAATTTATCCTCATCATAATCCATTCTATTTAAAAATAAAAAACAAAAATATTTTATCCTTATTTTTTCTTCTCCTTTCTTTCTTCTTTTCTTTCTTCTCCCTCTCTTCTTCCTTCTCTTTTGCTATTTTTTTAAACCTTCATTCTCTTCTTCAATGGGACCATTAAAAGGGCCCTAAAATTGGACCATTGGTGCTGCCTATAAGATAGGCACCACCCCTTATATATCAGTTTTGTATTTGTACACTCATATTAGACTTGGAAATTTTGTACAAGTGGTGCCACTAATGTAAATGACACCACTAATAAAATAATATTTTTAAAAAAAAAAATAAATTTTATTAAAAAAATGGTGATGTCGCCTATGAGAAAGGCACCTTCCCCTAAACATACCATTTTGATATT
This sequence comes from Gossypium arboreum, assembly GCF_025698485.1. NCBI lineage: Eukaryota > Viridiplantae > Streptophyta > Magnoliopsida > Malvales > Malvaceae > Gossypium > Gossypium arboreum. The sequence goes on along the minus strand of NC_069082.1, from coordinate 13,262,771 downwards.
TAATCATACCGACATACTATTTTGCTATTAATTTTTTTTATAATAATCACATAAAAAAGCCATACATTTAGTTTTCTTTTACATTATATCCTACTAACACATGTGAACTTCTCATGAAATTTGTGTACCATATTTACCCATGCTAGATTTAGCCATTTTTAGCAAGGTCTTCGGGATAAGGTTTACTTCAACTTTTAGCCCAATCTTTTTGCTTTTTAGAAATTTAATCTTATTTTTTTATTCAATAGTTAAAAACTTAAAGTCCAATCGGTAACATTAGCAAAGGAAGTCCATTAAATTGTATTATGTGACATTATTAAAATAAATAAAAAAAGAACTTTTACTTGTGTGGCTAATGTTACACGCATGAAAGGCCAAATAAGTAATTAAAAATGTTGATGTTGAGTTGTAAGGTTTTTTTATCGGTCATAAGGATTTTCACAATGTTTCAAAGTATGTTAAAGTTGATATATATTTTTTGCTTATATGATTTCCACTCATTTTAAAAATGATCACGCCTACTTTTTTTTTTAAATGTTACATCAATTTTATAAATTTTGTTTAATAGTACTTTCAATTAGACTTCAAATGTTAAATTAAAAGAGTGGATGCATTAAATTTTTGAAATTAAAAATAGATAGACTAAATTTTAAATGTGCAAATAATATAAAAATTGAGAACAACAATAAGTGTCAATTAAATCACTGGTGAAAAAATAAAGACGTTTGTTCGAGTATATAATTGACATCTTGATATAAGGTCCAAAGTTTAAATCTTGAACTCATACTTTATATAATAAATAAAGGGATAAATCTTAAAATTATACATGATTGTTGCTTTAATGTGTAATTGTATATATGAACTTTGATTTTGTACAATTTATACATGACATTTTGATTTGATCCAATTCTCACAAATTAATTATTGATATAACATTATTTCATGTTTAAATATTATACACAAAATAATCATATTTATCCAATATAAAAATAAATTGATGTATTTATTTATTTAAATCAGTAATGGATTTTAGTGAGATTTAAGCAATTTAGTAATAGATTTATGAATGATAAGCTTATTTTATTTTAGGATTATGTTAGAAAGTGGAGAAAATTGTTGGAATTAACTAGAAATTAAGTTAAGCCTTATAGTTAGTTTATGTCATTAGGGACTAAATTGAATAAATTGAAAGCTATTAAAAAAATTATGTTATGGATTGGAAGCTAGAGGTCCCTAGTGAATGAATATAAAGTCAGATTTAGATTTGATATAGAATATCAAAAGATATGAGCATTTAAACATTAAGGCTTGTAGGGGCTAAAATGAATAAAATGAAATTCATGTTTAATTGATGTGTTTCCATGTGTTTGCGTGAAACTAGTATAGTTTCTACAATCTAATTTTTTGTATATAGCTAAAGGCGATGTCTAGACATTGTGAGATAAAGGAAAGACAAAGGACATAGATGAGTAGCTCTATCTCAGTTTGTGCTTTCATGACTTTGAATTCTATATATAGCCTGTTAAGTACTAATTTGACTAAGGTAACAATTGGTACCTGTCTCATGATTGGTAAGTATTTTATGTCATGGTGAAATGTTTTAACGAGATAAAAGTATATGTCTTGGTATGCATATTGTGTTTTGAAGAAAAAATATGACTACGAAATTAATGACATGTGAAATGTGATGCAATATGAAATTTGTAACACCCTAAACCCGACCTAAAAGTTTAGACCAAATCCCGGATGTTACATTGATCACTGTAGTGATCGTAGGAAAATTTTACAACATAACTATCACTTTACGAACCAGAAAAATTTATCCATTTAGTCTTTAAGTAGAAAAATTTAAGCTAGGTTTAATTTATGAACAAAATAGGATTTACGATATAAAACCAAAACAAAACTTTTACCACCGTTTTTACAAAACCTTACAGTTCAAAAATCGACTAACAAAATAGAAATTAGAAACACAAACTGAAAATTTATTTTTCATCGAGACTGCCCGAGACCTCCGCACATCGAGTCCAGCGTCAGGATTTAGAAAAGTACTTGAAAGGGGAAACACTAAGAGAGTGAGCTACTCGAGCTCAGTGTAAGCTCGAATCGAGAATAAAAACAGAACCACGAAATTCAATTCAATAGCGCAACAGATTTACAGATATTCACTAAGTCAGAAAGAAACTTGGAACTAACGTCCCAATAGAACATAACACTCAGGCACACCAAATCACACACAGACGGATAGAATACAATCAGACAGTCTAGCACCCAAAACACACAAATAGATACGTATGAAATACAGTTAAGTAATAAAACCCACCCATTTAGCCAACACACCTAACCGTCCCCGATCACACCCCATAAGAGCTGTTTAAGCTCATCCATCCAAAACATGCCACATAAGACCTCTAAGGCCTATCCAACCCTACACACCATATATGTGGTCTAAGCCACTTAGATATTAATATGCAGTAAAGCTGGCGTATGTGCTATACAGTGCAATGCGGTAATCCGCTGTACAGGCATGTTGCAATTTAAACTACCAGATCAAATAATAGTATGCAAAGAAAGTCGACGATATGTAATCTGATGATAAATCATCAGACGATTGAGTTGCGATAGAACCGCCAAATCGATCGATGTCGATCTCTCTTCTCTTCACAATCTCACCCAAAACTTTACTTTATACAAGCGTTTGTATGCATATAATCTCACAGAATAGTGACACATTAATAGACAGTTAGACAGAACAGATATACATACACACCCAGTTAATCGGTTTTAGAAACAGACATCTCACACTCATCAGTCACAAATTACACATGAACAAAAACTCATATCAAAGTCTTATTTACCTTCACTAAAGCTTAGCCAAGAGTCGAAACACATACAAACACAATTCCAGGTCAGAACGTACATAGAGCCAGTATAAGTGACTTAGGGTCACACGCCCGTGTGCTCTGGCTGTGTGGAACCGTTTAGGCTATGTGAGAGGTCAAACGCCCGTGTGAAGAGGGACAAACGGCCGTGTGGCTGAGGTACACGCCCGTGTGAAGTGAGGCACACGACCTTGTGATTATGGCACACGCCCGTGTGGAGTAAGGACATCGCTGTGGAATAGGCCGTGTAACTCACTATCTAGTTGTGCCAAAATAGGGTATAGGGTAGACACAACCGTATAAGGGTCTCACACGTCCGCGTGCCAACCAAACACGACTGTGTGTCCAAAACATACGCCCGTGTGAGATCCCTAAATCCCCAAATTAGTCACACGGCCGAGTGGCCAGGCCGTGTGGCACCATAACGCTAAATCTCTAATTCCCAATCACGCACCCTGTGTACCCAAGGTACACGACCGTGTGAAAATCGATAAAAAACCCCAAATCATCCACACGGTCGTGTGGTGCCCAAATCAGTCCAAAAACTCTAATTCCCAAAAGCACACAGCTGTGTGAATTGGCACATGCCTGTGTGGCCACTTATGTGGTCAGGAAACCACTCTAAAATAGCCTCGAAAAACATACTTTCAACCACGAAGCACTTTTCAGCCCTCGATAGTTCAAAATTATACCAAAACATGCAAATTCTAAGCATAAAAAACAGTATCACATTGGAAATAATAGATTTACGAACACTCACCCGCACATTGTCGACTTTTCATAGAGTTAAATAAAAATTCACAATTAAAATAAAAGAAGGTACGAAACCCACACCTGATTCGCAATCGGAGATGCCCGAACACTAACTCAACGACAAAGAAGCAAGGCTCTTAAAAGTTCCCCAACAAAAACCGTTTTCAGAAAGAGAGAAAAAAAAGAAGAAAATAATAAAGAAGAACAAAAAGAAAGAAAAAGAGGAACGTTCACCCAAATACAAAAACAAGAATAAGTAATTTATATATTACTTACAACTAACTGCTACTTAACAAAACAAAACAAATTGAATTAAACAAATGTTCCTTCACAATGCACACACAAAGACTCGAGCCTAGGACCTCAAGGTAAGATAAATTTCACTCGTCCACCAGACCAGTAGGCCCATTTTGACACTTAAATGTGCCACTAAACACAATAGCGCAATCTCCTCATTGACCTTAACCACAAAAAACTCAAAACTTCTAACCCCAAAATCTAGGGTGTTACAACTCACCCATCCTTCAAGAAATTTCTTCACTGAAATTTCCAACTAATAGAGCGAAGCTATAACGCTAGCTACCCCACTACGCTCCCGCTGCGCAGTCTAGTCCCAAAACACTACCACACTAAACTTGAACTCAAGATCACACACACACACACACACCTAGAACATATAACTAATGAAAGTGATACACAGTTGTCATACACAATTACTATGCTCTAGTCAACACATCAAAACATTCACCACTATACCTGTCTCAAAATTGTCGAGGACATTCTCGGATCTGATGCTCTGTGGACCTGCATCTAAGATACGCTCCTAACTTCTTCCAATAGTCACCTAAATGATACTTCTTACAGTGCCTACAAACTGATACGCTCGCCTCATTACCAGAACCATCTACATGACCTTTACTAACACCCAACTGCGTTCTTGTACGCTTTGCAAATTGAGGCTCCAACCTCAAAAGACTATGATCCCTCTTCTTCCCACAATCTACACACCTACCTTGAACTAACTCTCTATTCTTCTCTAAACTAACCTCGAAAACTTTCTCTAACACCTTTCTCACCACCCGAGTCAATGCCTCGGTACCAATTTATGGGTTATCGCTACCCGAAACTAACAGGACCGTATTGTCTTTTGACTCCTGAACAAACTTACGTCCCGAAAAAGTAGACTACTCATCGCGATCTTGTTTACCTTCAGAATCCATATCAGCTTTGTTCCTAACTTAGAATATCTACATTTTTAGAGAACAAACACAGAATAAATACAAAATTCTACATTTCCAATTTTACAGTTTTGAATTTCTACCTGGACCAGCATCGGAGTCTCAAACAGTTCATTTTCATAAAATATTTCCCAAAACACAAATCGTTTCAGCTTACTATGGCAAAGTTTTTCAATTTTTTTCAAAAACAATTACATGCTAACACGATTATGTAGAAACACAGGCCGAGTTTTTGAAAATCTGGCTCTGATACCACTAAATGTAACACCATGAACTCGGCCTAGAAGTTTAGACTGAATCCCAGATGTTACATTGATCAACGTAGTGATTGTAGGAAAATTTTACAAACATAACAATCTCTTTACGAACCTAAAATATTTATCCATTTAGTCTTTAATTAGAAAAATTTAAGCTAGGTTTAATTTATGAACAAAATAGGATTCACGATATAAAACCAAAATAGAACTTGTACCGCCATTTTTACAAAACCTTACAGTTTAAAAATTGATTAACAAAATAGAAATTGGAAGCATAAACTAAAAATTTATTTTTCATCGAGACTGCCCGAGACTTTCGCACACTGAGTCAGCATCAGGATTCAGAAAATTACCTGAAAGAGGAAACATTAAGGGGATGAGCTACATGAGCTCGGTGTGGTTCGAATCGAGAATAAAAATAGAACCACGAAATTCAATTCAATAACGCAATAGATTTATAGATATTCACTAAGTCAGAAAGAAACTTGGAACTAACGTCCCAACAGAGCATATCCTCAAGCACACCAAATCACACACAGACGGACAAAATACAGTTAGATAGTCTAGCACCCAGAACACACAAATAGATGTGTATGAAATGCAGTCAAGTGATAAAACCCACCCATCTAGCAAACACACCTTTCTGTCCCCTGATCACACCCCATAAGAGCTGTTTAAGCTTATCAACCAAAACAAACCACATAAGACCTCGAAGGCCCATCCAACCCTACACACCATATATGTGGTCAAAGCCACTCAGATATTAATACACAGTAGAGCTGGTGTATGCGCTATACAGTGCAATGCGGTAATCTGCTGTTTAGACATGTTGCAGTTTAAACTGTCAGATCAAATAATAGTATGTAGAAAAGCTGATTTACACGCAGTACAGTGCGATAAATCGCTGTACGATTGAGTTACAGTAGAACTGCCAGATCAGATTAGTATTAGTCTTCCTTCTCTTTGCAATCCCACCCAAAACTTTACTTTATACAAGTGTTTGTATGCATAAAATCTCACAGAATAGTGACACATTAACAGACACGTAGAGAGAACAAATATACACAAACACCTAGTTAACCGGGTTTGGATTCGAACATCTCACACTCACCAGTCACAAATTACACATGAGCAAAAACTCGTATCAAAGTCTTATTCACCTTCACTAAAGCCTAGCCAAGATTCGAAACACATACAAACACGATTCCAGGTCAGAACACAGACAGAGCTAGTACAAGTGACTTAAGGTCACATGCCCATGTACTTTGGCCATGTGGAATCGCCTAGGCCGTGTAAGAGGTCAAATGCCTGTGTGAAGAGGGGCACACAGTCGTGTGGTTGAGCACGCCTATGTGAAGAGAGACACACGGCCTTGTGACTGAGGTATACACCCGTGTGGACTAGGGACATGGCCATGGGAACAGGTCGTGTAACTCACTGTCCAGTTGTGCTAAAATAGGCTACAGGGCAGACACGGCCGGGTCTCACAGGCCCGTGTTCCCACCAGACACGACTGTGTAAGGGTCTCACAGGCCCATGTGCCCACCAAACACGGTCGTGTGTCCAAAATACACACCCGTGTGTGATCCTTAAATCCCTAAATTAGCCACATGACCTAGTGGTTAGGCTGTGTGGTACCATAACGCTAAATCCTAATTCCCAATCACGACGCCCGTGTATCTAAGGGACACGACCGTGTGAAAATCGAAAAAAATCCCTAAATCAACCACATGGCTGTGTGACTAGGCTGTGTGGCGCCAAAATCAGCCCAGAAACCCTAATTCCCAAAAGCTCACAGTCATGTGAATCAGTACACGCCCGTATGGCCACCCGTATGGTCATGAAACCACCCTAAAATAACTTCAAAAAATGTGCTTTTAGCTACAAAGCACTTTCCAGCCCTTGATGGTTTGAAATTATACCAAAACATACAAATTCTAAGCATAAAACAACAATATAACATTGGAAATAACAAATTTGCGAACACTCACCCACACATTGTCAACTTTTCAGAGAGTCGAATAAAAATTTCGTAATTAAAATAAAAGAAGGTAAGAAACCCACACCTGATTCGCAATCGGAGATGCCTAAACACTGACTCTACGACTAGAAAGCAAGGCTCTTCAAATTTTGCCAAGCAAAAACCATTTTCAAAAAGAGAGAAAAAAAGAAAATAATAAAGAAGAACAAAAAGAAAGAAAAAGAGGAACGTCCATCCAAATATAAAAACAAGAATAAGTAATTTATATATTAACTTACAACTAACTGCTACTTAACAAAACAAAACAAATTGAATTAAAAAAATGTTCCTCCACAACGCACACACAAAGACTCGAACCTAGAACTTCAAGGGAAGATAACTCTCACTCGTTTACCAGACCAGTAGGCCCATTCTGACACTTAAATACGCCACTAAACACAATAGGCAATCTCCTCATTGACCCGAACCACCAAAAACTCAAAACTTCTACCCCCGAAATCTAGGGTGTTACAAAATTGGTATATGAAAGCATGGTATTGATATGCAATTGATAATGAAAATATTATTCAATGAATGCATGGATGATATGTGAACATGTATGTATCAAAACATTGTATACCCTACTAAACAATCTCGGATAGAGTTGAGTATAGTTGGCATGCCAGAGAATTAGTATATGGGGTTTACTTCGGTTTATACCGATGAGGTACTAAGTGCACATAGCTTCAAACCTACCAATAATATTCTAAGTAAATATATATTAATTCAATTTATGTTGATGAGGCGCAAACACATATTACTTTGAATGTACTGATGAGCACTGAGTGTAAATTATATTCGTGTGATGGTTGGACAATTTGTGTATTCATCTTAAGTTTGAGTCCGGTTAATAAAGATTATAAATAATGTGATATGCTAAATGACATTGTATATTGAGTGTTAAATGTTGATAATTCATATGAATATTAACGTATTGAAAGATAGAATGTGAAAAACATGTGATTCGAAAATTACAAACCCTGAGGGCTGATAAGGTTATAAAACAAATCAATGGATTTTATTGTGAAATGAGATATGAATATGTATATATGATATGCCTTGTGCTTCATGTAATTGAGATGGTATTGTAATAGTATGATAGTTGAGTTCAATATGTTAATAAGTGACATGTTAAAACAAACGTAAATGCATAAATATAAAAGGCATAAGACAATAAATGTTGACATGGTTTATATTTAAACGAACTAGATATTTAGTGTATATGCTTAACTTGATTATACTTTTTTATCTTGTTTTCATATTATGTTAGCACTATTGAGCTCTATTACTTAGAGTATGGTTTTATTTATTTCTGTACGCAGGCATTGATTAGATCACGAGGTTGCTAGATGTCGACAGCATCCATGACTCAATCCTCAACTTAGTAAAGTTTCTTATTTCTTTTGGTACATTTTGTAGCAGGTTGGCATGTAGCTACTGTCATAACTTGATCTTTGGGTCCATTTTGATGTTATGATAACTATTAAGCTAGTGACTTCTAATTAAAGTGTGAATTATATAAGTATAATGGTGTGTAATTATGGAATGCTGTGAATATAATGGTTTGCATGATCCTATTACTATGTTTAGGCTATATTTGATGTGTTACTTGTTAATTCTAGTGTCGTAAGTATAGTATTTTCGTTTATGTACACTTGTATTTTTTAATAAATTGGTTTAATAAAATATTCATTGATTACATTAATACCCTTTCTATATTGTCCTTAATGTTTTTGCACACAAAGCAAAATGGAAGCAAATATTGGCTCACTGGTTATCTAACATTTAACTAATACTAAGCGGTATTACTTGGTCGGATTGTAATACGGAAAGATAACTTGTATTAGTAGATGAACCTAAACATGTCCTTAGTCTAATAAAAAATGAGCAAACTAATTATGTAACAGCCTCATACCTGACCTACTTTCTAGGTCCGAGCATCGGAATGTTACATTTGTTGAAACAACTTTAAATAAATTTAGTTCAAATACTCTTTCTAATCAAGTTAACATAATAATTTGCAGTTAATATAAAATTTTTGATTTCATTCCAAGTTTTATTCAAGCTTTTGTTAGATATTTCAACAATTTATAGGCCATTTAGGACTTATTTGTAAACTCTTCAAACTTCAGGGGTAACGTCCCGACGTCAGGATCTATACATCTCGATGTGACAGTCTGACTTGGGATCATCGCGACATGCACTATGTTTTCTTAATTTCTCATTGTTTTCAATTTTTGTTACAATCTAGTACCAACTTCCTATTTCACTTTTTACTTCATTCAACAAATCATTCTTTCATATAAACTATTCTCAACTCTTAGCATCATACAATTATACTAAAATACTATATTTACACTTTTTTTCAATTTAATCATTATACCATATAATTCACTATTATTCATATGCATCTACTTCCAATTTCAACAATATATGATTCTCAATCAAATTATAAGATTACACAACTATTAAAGTTTTACAAATAAGTCTATTCATACATTATATAACAATTATTTATTTAATATTTCAACAAGTCATTTAAACTACTCTTATATCTATTAGCAAATCTTTCACTTATAACAATTTCTTAGCATTATACTCTTTTACTATTTTCCCCTTCTCCTCCTCTCTATTCCTCATCCTTTTGTATAGATAGATAGATAGATAGATAGATAGATAGATAGATAGATAGATAGATAGATAGATAGATAGATAGATATGAACCTTTGATTTTTAGGCATAACAATTTTTAGAAAGGTTTTCCACTTGGGTAGCAGTCACTAAATTATTTATATCTTTGTCTAAAATATTCTAAATTAAGATCCACTCATTGTTTTTGAAACTAGACTCAATGAAATTTCTACCATAAAAATTTTAGAATTTCTACATAAACCAATTAATAGAGTAAATTCTTTAGATTTTCCCTTTTTTCTGTAGCTAAGCAACTTTGACCATTCTCCACTAAAAATTAATTATCTTTAAGTACAAAACTCATATTATGTTTCTATTTGTTTCTCTTGAAACTAAACTAATCAATTAAGCATATAAATTTTATCTCCTAAACATTTTTTTACAATTTGTAATGATTTTCCAATCGAACAAGGAACCCAAATTTATTCTGATATTGTCTCACAAGAATTTAGATATCTCATAATTTACAATTCTATTACTTACATCATTTCTTTTATTTAAAACTAGACTTAGTAAGATTTAATACCATAGTTAATTAAACCTCTAAATTGATCTTTAAAAGTTTTGATGAATTTTCAAATTTGAACCACTGTTGCTGTAACAGTCCGATTTAGACCTTAATCGGAATAGTGGTTTCAGGACCAAAAATTCGAGTCAGAAAAATATTTTAATGTTATTTTTGTTTTTATAATATGTGAATTAGCATGTGTGAAAGTTCCGTAAGAAAATTTGATCATTTGTGTGCTTAATTTGTGAAAAGGACCTAATCTCGAAAATGTAAAAGTGGCCTTCTATTTGTGAAAGTGCTTATTTGATATGTCTTTGTAAATGAAAGGTCCTTATGATGCAATTGGACCATTAACATGGTTAATGGACATTAGTGACCTTAATATATGAGATTTTATAATGTTTTACTATAAGGGCAAATTGGTAAAATGAATAATTATGATAATGAAAATAAACTAAAAGCATGAAATAAGACATTATGTGTTCATCCATAGCTGAAATTAGCAAAGAAAAAGAATAAGAAAAGCTTTTAGGGTTCGGCTAAATAATTTAAGGATTAAGGTATGTGTTTTGATTCGCTTTTGATAATTTTTATGTTTTTGTGATTGTTGCTTAGTAATCCATCAAGCCCATGTCTCAATTTCTAATTTTTTTGATTTTGAGTTATGCCATTGATGAAATTATAAGTTTTGTGAAGTTAGTTGTTGATAAATGGAAGATATGTTTTGGGTTAACATGTTTTGTCTTTGAATTTTTGATGAATTTGAGTAATTTGGACTAAATTGTGAAAATGAGATTTTGAGGGACTAAAATGTGAAATAAATGAAATATGTGGGCTTGTATGAGCTATAGGAATATTCGGCCAAGTATATGTCTAAAGAAATTTTATATTTTGTGATTTTATGAATTAGGGACTAAATTGTTAAAATGTGAAAATGAGAGGGTAATTTGTAAAGTGCCCTAAATATGCATATTTGGATTGAATTGAATGATTTGGTGAATAAAAGAGTTAAATTTGAATTGATTTAGATCAAGAACCAAAGAAAACGAAATTAGATCGGGGAAAGTCGAAAGTCTTCGAGTAGTCGATTTCATCTATTCGAATCTGTATGAGGTAAGTCAATATACAAATAAATGTTTTTTGAATTAAATTACTATCAATTATATGCTATTGAATATGATGAATGATTATATGATTTGAGAAATATGAGACATCTGAGAAAATATCGACAAATTTTCGACATTCGAAAAGCCCCGTACAAACCTTAGGAATAGTTAGGATACATATGTCATGACATAGGATCCGATATGTGTTTTTGTGTAAGACCATGTCAGGATGTTGGCATCGACTTATGATTTACGTGTAAGACCATGTCTGGGACATCAGCATCGTATTTGATTTCGTGTAAGACCGTGTCTAGGACAGTGGCATCGATATTTGTTTACATATAAGACCACATTTGGGACGTTGACATTGTACAAGCTTTCCAAGCTATCCACGTATCCTTATGATTCAAAACGGTTCAATGGGCATTCCAAGAAATGAATGATTATATGTGATGTATATCTGATTTAGGTACATTCGAAATGTATACTATGTTTGAGAATAAAAGGTAAGTATATGTACAAGTGATGATATATGTTATAAGTATGAGAAAATATGCTATATGTGTAAATGAATTGGGGATATGTCAAATGTATATGAACTATGTGGTTTGAGATAGTATTTGGCCATAGAGTATATGTAATTTGATGATGCTATCATGTTTTGAATGTTAAGTTTATTTGTATATAGCTTACTAAGCTTTTGAAAGCTTACTCTGTGTGTTTTTCAACTGTTTTATAGATATCAGAGCTATCGGAAGCTCAAGGACCATCACCACACTATCGAACCTTATTTTGATAACTTTTGAAAATGTATATATTGAAGCATGGCATGTATAGGATAGAAGTGTGTAAATATGTTTGGTAATGTATATATTTAGCCATGTGATTTGGCTTGGTTTTGGTTGTGTATATGAATATGTTTTTGGTATGAATTATGTGATGTAATTATGCTAATATGATATGTTCTTGAATGGTCGAGGGAATAGGTCATTTTGGGTAAGTTTGTGGTAAGTGTTTATTTTAGAGTTGGGTAAGTTTTGGCATGAGATTGAATAAAGCAAATTTAAGATTGTGAATAATATGTTTTGGCATGATTTTGGCTCATGATTTGGTATGATTCGGAATGGTGAATAAGTATGAATTTGGTTGGTAATTATATGACACTATAAGTGTATGTATTGGTTGTGAAATGGTTGAGCATTTGGTATGCAATTGATGTTTATTTGTTGCTTGTATGGAGGACCATTAATGGGTGGCAGATTAGCCTTGTAAATGGCCTATTTTTCCCCACACGGGCAGGGACATGGGCGTGTGTCTCAGTCATGTTGCTCAATGGCTATTTTGAAATGAGCCTAAACAGACCGCATGGTCACACACACGGGCGTGTGCTAGGCTGTGTGGCCAAGTAAGTTTCGAGCATGGTTTAGACACACGGACGTGTGACTGGCCATGTGACTCAAGTCAGTAACCCCCCTAATTTTCACATGGCCTGGCATACTGGCATGTCTTGTGGTCATATGGACAAGTCAGTATGTATGCCCTATTTTGGCACGGCCTAGACACACGGGCGTGTCTAATGCCATGTGAGGCACACGACCTATTTACACTGGCTTATGACCTGTACAAACTTTGAAAAATTGTTTAAGTTTCAAAAACTTTTGAATGAACTCGGTTTAGTCTTGACCCCTTTCTAATGCATGTTTAAGGTCTCGATGACCTATATAAGTCGAAATTATGATAATGTTTGACTATGATTGTGGATAATGTATATGAATTGTTCGTAAAATATTCTGATTTGTCTGGTAACACCTTTAACCCTAGTCCGGCAACGGATACAGGTTAAGGTGTTACAGTTGCTGTCCAAAAATTGTTTTGGTGATAATATTTACTTTTTTCATGGTTCTTTGCATTAACTGTTTTAGTGATAATATTTTTATTATTATTAAATTTATTCATTTATATTTACATATTTATATCATACTCATTTCTTTACCTTGAAACTTCTCATTATACAAATGATATTTCTCTCTTTCACTTGAAACTTGATGTTTCTACATATCATACTCTATCAATTATTTTCTATCTCTACTATTTCAATTAAATTTCACGTGTTATGTATTTAATTTTAATATTTTTAACTTAACTCATAGAGATACAACTAAAGTTAATATGAAAACTTACCTCTTTTGACAAGAATTCCTTCTCTTCTATTTCTTTCTCAACTTCATCACTATCTTACTCTTGTCTTCTAATTTTCTTCACTTCCATCTACTTATTTCTTGCTTCTAAATTATGGAACATACTCTCTAGGATCTCTAATTCATCTTTCTTCTATGTTTCCTATGGAAATTATCAAGAATTTTGGGTTATATAGTGAGATTTCATGACAAATGACTAAATTATAAAGAAATCAAAGTTTCTTTCGTTCTTTGGTCTTTCTCACGTTGGAAAGATGAAGACTTTCTTTTATATTAATATTTCATAATTAAAATATTAATAAATATCTATATAATATTTAACAAATTAAATAATTCAAAATATCACTAACATCATCATTTCATTCCAAAATTATCTTTCCTGCCAAATAGCCATTTTTCCCTTTATGTTTCTTTAAAATTCCATCGTTGAATTCTTACTTACTTTTGATAAAATTGCAATTTAGTCCGTCATATTTTTTTAACTTATTCAATGTGACACCCCTCACCCGTATTCAATGTCGAAATAGGGTTACAGATCATTACCGAACTTATAGCACAGAAAAATAGTACATTTCACATACATTTTTCAAATATAATATTTCATCATTCAAAACCATTCACATCATCCCTAATACAAGCCTACAAGGCCCAAAACATGTATTCGAGAAGGTTCGAGACTAAACCGAAAACTTAGGAAATTTTTATAAAACTTAGAAAATTTTCCAAAATACAGGGGACACACGCCTGTGTGGCTCGACCGTGTGTCTGACACAGCCAAAGACACGCCCGTGTCACAGGCCATGTGGACATTCGAAATGGAAGCAAATGGCTGTGTTCCAGCATGTGTCTGACCCCATGTAACTCTCTAACTTGGGTCACACGGCCAACACACACGCCCGTGTGCCCTAAAAATGGCCACACACGCTCTTGTGCTAGGCCGTGTGCTGGGTCGTGCCAAACCTCTAGGGTATATGACTTATGCCACATAGACAAGACACACGCTCGTGTGCTGGGTCGTAAGGAGCATACTGACTTGATTTCAATTTCAACACCAAGGGGCACAAAATCATGTAACCTAACCGTGTGTCACACATGGCTGAGACACACGCCCGTGTCTCTGCCTGTGTGGATAAAAATAGGCTATTTACCAAGCCATTTGCCACCCAATTTGCATGTACTACATCAAACTCAAATGGCACAGTTCATAGCATAAAAATAGGCATTTTAATAACCTCAACCAACATAATTCATATCATTTTAATACCAACAAATTCAAATCACACCAATACATCAATATACCATTCAATTTCATACAAAAATTCCTAATCTAAAATCATCAATATAAATACTTTCAATTCTGCATCATTTTGTCTAATCTCATAAACATACCAACTTCACTTCTCAACCATTTGCTATCTATAATACTTACTATCATCAAGCATCACATAACTATCATCCAACACATCCCACAAACCATAAGCACATACATATACATGATCAACTATACCAAAATAAGCCAACTCTGTGGCTATATACAAAACCAAAACATTAACATTTACAAGCCATTTCAAATGGCTAAATTCATTAACAGTACATATATCAACATGACCAAAGTTCCTACACATGCCATATACTTAAGATATTTAAGTTCATAAGTCAAAGTGATAGTTGGATAGTGTGATGAAGTCTCCGACAATCCCGAATCTGAGCTAGCTTTGATTTCACTATAAAACACGGAAAAGTAAACAAAGTAAGCTATAAAGCTTAGTAAGCTCGTACGAAAATATTAAACAAAACTCACCATTTAATTTACCATTCAAAATATGTATACAACATACCACAAAATAATTAACCACAATGTTAATATGTATTCAATCATTTAGATAACCATGAGCTCAATTCTTTCATATTTTAGATGCATATACAATTTCCGTACATACTTGTACTAATACGTATCTATTCTTACCATTTTATATTTTCGATATACTCGTTGAACCATTTGGAATACTATCGGATACTCAGGAATCTCGCACCCTAAGTGCCACATACATAGCCGAAGCTATCTCAATCTCGTATCACATATAATTCTTACACTAAAGCTATTAACGGGTCTGCTCACACAAGCTAACGGTCATGATGAAGCTACACGATGCTGCTCACACAAGTTGACGAGTATCCGCAACACATACTGGATAACTCATCCACCAGTAGGACGTACGGACCAACACCTAATCACATTGTAACCCTTAATGACATGTCATTTGTATACTAAACTATTCCTAAGGTTCAATCGGGACTTCACACTTTCCGAATTGTCATCGTATGTGTCCGTAAGGTTGTATTAACAATTTATGCAATATCAAAGCATTTAAGACATAATTATAACAATACTTATTACATATGAACTTACCTCGGATGCAAAAATGGCAAAATGAGTCTATTAATCCAAAACCTTGTTCTTTCCCCGATCTAAGCCCGTATTTCACTTTTATTGATCTATATAATATCAAATTTAGCTTCTTTAATTAGCTCTCTATTCAATTTAGTCCAAAACACACATTAAGGCACATTTACACTTTTGCCCATAATATTTCAACATTTTTACAATTTAGTCATTATGTCATAAAATCACAAATTCATGCAATTCAAGCAAAACCCGTGCTATCCAAATTTCAATTAAATCCCTAGAAGCCCATATTTTTCATTTATTTCACAATTTAACCACCAAATTTCAAAATTTCACAAATTAATCCCTAATTGGACATTTTACTAAAAATCACTTAACAAATGTTGTTTATCTAACAAAAAGCATGCATTTTCTACCATTTAACATCAAAATACACCAACATTCATCAATGGAAAAATCCTAAGCCTTTAAAAATTTTTCAAATTAGTCCCTAGGCTAGCTAGATTAAGCTACAATGATCTCAAAAACATAAAAATCATTGAAAACGGGACAAAAATGAACTTACAATTCAGCTTGCAAGTGATTGAACCCTAAAATGGAAAAAATTGGTTTCTTCTTCTTCAATATTCGATTGAAGATGATGGCTAAAAGATGATAATGTATTTTTGTTTTATTTACTTAGTCTTTATTTAATTATTTACTATTATAACCTTTAATTAAACATTAAAAATCACTTAATATATGCCCATAAATGTCCACCCAAATTAACAATGGTTTAATTACCACATAAGGACCTTCAATTTAATAATTCATAGCTATTAGATACCTTTAACTAATAGAACACAAATTCTACACTTTACGCGATTTAGTCCTTTTTATGAAATTAAGCACTCAAACGATAAAATTTCTGAACAAAAGTTTCACACAATTATTTTATCATGCTGTAAAAATTAAAATAATAATAAAATAATTATTTTGACTTCAGATTTGTGGTATCAAAACCATTTTTCTAATTTGACTAAAAAATGGGCTGTTATATTCAATTTAGCCCCTACACACCAATTTCATGTCATAAGAAATAAACTTCTTTTCAATTTTAGTCCCACATGTAACCTACCTAATTAACATGTGATTAAATGTTAATTAGGAGGGTTCAAGAACTCAAATTAGTACTGGGAAAAAATGGGCAAGAACCAAGAAACAAAACAACCCCCTTTCTTGCACATAGGCGCATGTACCATCACTCGTGGTGGCCAAATTCAGGGCTAATTTAAAAATGATTTAAAGATCCATTAACAATATGGAAAAATAAATTTAAAATATTTAGAATTCCTTTAAATTCTAGATCTATAAATTTAGATTTTTAATTGACAAGATTATTCAACAAATTAAAGAAAGAAGAGATCTTACACAAGCTAGTTGAGAGAAACAACAATGGCACTTTCTCGGAAATGTTCAAGATCGATCTTGGAGTTAAATATTTCATATTTGGGGCTGATTTTAATGAGGAAAAATACCAGCAAGATGGTGGATAATATGTTAACAAATCTTAAGCTAAAAAGAAAAAGAAAGAGATGGTGAAACTAGGTGAAGGTGACGATAACAATGGAGGAAGAAAGAAAATTGAAGATAAAGGAGGAGAGGAGAGGTTTAACACCACTTAATCGAGTCCTACAGCGGGATAGCGTACGAGGCATTACCGAACTTCAACATACATATACATGCAAAAATCGGGCCAAAAAATTTCTTTTAATTCAAAACTTTTCAAACACATTCATGATGTCCCATACACAGGCCTACGAAGCCCTAAACATGTATTGAATGTGGTTAGGGACTAAATCTAGAACCATAGAAAGTTTTGGGAAATCTAAAAAAATTTTCCATAACAGAAAGTCACACGCTCGTGTGGACTCAGGAACACGCCCATGTGCCTTCGACACGCCCATGTCCTCTGGCCGTGTAACTCTCTGAATATGACATCAACAACTAAATTAAACCACACAGCCAAGCCACACGCCTGTGTGCTAAGGCCATGTCCCCCACATAGTTGAGACACACGGCCGTATCTCAGCCCGTGTGGCCAACACTTAGTGTAACAGCCCAATTTAGATCCTAATCGGAACGGTGGTTTCGGGACCATGAATTCGAGTCAGAAAAATATTTAAAAATTATTTTCTAAGTTTATTTTGTGTGAATTTACTTCTGTGAAATTTTTGTGATTTAATTTTATCGTTTGGGTGTCCAATTAAATAAAAGCACTTAATCGCATAAATTGAAAATTTTGTAGTTTAATTTATAAAGGGACGATTTGTTATTGGATTTTTAAGTGGTAAATAACCCATTGATTTATTATATGGACGACAATAGGCTTGCAAAATATGGTTTTTTTATAAGTTCATTAAGGGTAAATTAGTAAACAAATAATAAAAGTTAATATATTATAAAACATGTCATAAAACATTAGCATTTATATTTTATTTCCACCATAGCCGAAACATAAATAAAAAAAAAAGAAAGGAAGCTAGGGTTTGGTTGATTCTAAGCTCAATCAAGGTAAGTGTTTAGCTTGGTTTTTGATAATTTTTACTTTTTTGAGATCGTTGCTTCGAGTGCTACAAAACCCATACTTGAATTTTTTATTTTGGTGAAAATTTTGAGTTATGTCATTTTTGAGAGCTTGTGATTTTTGTTGTTTGATGATGAAATATGAAAGATATGTTTTAGATTAAGATTTTTTATAATGGAATTTTTGATGATTTTGAGTAATTAGGACTAAATTGCAAAAATAATAATTTGAGGGACTAAAAAATGAAATAAATGAAATATATGGATTTACATGAGTATGGGTAAAATTCGGCCCAACATGGGTATGTGAAATTTTGTTTATTTTGTTTTTTGTGCAATAGGGACTAAATTGTAAAAAGTGTAAATGTCAGGGGAAAAATGGTAATTTTCACATTTATGTTTTTTGGACTAAATTGAATGAAAATATGTTTGAGTGAGCTTAATTTGAATATTTTTATATCAAGAACCAAAGAAATCAAATTTGGATCGGGGGGAAATGAAAGTTGTCGACTAGCTGTCCCGTTCCATTTTACGTCGTCCGAGGTAAGTCTATAAGCAAATAGGTGTACTATATTTAAATTAAAAGCTAAGTATACATGTTGGAATGAAATGTATGAAATTGTGTAAGCTATGGCCGAATGTGAATAAGTTTGGCTGCTATATTTCCGAATTCGTTTTGACCGAGTTACAACGTCCGAAAGCCTCGTATGAACCTTAGGAATAGTTAGGATACATATGTCACGACATAGGATTTTGATTTATGTGTGCAAGTAAGACCATGGCATCGATATGTGACTCCGATATATGTGTGCGAGTAAGACCCTGTCTGAGACAGTGGCATCGATTTGTGATTACATGTAAGACCACGTCTGGGACGTTGGCATTGTACGATATACGTGTGATTATTAGAGTGTCCTATCCAATTCCAAACGATTCATCGGGCTATGATAAGATATGAATGTACATGTTGAATAAGCTAAATGACCAGGTATAGAATAGGTTGTTATTACTTGTGATAAGGTAAGTAAGTACTTAATGTTGTTACAATTGACTTATGAGGTAAATATAGAATGTGTAAAATTATAAAAGTGTGTTAGATTTTGATATGCATAATGTGACTGTCTTCGAGATGATACGTGTTATATATATATATATATTCGGCCATTTAGGTAATATGTGTACTTAATGATATATTATGATACCTGAGCTTGTGTTTATGAGAATATGTATATTTGACTATCTAATGACATAATGGCTTGTAAGTGTAAGGTAAATTACTTTAGTTTGGTTAAATGAGCATTCATGCAAGGTGGGAATTACGTACGAAAGAGTATCATTAACGAAATTTGTAGTTTAGGATTAAGCATAATAATACTAAAGTAATTCGATCTAGTTTAAAATGAATTGGTTATATTATTAGACTGTTTATTTGCTTATGACCTACTAACCTATGATAGCTTATTTTGTGTGTTCGTTTTTACTTTGTTTTATAGATTTTGGAGTCAAGCTACAAGCTCGGGGACTGTCAGCAAAGTACATCACACTATTAGCTATTTCGGTACCTTTATAAGTTAAACTCGGATTATGGCATGTATAGGCTGAACTGTGCTTGAGATGCTTAATTTTGGTTTGTGTAACTATGAGCCATGCGAAAATGGCTTAATACTTAGTTATGCTTGTTTTTTTTAATGCGTTGTTTTGATGATGGTTATGCTTAGGTATGATTTTGGCATTATGTTTATTATATATATTCAAATGAATGATGGCTTGATTAAAATGTTTGATACGATAGATTTTGGTAATTTAGCTTAGATGAAGGAATTATAAGGTAATGCTTTGGAAATAGTTGGTGATTTTGGATATGTGCATTTGGTTGATTTCGGTTATGACATATGGATAAATATGTATGCTTTTGAACTCGGTTGTGGTTTGTGATATTTTACAAGTTCATTATGTATGCTTAAAGTAAAGGAATTTTCTATAAGTTTTGTAGGTATGTTATACATGATTTTAAATATTCATAAGTATATAATATATTGGTATGATGTTTATATATATTAAATAATATATATTTGTTATGTATTTAACCTAAGGTATAAAACATATGAGTGACATGTGTGTTAACAAAATGGATGTATTCGGCAATTGCAATTGAAAATGGATAAAATGTTATATGAATTACATACCTTAGTAAGTTATAAAACGACTTTGTTATATCATAAATGTGATTATCTAAAATGGTTAGTTATTGATATGAAATTTAATATATGACTTGTTGTATAAACTTTGCTTAGAATTAATATTATGATAAGTTTGCATATTTGTTTATTGACGAATACAATTAATAAGTATGCATATATATATATATATATATATATATATATATATATGTTGATAGCTTAATATTTATGTAGCAAGTTGATGCATATATTCGAATGGAATTTATACTTTTAATTCGGTTAAAAAAAGCAGTGTATGTTAGTATAATGTGTTTGGCTAAGTAAATAATTATATATGGTTGATTGATATGATTTGATAATTGGTTTATTTTGGTAAACATGTGGTTTTGATAATTGTGTGGCTTATTCAAGTTAAGATTATGACTGAATAAGTGCCTATTTGATTGGTTTGACATACGAGGTTAAAACTTGATAGTATGCATACACGATTTGATAATGATATGAAAATATTTGGATATGAGTTTAAAACTCGATATTCGTGTTTTCTTATAATGTTGACTGAATATAAACTTAGAGGTTATATGATTTATTGTATCAAAATATGAAAGTTCGTTATGAGTTGTATTTGTTCGGTACTGTCTCGTAACCTATTCTGGAGACGGATACGAGTTAGGGGTGTTACATTTTGTTAGTATCAGAGCGACAGTTTAGTCAGTTCTAGGACTAACATAGCGCGTGTGAGTTTAGCTATACATGCCATATTATATACTGCGATAGTGTGATGACTTTTGACAATTGAAAATATGTTTTCATATAGTAAATGGATCCCGATAGAGCTGTAGCTGATGATGTAGAGAGTGTTGCGCCTGCTCCTACAAAAGGGACAGCGTTGGCTGATTCTCGACCGATTTCGAGTAACCAGGAAGGAGAGGCTAGACAAGCTTTCTACTAAATGATGAATGACTGGTTTACTCAATATATCCGGACTAACCCGGCTGCACAACAACCTCTACCCCTGACTAATCCATCTTCGATGCCTGCTGTACCTCAAGTAAGTGATCTGTTGAGATTGTATAAGCTACCTGTTGATAAAATCAAAAAACATGGGGCCAAAGAACTTAAAGCTACTGATGATGATGATGTTGAGCGGGCTGAGTTTTGGCTTGAAAATACTATCCGTGTGTTTGATGAGCTGTCCTGTACCCCAGATGAGTGATTAAAATGTGCCATATCTTTACTCCGAGATACAGCATATCACTGGTGGAATACCCTAGTATCAGTGGTTCTGAAAGAGCGAGTAACCTGGGAATTCTTTCAGACTGAGTTCCGTAAGAAATATATCAGCCAGAGATTTATTGATCAGAAACGTAAAGAATTTCTGGAGCTGAAACAGGGTCGGATGACCGTGACAGAGTATGAGCGAAAATTTGTGAGACTCAATCGGTATGCCTGAGAGTGTGTTTCTACTCAAGCCATAATGTGTAAAAGATTTGAAGATGGATTGAACAAAGATATTAAACTGTTTGTTGGCATACTGGAGATAAAAGAGTTCATAGTACTGGTTGAGCGAGCCTGCAAAGCTGAAGAGCTCGGGAAAGAGAAAAGAAAAGTTGACTTTGAAGCTAGAGATGCATGTAAAAGAACATCCGGTAAGTCATTCCAGTCGGCACCAAAGAAGTTCTGAGATGATTTCAGCCATTCCAAAGCCACTTCGGGTTATTCTAGACGAGATCAGAGTAGACCACCTACTAGCTCGAGAGCTACCTCAGTAGCTAGTGTGGGGAATGTCAGATCAAATCAACCCGAGTGTCAAAATTACGGCAAACGACATCCCGACAGTTGCAGGTTGCATGATCGGGCTTGTTTTAAATGTGGATCGATGGATCATTATATTCGTGATTTCCCAGTGTTAGCTGAAGAAAATTCAGTGCAGAATACCAGATCGGGTAATACTGTAGCTCGAGGTAGACCACCTAGAAATGCGGGTAATGCGAATCGTAGTCAAAGAGGGACTAGAGATACAACAGTCAGATCTGAGGCTCGTGCACCTGCTAGAGCCTATGCTATTCGCGCACGAGAGGAGGCTTCATCCCCAGATGTCATTACTTGTAACACCCCAAACCCGGCCTGGATGTTATGACCGGATCTGATGCGCCACATTGATGCGTTCAAAACACTTAGTTTGGAAAAGTGAGTTGGTGTTGTAAAGACACTTTTAAAAGTAAGTTTAAAGTGAATGGAAGCTGCGCACTGTAGGAAACCGGGAAGAAGAGGAGGTGAGTCCGTCGGACCGCTTAAGTACCAAGCTCTCTTGGATCCAATCCTAGACATGCACACCGCCATTGCCACACTCTAACATCTCGTATAATTTTGAGAAAACCGTTGATTATGACCACTTAAGAAAATGATTAAGGTTGCAAATCGTTTGCTTAAAATATTTATTTTTCTTGGGAAAACATTTATTTTATGGAAACTTTATGCGTCATCGTGATCTTTTAAAAACAAGTAGATTTTATAAAACGAACCCTAGTGCTAGCCATTTTAATAATCCCCAAAATATAAGTAATTAAAAAGAGCGACCTTATTACAACTTTAAGCATAATAAAATAATCCAAAATAAATGCTAAACTTATTTAAAATCGGCAATCAATCTTCATGGCCACTCTGAATCCCGCCACTCCAAGTCCGCCAATTCTAGGGCTCACCGCAAGGATGGAAGAGGAAGGGGTGAGCTTGGGAAAACTCAGTGTATCTGAAACCCATCCAAAGCCCAATTCAGCTCGAGCCCATTGGGCTGAGCCCTATTCAGATAACAAGATTACAGAGGTCAAGCCCTTTTCAAAATACTGATGTAAGGCCTTAGCCCTTTTTACATAACAAGTGTGGGCCCATAGGCCCGTTCGATAATATGAGTAACAACGGTAATAATGAATGCAAGCCCATCCGGGAGACTACTCAACCCACCAACCACTACACCGCCTGCACCAACCCTACACACCATGTGGGAATATCTCAACCCACCCAAATTACACACCACAATTAAAGAATCTTTGCTCAAATTTCAGTCGATTGAGGCAAAGCCTCCAAGACGTGGATGAACCACTTTCAATACTTCCTCCATTAATACCCCAATACCATGCAATAGATATTAATAAATGCATATCATGCAAAATACAAGAGTAATCAATCAACCAGTTCACCAATTTAAAACCCTAGGGTATATCGGTAATTTTGCTCTTTTAGGGTAATTTCGGTAATTTTGCTCTTTAGGGTAATTTAAATGATCTCGTTGCTTTGCACAAGCTAATTCAGTAATTTTATCGTTTTATGCAATTTGATTCCACCATCTACCTAATGAGCTAATTTGCCCATCTCTTACCCATATTGGTCCATAAGCCCATTGGGCCCGCTTTTGGCCCATCGACCCCTTTTTTCCGAAATACGCTAAAGCGTCCACGCGAACGTGCTTACCACCTTGCGGTGCGGATCTAACAATTACTCTATGACTTGAGAGCATTCACATACTTACATGACCATGAAATGCGAATTTTGAGATTTCGCTTTTCTTAATTGAACTAAGAAAGGGTGTTCTAGACACACCGATTTGCGATATTCTTTGACGAGATCTCCTATGCGATTTCCCTATAATCAACCACTTATAGATTAGACCATGTTGTATTAAACCAAATCGAAACTACCTATTATCATCACTTACACATTCGGCCACCATCCACAATGGCCCTTGGGTACCTTACCTTTGTCGCCAAAATCGACAGCTAGCTCCGAATCTGATTGCTCCAGTGATTCACGGTTTCAATCCCACATTTAAGAAGGCACTAACCAATGAAAGAAAACAACCGTTAAAAACCCTTAGAGCCACATGCCCAAATCGACAGCCTCTCTATATTTTAGGGACTTGGCTTTTCCTAACTTTGTAAAATATAACCGATCCGAGATGATGAACACTTACCCTTACTCCTTTTTGATCTCCACGTAATCTGTGCAGATTTATCTTTCAAACGATGGTAAAACTCGACTCTTGGAGTTCAAGTTTCGCTATAAGCCCCAATTCTATGGTTTTTCGCTTTTGTGTGATGAAGAAGATGATAGTGTAGGGCTACAACCTTGAAGTAGAATTGCGGTCGAATCCGAGATTAAGAAAAGATAATTTGTAAATTAATAAAAGCAAAAGAATATAGGAGAACCTAGCTTTGAAGAAATCGGCACAAGCGGTGATCACGATTTGGCTTTTATGGATTCGCAAAAGTGTTGATGAATAGTAGGTATGATGAATAGTTTGAAGAAGAAAAATAGAAGAAGAAGAGTAGGGAGGTGGTAGTTTCGCTAGAGAGGAAAAGAGAGAAAAGAACAATCCTAAGGTGTAAAAGGTAAGAAAAGCGGCACCAACAATACCCTAAGTTCAAATACTAACCTCATAATCCCCTACCGATTTTCCCTCTTCTATTCCCCATTCGCTAACTCCTAGCCTCATCCCAATCCCTTCAATCTCTCCCTTATCACTCCTTAATCCAAGCAGCTTAAACCGATCCAACTCTCCTCTAGCGTAATCCACCAACTCCAACACTTACCCTCCCCGCACTAAAAAATAAATGCATCTATTTGCCAACAAAGGAATCGAACCTGTGTCTTCCCCAACACTTACATGCGACCTTCATAGCTCCCTAGTGGCGCCACTTAGCCACTTTACCAAAGGCTCATTTGTGATGCAATTTACCCATCACTCCACTTAAGGCCACTTAGCCGTAACCCCTAACTCCTAAGTCTAAAATCCCAACAATTCAACTGGTTTTGGCCAACTCATGGGCCTTCTATAAGCCCATTTACCTACTCAAAATACTAATTCCACATCCAAATACAAAATTTTAAAAATCTTTACAAAATATTGAAAATCGCGAATAAACCCGAAAATCGGATGTTACAACTCTACCTCCTTAAAGAAATTTCGACCTCAAATTTTACCTTATCGTAACAGCTTGAGGGTACTGTTGACGATCGCCTCCTCGCCTCCCAAGTAGCTTCTTCCTTGCCATGGTTTCTCCAAAGTACTTTCACTAGTGGAACTGATTTCCTTCTCAACAACTTGACGTCACGATCAAGTATTTGTACTGAGTTCCTCTTGAAAGTTAAATCGACTGTACCTCGATTTCAAAGAATCGGTATGATATGAGTTGGGTCGATCGGTACCTCCTCAAAGATGGATACATGAAAACGTCGTGGATACGATGCGCTTACAGTGGTAACTCTAGGCGATAAGCCACCGGTCCAACCCGCTTAACAATCCGGTAAGGCCCAATAAACCGTGGGCTCAACTTACCCTTCTTACCAAATCTCAAAATTTTCTTCCAAGGAAACCTTCAAGAAAACCATATCCCCACAAATAACTCAATCTCTTTGCGCTTCAAATCCGCATCTGAATTCATCTTCATCGAATGCCTCCTTTAACCGACCCCTTATCAGCTTAACCTTGCTTTCAGTGTCTGCCACCAATTCCGGTCCAAGCACTCGTCGTTCACCCAACTCTGTCCAACACGTCGGCGTACGACATCTTCGCCCATAAAGCACTTCATATGGTGCCATCTGAATACTTGCTTGATAGCTATTATTGTACGCAAACTCCGCCAATGGTAAGTAGTCCTCCCAACTTCCACGAAAATCGATGATACAACCTCTCAACATATCTTCCAGAACCTGAATAACCCTTTCTGACTGTCCATCTGTCTGTGGGTGAAAAGCGGTGCTAAAATCCAATCGTGTTCCCAACCCTTCTTGCAACTTCCGCCAAAACCTAGACGTGAACCTAGGGTCTCGATCAGAAATTATTGACACTGGCACACCATGCAGTCGCACTACCTCCACCACGTATAACTTGGCCAACTTTTGCAGTGAGTAGTCGGTACGAACAGGTATGAAATGAGCAGATTTTGTTAACCTATCCACAACTACCCACACCGAATCTTTCTTGGTGGGTGTCAAAGGTAACCCACTCACAAAGTCCATTGTTACCCTTTCCCACTTCTATAGTGGAATTTTCACTGGTTGTAATAATCTCGACGGTAGTTGGTGCTCACCTTAACTCGCCGCACGCCGACATTTCCTACAAATTCAGTCACCTCTCGCTTAATCCGCCACCAAGACACCTCTCGCAAGTCTCGGTATAACTTATTCCCTCCAGATGCATGGCACAGAGTCCACCATGAGCCTCTTTTAGAATTAATCGCCTCAATTCGTGGTCCTTTGGAATACAAACCCTTCCACGAAAACACGTAACTCCTTCACTGTTCAACCCCAAATCCTTGTTCTCACCACTCTTAATTTGTTGGAACCAAAGAGCTAATGAATCGCCCTTCAACTGTTTTTCCTTAATCCTTTCGGTCCAAGTAGGCCTTATTTGCGCTTCGCCAACAAGCTTCCATCATCGTATAGACTTAATCGTGCGAACAAGGCTCTCAAATCCGTAACAACCCTTCGACTCAATGCATCCGCCACCACATTAGCCTTTCTGGGTGGTACTCTATCGAACAATCGTAGTCTTTAAGCAACTCCACCCACCTTCGTTGCCTAAGGTTCAACTCCTTCGAGTCAACAAATACTTTAAGCTCTTATGATCTGTGTATATGATGCACTTCTCCCCATATAAGTAATGTCTCCAAATTTTAACGCAAAAATCACCGCCGCTAGCTCCAAATCATGCGTAGGGTAATTCACCTCATGAGCCTTAAGTCGTCGTGATGCATAGCGACCACCTTGCCCTCTTGCATCAAGACGCAACCTAACCCCACATGCGACGATCGCTATATACGGTGAAGTCCTTCCCGGACATCGGTTGAATCAACACCGGCGCTTGACCAATACCTTTTTCAACCGCTCAAAAGCTTTTTGTGTTTCTCGGTCCGCACAAATGGTACTCCTTTCCTTATGAGCTTTGTCAAAGGCGCCGCCATCACCGAGAAACCCTCCACAAACCTTCTCAGAGTAACACGCCAACCCTAGGAAACTCCGATTTCCGATCATCGACCTAGGTGGCTTCCATTCCGAATTGCTTCAATTTTATGAGGATCCACCTTAATCCCCTCGGCAGAGACCACATGTCCTAGGAAGGTTACCTCCTCAACCGAATTCACACTTGCTAAATTTCGCATAGAGCTCCTTTTCCTTAACACTTGCGACAATACGGAGATGCTCATCATGCTTCGCCTCCGTTTGAGTATACCAAGATATCATCGATAAAGACGACTACAAACCGATCCAAGTAAGGTTGGAATACTCGATTCATCGATCTATAAAAGTCTGCAGTGCGTTAAACCAAACGGCATGACCACAAACTCATAATGTCCATATCGAGTTCAAATGTCATCTTATGAATATCCCTTCTTTTACCCTTAGCTGATGGTATCCAGAACGAAGATCAATTTTGGAGAATACTGAAGCTCCTCTAAGTTGATCGAATAGGTCATCAATCCTTGGTAGTGGATACTTATTCTTAATCATCAGTTTGTTCAACTGGCGATAATCGATGCACATGCGCATCGTTCCGTCCTTCTTCTTCACAAACAGACCGGTGCTCTCCAAGAAGACACACTAGGCCTAATGAAGCCTCTATCTAATAGCTCTTGAATTTGAGCCTTGATTCCACCAACTCCTTGGTGCCATCCTATAGGTGCAATAGATATCGGAGCCGTTCCAGCAACAAATTGATTCCAAACTCAACTTCCCGATTCGGAGGTAATCCAGAAGCTCTTCCGAAAAACATCCCTAATTCCCTAACAGATTCGATGGTCTCCACAATCAGATCTTGATTTCACTTGGCTCACCAAAGCGAGATATGCCTCGCATCCCTTGCGCATCGGTTTCTCGACCCTCAACGCCGATACTACATTGGATAAGTAATCCTTCGTTCTCCAATAATCATAACCTTTTCATCATTGACATTCTTAACACCATCCTCTTAGTCGCACAATCCAAAGTTGCCTTATGCTTGGTCAACCAATCCATCCCTAGTATCAAATCGAATTCTTCAAACGGTAACTCCATCAAATCCCCACAGAAAACCCTGCCTTGAATCTCCAGAGGCACCTCCTTGAAGAGTTTCTCTACCTTAACCGAATGACCTAAAGGACTTATCACAGATACCCCACATACAGCCTCCTCAAGTGCACGCCCGATGCCCGAAATGTTATATGTCACATACGAATGGGTTGATCCCACATCAATCGAGCGATATAAGGTACACCATAGATAAAAACATACCGCTTATGACATCAAAAGGCCACTCTCCTCGCGGCGACGAGCAAAGATACACCAAAGTCTGGTGACGAGCATCCGCATTACCAATACCCTATTTGGGTGCCCCACGTCCACGGCCATTACCACCGCGACCTTGTCCACGACCTCTTGGCGTGGCGGTCCATCCTCACAGTTGAGCCGGTCGCCTGACCCTTGTTCGCCACCGAGCTCGAGTGGCCCTCCTAGGACAATCCTTAATCCTATGCTCCTTAGACCCACAACGAAAACAAGCCCTTAACGCTTCCAAGACTCTCCTTGATGCATTCTCGCAATCTCCACAAGCTTGCGGTCTACCAGATTCACCGAATCTTTCCGAACCGGTTCCTCCATCCTAGCTCTCTTAACATTTCGATTCTACAGACTCACCGGTCTAGCATCCCTCCTGAACCGATTCCGATCCTTATCACGATTCTTCCATTCGGTTTGTTTCACTTCCTCGGCTATCTTAGCCTTCTCTACCAAAGTCAAATAAATCTCGCTCTCTCTGTGGAGCTATGAGCACCCTCAACTCATCTCTAAGGCCATCCTCAAAGCGTCTGTTGCAGGCCAGATTCAAGTGGAATCGATGCCATTAGCATACCGACTCAATCGTAGAAACTCCGCCTCATATTCAAAGAATGGTCTTATTTCCACGAGTCGATTCAGAACTCCTTTCTGCGTGCATCTACATAGCTAGCTCCAACATATTTTGCCTTAAAGGTCTGCTTTGAACAGCTCCCATGTTACCCTCTCACCGGGGTACCTTCTTTCACAAGAATCCACCATCGACACGCTTCATCCCGCAAAGAACGACATCGCCTTTTCAACTTCGCTCTCCCGAAGCGGTCCAGTCGTCCATGATCCGCTCGTGGCTTCCAACCAAGATCACCACATTTGGGGCCACTCGAGATCGCCCTAAAAATCTCACTCCGTTGGCAAGTCGTTCGAAATGGACCCCTATTCATGGGCCCGACGTTAGCTCCGCCACCCTTTCCAAAACCCTCAACATGGCACGAGACAAAGCGTCATCCCTGCAGCCGGTCATACGGCCCATTTTCATTAATCGGTGGTGGGCGTACCCTCGCCACCGGCATGTGTTCGAGATGACGCAGATCCAGCTTGAGTGCTACCTCGGCCTCGACCACGGCCTCTTCCTCGAGTAGCCCTTGTACTCATAACGATTTATCGATTCGAATTTTATGACATTAGTTTATTGGTTTCACTTTGTTTATTACGAATATCTTATGAAGATAGAGTTTCGAGTTATTTCAAGCAATCATAATTTAGCTACGGTTTCGGTCTTGTAGTCCTAATACTACATCATCAATAGCTCTATCTCTAACGCTCAATACTATCTACGATATTATTTACAAGTACAATTCCATATAAATACTTAAAGCGTAAAAAGATCACTTACGGACACAGTGCTCGGGATTCAGCAGCCACTTCCTTATCATCCATGTAAAAATTAAAAACTATGTTTTTGTTTACGAAAATAAAAAGATTTCATTTGAAAACACTTTTATTTTAAAACTATTGATTTAACCCGTTTAACAAATAGAAATACTTGAACATCTTGAAAAACTTACTATTTCCAAAAATACCCTTCTTAGGCCCAAGTTTTTGAAAAGATTTTCGGACCGATCCACGTACCGAGTTGTTGCAACAGTGCTCGATACCACTAAATGTAACACCCCAAACCCGGCCGGATGTTATGACCGGATCGATCGCCACATTGATGCGTTCAAAACACTTAGTTTGGAAAAATTTGAGTTGGTGTTGTAAAAGACACTTTTAAAAGTAAGTTTAAAGTGAATGGAAGTCACGCACCGGTAGGAAACCGGAAGAAGAGGAGGTGAGTCCGTCTTGATTGCTTAAGTACCAAGCTCTCTTGGATCCAATCCTAGACATGCACACCGCCATTGCCACACTCTAACATCTCGTATAATTTTGAGAAAACCGTTGATTATGACCACTTAAGAAAATGATTAAGGTTGCAAATCGTTTGCTTAAAATATTTATTTTTCTTGGGAAAACATTTATTTTATGGAAACTTTGCGCGTCATCGTGATCTTTTAAAAACAAGTAGATTTTATAAAACGAACCCTAGTGCTAGCCAGTTTAATAATCCCCAAAATATAAGTAATTAAAAAGAGCGACCTTATTACAACTTTAAGCATTATAAAAACAATCCAAAATAAATGCTAAACTTATTTAAAATCGGCAATCAATCTTCATGGCCACTCTGAATCCCGCCTGACTCAAGTCCGCCAATTCTAGGGCTCACCGCAAGGATGGAAGAGGAAGGGAGTGAGTTTGGGAAAACTCGGTGTATCTGAAACCCATCCAAAGCCCAATTCAGCTCGAGCCCATTGGGCTGAGCCCTATTCAGATAACAAGACACAATAGGTCAAGCCCTTTTCGAATCTGATAGCAAGGCCTTAGCCCTTTTACATAACAGTGTGGCCCATAGGCCCGATTCGATAATATGAGTAACAACGGTAATAATGAATGCAAGCCCATCTGGGAGACTACTCAACCCACCAACCGCTACACTCGCCTGCACCAACCCTACACACCATGTGGGAATATCTCAACCCACCCACCTTACACACCACAGCTTGCAAAGAACGCACTCAAATTCATCGATTGAGGCAAAGCCTCCAATCGTGGATGAACCACTTTCATATTTCCTCCATTAATACCCCAATCCCATGCAACAGATATTAATAAATGCATATCATGCAAAATACAAGAGTAATCAATCAAGTAGTTCACCAATTTAAAACCCTAGGGTATATCGGTAATTTTGCTCTTTTAGGGTAATTTGGTAATTTTGCTCTTTAGGGGTAATTTCATGATCTACTGATCGCACAAGCTAATTCATAATTTTTATCGTTTTATGCAATTTGATTCCACCATCTACCTAACGAAGCTAATTTGCCCATCTCTTACCCATATTGGTCCAGTAAGCCCATTGGGCCCAATTTTGGCCCATCGAGCCCCTTTTTCTGAAATACGCTAAAACGTCACGCGAACGTGCTTACCACCTTGCGGTGCCAGATCTAACAATTACTCTATGACTTGAGAGCATTCACATACTTACATGACCATGAAATGCCGAATTTGACATTTCGCTTTTGCGAATTGAACTAAGAAAGGGTGTTGGTACACACCGATTTGCGATATTCTTTGACGAGATCTCCTATGCGATTTCCCCTATAATCAACCACTTATAGATTAGACCATGTTGTATTAAACCAAATCGAAACTACCTATTATCATCACTTACACATTCGCCACCATCCACAATGGCCCTTGGGTACCTTACCTTTATCGCCAAAATCGACACGACTAGCTCGAATCCGATTGCTCCAAAGGATTCACGCTTTCAATCCCACACTTAAGAAGGCACTAACCAATGAAAGAAAACAACCGTTAAAAACCCTTAGAGCCACATGCCCAAATCGATGACCTCTCTATATTTTAGGGACTTCGGCTTTTCCTAACTTTGTAAAATATAACCAGATCTGAGATGATGAACACTTACCCCTTACTCCTTTTTGATCTCCACGCAATCTGGTGTAGATTTATCTTTCAAACGATGGTAAAAACTCGACTCCCGGAGTTCTGAAGTTTCGGCTATAAGCCCCCAATTCTATGGTTTTTCGACTTTTGTGTGATGAAGAAGATGATAGTGTGGGGCTACAACCTTGAAGTAGAATTGCGGTCAGGAATCCAGGATTAAGAAAAGATAATTTGTAAATTAATAAAAGCAAAAGAATATAGGAGAACACGGCTTTGAAGAAATCGGCACAAAAGGTGATCACGGATTTCGGCTTTTATGGATTCGCAAAAGTGTTGATGAATAGTAGGTATGATGAATAGTTTGAAGAAGAAAAAATAGAAGAAGAAGAGTAGGGGAGGTGGTAGTTTCGGCTAGAGAGGAAAAAGAGAGAAAAGAACAATCCTAAGGTGTAAAAGCAGAAGAAAACGGCACCAACAATACCCTAAGTGCCGAAATACTAACCTCATAATCCCCCTACCGATTTTCCCTCTTCTATTCCCCCCATTCGGCTAACTCCTAGCCTCATCCCAATCCCTTAAATCTCTCCCCTTATCACTCCTTAATCCAAGCAGTTAAACTGATCCAACTCTCCTCTAGCAGAATCCACCTGAACTCCAACACTTACCCCTCCTACACTAAAAAATAAATGCATCTATTTGCCAACAAAGGGAATCGAACCTGTGTCTTCCCCCAACACTTACACGCCACCTTCATAGCTCCCTAGTGGCGTCACTTAGCCACTTTACCAAAGGCTCATTTGTGATGCAATTTACCCATCACTCCACTTAAGGCCACTTAGCCAGAACCCCTAACTCCTAAGTCTAAAATCCCAAAAATTCAACTGGGTTTTGGCCAACTCATGGGCCTTCTATAAGCCCATTTACCTACTCAAAATACTAATTCCACATCCAAATACAAAATTTTAAAAATCTTTACAAAATATTGAAAATCGCGAATAAACCCGAAAATCAGGATGTTACATTACTGGTACATTCACTCTTTATAATACTAATGTAATTGCATTGATTGATCCTTTTTCTACTCATTCTTATGTGTGTGAGACATTAGTATTCAGTAAGACTTTACCTGTTGAGTCTACTGAGTTTATAATTACAGTGTCAAACCCCTTGGGCCGGTGTATTATGGTTGACAAGGTGTGTAAGAATTGTCTTTTGAAGGTTCAAGATTCGTGCTTTCCGGTTGATTTGATGTTGTTGCCATTTGATGAGTTCGACATAATTTTGGGTATAGACTGGTTGACTTTGCATGATGCTGTTGTAAACTGTAAAAGAAAAACTATTGATTTATGGTGCCAGAATGATGAGATTATCTAGATTTAATCTAATGATCTGAATGGGTTACCAGCATTGATTTCTTTGATGTTAGATCAGAAATATGTGAAAAAAGGCTGTGAAGCTGACTCTGCATATGTGCTTGATAGTAAAGTGGCCGAAAGAAATATTGAATCAATGCCTGTTGTGTGCGAGTATCCAGATGTGTTTCCTGAAGAATTACCGGGTTTGCCACCTATTCGGGAGGTAGAGTTTGGTATTGAGTTAATACTTGGGACGACTCCAATATCCATAGCGCCGAACAAAATGGCACCTAGAGAATTAAAAGAATTGAAGGCTTAGTTGCAAGAGTTGACAGATAGAGGTATCGCGTGGCTGAATTTCTTTTCTTGGGGTGCACCAGTACTATTTGTGAAAAAGAAATATGGAACTATGAGAATGTGCATTGATTATAGACAGCTCAATAAGGTGACTATAAAGAATAAGTATTCGTTGCCACGGATTGATGATCTGTTTGATCAATTGAAAGGGGCTGCAGTGTTTTCGAAGATAGATTTGAGATCAAACTACAATCAGTTGGAGTTAAAGACTCCGATGTGCCAAATACTGCTTTCCGAACAAGGTATGGACGCTATGAGTTTTTGGTTATGCCTTTTGGACTTGCTAATGCACCTGTTATTTTTACGGATTTGATGAATAGGATCTTCAGACAGTACTTGGATCGGTTTGTAGTTGTATTCATCGATGACATTTTGATCTACTCTTGTGATGAAACCGAACATGCCGAACATCTAAGACTTGTGTTACAGACTCTGCGAGATAAACAGTTGTATACAAAGTTCAGTAAATATGAATTCTGGTTAAGCGAAGTAGTTTTCTGGGCCATGTTGTATTAGCATCAGGTATTCAGGTTGATTCGAGTAAAATTTCAGCTATACTTGATTGGAAACCTCCTAAGAAAGTTTTTGAAGTCTGAAGTTTTTTGGGACTTGCTGGTTATTATAGACGGTTCGTGAAAGGCTTCTCTATGATTGCAGCCCCCATGACAAAGCTATTATAGAAAAATGTTAAGTTTGAGTGGTCAGAAAAGTACCAGAAAAGCTTGAAAGCCCTTTTGACTGAAGCTCCAGTGCTAGTTCAGCCAGAATCGGGTAAAGAATTTTTTATCTATAGTGATGCATCTTTAAATGGTTTGGGTTGTGTTTTGATGCAGGAAGCCAGAGTTAGAGATTATGCCTCGAGACAGTTAAAGCCATACGAAAAGAACTATCTGACACACGACCTAGAATTGGCTATCGTGTTTGCTTTGAAAATTTGGTGTCAGTATCTGTTCGGTGAGAAATGTCATGTTTATTCTGATAAAAAAAGCTTGAAATACTTGATGACCCAGAAAGATCTGAATTTGAGACAACGCTGATGGTTAGAATTGCTAAAAGACTATGAGCTTATGATTGACTATCACCCCAGAAAGACTAATGTTGTTGCTGATGCTTTAAGCCAAAAATCATTGTTTTCTTTGCGTGCAATGAATGTGCATATGGCCATGTCTGATGATGGTTCGATAATAGCTAAATTGAAAGCAAGACCGTTATTTGTTCAACAAATTTGTGATGCCCAGAAGGTTGATAATGAGTTGATAGAAAAATGAGCTCAATGTGATTTAAATGCTGATTCAGAGTTTCGAGTTGATGCTGATGACTGTTTGAGATTCAGAAACCGAATATGTGTCCCGAGGAATTCAAAGTTGATCCAGATGATTTTGAATGAAGCTCACAGCAGTCAGTTATCTATTCACCTAAGTAGTATGAAGATTTATAATAATCTGAAATAGCTCTATTGGTGGCATGGTATGAAACGAGACATTTCTGACTTTGTTTCAAAGTGCTTAATTTTTCAACAAGTAAAAACCGAACATCAGGTACCTTCTAGATTACTTCAGCCGATCATGATACTTGAGTAGAAATGGGATAGAATTACTATGAATTTTGTTTCTGGTTTACCATTGACACCGAGCAAGAAAGATGCAATCTGGATTATTGTTGATAGATTGACTAAATCGGCTCATTTTTTTCCAATACATACAGATTACTCGCTTGATAAGCTAGCTGAATTGTATGTTTCTCAGATTGTAAGATTACATGGGGTACTTATATCTATTGTTTCAGATAGAGATTTGAGGTTTACATCATAGTTTTGGAAGAAACTGCAAGATGAACTAGGTACAGAATTACATTTCAGTATTGCTTTCCATCCGCAAATAGATGGTCAGTCTGAACGAATCATTCAGATACTTGAGGATATGTTGAGATGTTGCATTCTCGAGTTTGAAGGTACGTAGGAACGGTATCTACCTCTGATTGAATTTGCGTACAATAGCAGCTTTCAATCGAGTATCAAAATGGCACCTTATAAGGCTTTGTATGGTCAAAAATTTCGTACACCATTGTATTGGACTGAGCTTAGTGAAAATGAGATACACAGGGTTCACTTGATCAGAGAAATTGAATAGAAAGTGAAAGTGATCTGTGAAAGTCTAAAAGCAGCACCAGATCATCAGAATTCATATGCGGACTTGAAACATAAAGATATAGACTTATAGATCGGAGATAAATTCTTTTGGAAACTCTCAACGTGGAAGAAGATACTCAGATTTGGTCGCAAAGGCAAATTAAGTCCGAGGTTTATTGGGTTGTATGAGGTAATAGAACGCATCGGGCCAATTGCTTACAGACTGTTGTTGCCACCTGAGTTAGAAAATATCCATAAGTATTCCATGTTTCGATGCTTAGTAGATATCGATCTGATCTCTAAAATTGAGATTAAGCCCAATATGACGTACGAGGAAGAACCAATTCGTACTCTGACTTGCGAGATTAAAGAGTTGTGAAATAAGAAGATTCCATTAGTTAAATTATTATGGCATAAACATGAAGTTGAGGAAGCAACATTAGAGCCAGAGGATGCAATGAGAGAATGTTATCCGAACCTATTCACCGGTAAGATTTTAGGGGACGAAAATCCCTAAGGGTGAGAGTTGTAACAGCCCGATTTAGACCCTAATTGGAACGGTGGCTTTGAGACCACGAATCCAAGTTAAAAAATATTTAAAAATTATTTTCTGTGTTTATATTGTGTGAATTTACATCTATGAAATTTTTTTGATTTAATTTTATCGTTTGGGTGTCCGATTAAATAAAAGGACTTAATCGCGTAAATTGAAAATTTTGTAATTTAATTTATAAAGGGACAATTTGTTATTGGCTGTATAAGTGGAAGCCTTTTAAATGGTAAATAACCCATTGGTTTATTATATGGATGGAAGTAGGCTTGCAAAATATGGTTTTGTTATAAGTTCATTAAGGGTAAATTAGTAAACAAACGATAAAAGCTAAGATATTATAAAACATGTCATAAAACATTAGTGTTTATATTTTATTTCCACCATAGCCGAAACATAAATAACAAAAGAAAAGAAAGGAAGCTAAAGCTTGGTTGATTCTAAGCTCAATCAAAGTAAGTGTTTAGCTTGGTTCTTGATAATTTTTATATTTTTGAGATCGTTGCTTCGAGTACTACAAAACCCATATTTGAATTTTTTATTTTGGTGAATATTTTGAGTTACGCCATTGTTGAGAGCTCGTTATCTTTGTTGTTTTATGATGAAATATGAAAGATATGTTTTAGATTAAGATGTTTTGTATTAGAATTTTTGATGATTTTGAGTAATTAGGACTAAATTGCAAAAAAAATAATTTGAGGGACTAAAATGTGAAATAAATGAAATATATGGATTTGTACGAGTATGGGTAAAATTTGGCCCAACATGGGTATGTTGAAATTTTGTTTATTTTGTGTTTTGTGCAATAGGGACTACATTGTAAAAAGTGTAAATGTTGGGGGCAAAATGGTAATTTTCCCATTTATTTTTTTGGACTAAATTGAATGAAAATATGTTTGAGTGAGCTTAATTTGAATATGTTAGGGGAAAAATGAAAGTTGTCGACTAGCTGTCTCGTTCTATTTTACGTCGTCCGAGGTAAGTTTATAAGCAAATAGGTGTACTAAATTTAAATTAAATTCTAAGTATACATGCTGGAATAAAATGTATGAAATTATGTATGCTATGGCCGAATGTGAATAAGTTTGGCTGCTATATTTCTGAATTCGTTTCGACTGAGTTACAACGTCTGAAAACCTCGTATGAACCTTAGGAGTAGTTAGGATACATATGTCATGACATAGGATTTCAATTTATGTGTGCGAGTAAGACCATGGCATCGATATATGACTCAGATATATGTGTGCGAGTAAGACCCTGTCTGGGACAGTGCCATCGATTTGTGACTACATGTAAGACCACGTCTGAGACGTTGGCATTGTATGATATATGTGTGATTATCCAAGTGTCCTATCCAATTCCAAACGGTTCATCAGGCTACGATAAGATGTGAATGTACACGTTGAATAAGCTAAATAACCAGGTATGGAATAGGTTGTTATTACTTGTGATAAGGTAAGTAAGTACTTAACGTTGTTACAATTGACTTATGAGGTAAATATAGAATGCGTATAATTATAAAAGTGTGTTAGATTTTGATATGCATATTGTGACTGTCTTCGAGATGATACGTGTTATATATATATATATATATATATATATATATATATATTCGGCCATTTAGGTAATATGTGTACTTAATGATATATTATGATACCTGAGCTTGTGTTTATCAGAATATGTATATTTGACTGTCTAATGACATAATGGCTTGCAAGTGAAAGGTAAATTACTTTAGTTTGGTTAAATGAGCATTCGACCAAGGTGGGAATTACGTAGAAAGAGTATCATTAATGAAATTTGTAGTTTGGGATTAAGCATAAGAATAATAAAGTAATTCAGTTTAGTTTAAAATGTATTGGTTATATTATTAGACTGTTTATTTGCTTATGACCTACTAAGCTATGATAGCTTATTTTATGTGTTCGTATTTACTTTGTTTTATAGATTTTGGAGTCAAGCTACAAGTTCGGGGACTGTCAGCAAAGTACATCACACTATTAGCTATTTTGGTACCTTTATAAGTTAAACTCGGATTATGGCTTGTATAGGCTGAACTATGCTTGAGATGTTTAATTTCGGTTTATGTAACTATGAGCCATATGGAAATGGCTTAATACTTAGTTATGCTTGTTTTTTTTAATGCCTTGTTTTGACGATGGTTATGCTTAGTTATGATTTTGGCGTTATGTTCATTATATATCTTCAAATGAATGATGGCTTGATTAAAATGTTTGATACGATAGGTTTTGGTAATTTGGCTTAGATGAAGGAATTATAAGGTAATGCTTTGGAAATAGTTAGTGATTTTAGATATGTGCATTTGGTTGATTTCGGTTATGACATATGGATAAATAGGTATGATTATGAACTTGGTTGTGGTTTGTGATATTTTACAAGTTCATTATGTACGCTTAAAGTGAAGGAATTTGCTATAAGTTTTGTAGGTATGTTATACATGATTCGGCATTTAAATATGCATAAGTATAAAATATATTGGTATGATGTTTATATATATTAAATAATGTCTATTTGTTATGTATTTAACCTAAGGTATAAAACATATGAGTGACATGTGTGTTAACAAAATGGATGTATTTAGCAATTGCAATTGAAAATGGATAAATATGTTATATGAATTACATATCTTAGTAAGTTATAAAACGACTTTGTTATATCATAAATGTGATTATCTAAAGTGGTTAGTTATTGATATTAAATTTAATATATGACTTGTTGTATAAACTTTGCTTAGAATTAATAAATGATAAGTTTTCATATTCGATTAATGACGAATACAATTGATAAGTATGCATACGATAAATATATATATTGATAGCTTAATATTTTTGTGGCAAGTTGATGCAAATATTCGAATGGAATTTATACTTTTAATTCGGTTAAAAAAGGCAGTGTATGTTAGTATAATGTGTTTGGCTGATTAAATAATTATATGTGGTTGATGGATATGATTTTATAATTGGTTTATTTTTGTAAACATGTGGTTTTGATAATGGTGTGGCTTATTGAAGTTAAGATTATGACTGAATAATTGCCTATTTGATTGGTTAGACATGCGAGGTTAAAACTTGATAGGGTGCATACATGATTTGGTAATGATATGAAAATATTTGGATATGAGTTTAATACTCGATATTCATGTTTTCTTATAATGTTGACTGAATATAAACTTGAAGGTTATATGATTTATTGTATCAAAATATGAAAGTTCGTTATCAGTTGTTTTTGTTTGGTAATGCCTCGTAATCTATTCCGGCGACGAATACGAGTTAGGGGTGTTACACTTAGGCTATTTTCCAAGCCTTTTGTTACCATTAATCCCTCACATCTTTACACACATCAAAGTCATGCATCATGGTTTCATTTCAATGGTTTAGCCTACTTCACTAAGGTGTATTCTTAACTTTAACATGTTATCGTTCACAAGTGACCTTACTTAGACATTAAGCATTCATGGTCAATCATCATCGTCTTATTTCTATACCATACAATTACTTCATGGATATTAGTCATGAAGCATTTATCATACACATATTTCTTAACACCAATCATGCATGTCCCACAAGCATAAAAACATCATTGCATCATAAGCATTAGGTCTTATCAAGGATAACTAAGCTTACAAGCCACAATCATTATAAGCCACATCTAATGGCTATATATAATGAATCAATATAAGCCAATACATTTGGCTAATCATAACAACATCTATCATAAAACTGAGCTCCTATACGTGCC
This sequence comes from Gossypium arboreum, assembly GCF_025698485.1. Taxonomy (NCBI): domain Eukaryota; kingdom Viridiplantae; phylum Streptophyta; class Magnoliopsida; order Malvales; family Malvaceae; genus Gossypium; species Gossypium arboreum. Next base: position 13,222,006 of record NC_069082.1, on the reverse strand, counting down.
ACTCATTTGAAAACGCTAACATATGTATCAATGTTCCAAAGGTGATAGCTTGATAGTGTGATACTGCCTTCGACAATCTCTAACCCCGAGCTAACCTGACAAAACTAAGAAGTGGAAAGGAGAGGATAAGATTTATAGCTTCCTAAGACAGTATGAAAATAATAAGCAATTATCAACTTGCTCCTCAAGGTAATACAACCATATTGCACTTTTACTTATGCTCAGGTCAAGCTATTTTCTCAAGTCACAGTCACTAAATTACTTATATCTGGAGTTACGGAACTCCAAATTAAGTTCCACTAATTTTCCTTGAAACTAAACTCACATATATTCATAAAATTTTCAAAATTTTTGGTCTAGCCAATAAGTACAGTTTATTCCTTAACTTTACCCCTTTTTTCGCTGTCTGATAGTTCCGACACCTCTTCACTAAAAATTAATTATCTCATGATACGGGACTCAGATGATGTTTCTATATATTTATTTGGAAATTAGACTCATTAAGAGTTCTAAGCATATAAATTATAACCTATAAATATTTTTTTACAATTTTCAATGATTTTCTCAAATTAGAATAGGGGATTTCTAAATCATTCTGTCTCTGTCTCACAACAATTTAAATATTTCATGAAATGAAACTCTTTTTCTTACACCGTTTCTTTTATGTGAAACTAGACTCATTAAGCTTTAATTTCATATATTATTCAGCCTCTAATTAAATTTCCAAAATTTTTGCTGGATTTTAAAATTCGGGCTACGGTTGCTGTCCAAAACTATTTTAATGTAAATTAATGATACTAAGTTTATCACACCTTATTAATTTATTTTTACCACATTGGTAAAGATACATATATATAAATCATGGGTATAGACCTATAATCACAAGGTTGTCACAAAATCATTCTCATGAGCTTGGCATACATACATGTGTTACTCAACATGCTCATATTCATTCCTTACTAATCGTACAACATTAATTGAGTTCGCATCTCCTCAATTTCACGTAAGTGCCTGTACTACTCACAACATATCCATAAGCTCTATCATTATGACTTGAACTGTAAATTTCCCATTAAATCATTTGGAACACTACAGGATATTCACTAAGCCTCAAACATAGGGTAAAATGCTGACGCCATGTCCCAGACATGGTCTTACACTGGCTAGCACATCAAAGTCGATGCGATGTCCTAGATAGGTCTTACACAGACTTTCATAAATCGAGGCCGATGCTGTATCCCAGACAGGTCTTACACTGACACACATTAAGCTGACGCCATGTCCCAGACAAGTCTTACATTAGCTTGCATATCTCGAAGCTGATGTATGCCCCAGACATGTCTTACACTGGCTCTCATAATGTGGCAGATGCATGTCCCAGACATGTCTTGCACTAGCACACATATCACCCGAATGTCATGGCATGAATATCTAATCTATTCTTAAGGTTCAACTGGAGTTTATCACAATAAGTCTCATCTTACCATACTCATAACCACATTCAAGCATTATATGCAAAATCAAGCATTCAATGCGTAATAACGGTAAAGTTGTAACATTTATGCATAACTTACTTGTTTCAATGGAATATCATATTCCATCAAATTTCCAATGTATTCAATCATTACAAAAATGTTATTAACATTTGGTATCACTTTCTCATACATAACTCCATCAACGAATAATCCAATACAATTATAAAAAAATGGATTTCAATTATATTAACAATAATATGGATAACTTGCTTATTTAGTCACACGGACTTACCTCGAATGCAATTTCGGCTAATTACGCCATTTTAGTCTATAACCTTGTACTTTTTGATTTAAGCTCGAATTTTGGTTCCTTGATCTAAAATGATGAAATTCACTCATTTAATCACTAAATAAATTTAGACAATCAAAAATTCATATTTTTGGCAAAATGACCATTTTGCCCCTAAACTTTCACAAAATGACCATTTTACCCCTAGGATCGAAAATCAATTTTTATCGAATTTATTCATGTCTTAAGCCTAGAAAAACCCTTTTTACTCTTATAGCAACTCAAAAATTCCATTATTTCACCACATTACTATCTATTTTACAATTACTACAAACTAGTCATTTTTAGGTGTTTTTCATGAACACCACTTCACAAAAGTTGTTTATTAAACAACTAAGATTCATTTTCTTCCATAAAATTTCAGAAAATATCATAGATTCTCTCATGGTAAAACCCTAGACTTTCCTTCATTTTGCAAAATAGTCCCCCCTTTAGTTAGTTCATGCTACAAGGGTCCCAAAAACACAAAATTCAACAAAAATAATCATCAAAATCACTTACTTGCAAGTGATGAAAGTTGCTGAAATTTTGAGCTCTCAAAAACCCTATTTTTCTGGTATTTTCTATGGAGGAAAGAAGAAAGATGAAAAGATGACATCTTTTTTCTTTTTGTTTTATTTTAATACCAAATAAGCTTACCTAATTACCCACCAATTTTGACTTTTCAATTTCTTTCTCTCTATGGTCGGCCAAGCTTTCTAAGGGTCTATTTGCATTTTAAACACCCCAAATTTTTGTTCTCTAGCTATTTAACATATTTAGCTAGCAAAACAAAACTTTTGCCCTTTATACGATTTAGTCATTTTTCGCAATTAAGTAAGAAATCGCTAAAATTATTTAACCAAAATTTTCATGCACTCATATAACCATGCTATAACACATAAAATAACATTAAAAATAATTTCTTCAGCCTCAGAATAGTGATTTCGAAACCATTGTTCCAACTAGGCCCAAAATCAGGCTGTTACAAGAGGGAAGGGGAGGAATGGCTAGGGTGAGTGAAAATAGAATAAAGGTTGATTCTTTTGTATAAAATTAACATTTATACCTAGGGTTATAAGGTTATGGATGGCACACACATTAAAAAATATATATTTTGTAAAAAACAATAGTTATTTTGCATGGGAAAGGATTCAAACTTGGGACCTCAATTTAATTTTCATGCCTTTTCATTTATCAATTAACCACTAGGCTATTTATTTATTTTTGAAATAATTTTGCAATATTTATTTTAAAAACAAGGCGAGTCACATACTAGGGTTTGAGGCAAAATTAGCAAAATAAAAATAGTGAGAGAAGGGATTTGAACTTGGTTTCAAGGAACATTTCACTAACACTTATCCAATAAACCAATACCTCATTTATTCCTAAAATGCATAGATAATCTCAATAATTAGGGCATGACCACTCCCTTTCGATTCCCAAACTCAATTCTACTAACCCCCAATTTTTGGGATGTTACACCGCAACTTTCTCATGTACGTATAGCTCATATACTTTAATGTAAGTATCCTAGATCTATTTATGGATTTATTCACTTATGACATTCATAGTGTAGCATTCCTTAATCTTGAGTCAATGATGGACTATGTACGTATAGCTCATATACTTTAATGTAAGTAGAAGGCTCAAATAGATAAGGAATCGAAAGTTGGTGGATTGGTTATACGACTTCTTCAGTATGTAGCATAATTTACAATAATAGAATTCAGAGCCCAACTAACGAGTAAATGATATCTTCTCATCTGCATTACATGATAGATGAAAAGTAAATGTGGTCACGGTTTATATTTCTTTATGATAAATGACTTGATTATTATTTGATAGTAATTTATTTTTCATTAAGGAAGATGTAATAGCTACCATAAAATAAAATAGGATCATATTGGGAGAATGGATTTTTCCCAAAGAGATTAAGGATTCCTTATAAGGGTAAAGTACTGATCTTCTGTAATTCAGTGTAGCAGATTAAACTAGTTTTCATAGTTATAGAGCTTGAATACAAGCATTTTTATTAGGTTTTAGTTAAGTTTTCTATCTTTTCTTTGAATTCAATAAAAAAAAGTGTATTTTGAGTCTTTTTATGACTTTAGGGGCCGAATGAGGCCTAAGGGTGAGCTACCATACTTAAGAAGTGTGCAAGATACCATTCAAAAGCATAGGAACTTAAAGTTAGTCACTGTTGCAACACGGGAAGTTTAATGTCACAACATAGGGAACATAAAACAAGAATTTCAAGTCTACCTTTGGGGTCATGACATAGCCATAGGATGTCATGACATACCCTTGAATCCAAACCTAAACCAGGCATACTGCCTTCAATGTCACAACAGAGGCCCTGTAAGGGAACAATTACGAGAAATGGGGTGTTTTGGTCCACACAATGGAAATTAACATGAAAACATAGGCTAACCTAGGTTTGAGGATAGCGACCAACCCTAAATCTATAAATAGGCACTTTAGACACTTGTTTAGGCATTGCATTTTAGATTCTAAGTTTTCTCTATAATTTTAGCTTCAGTTTTCCTTTCTTTTAGGCTTTACGTTTATTTTCAATTCTTTTTTGTTCTTGTGCTTCGGAGAACTTGTTTTGTAAATGCGGTAAAAAATTTGAGGATTATTGCACTTCATCATTCAAATACAAACATGATTGTCTAAACTCTATTTTTGATTTATTCTTTATGCATATCTTTATTATCAAGTTTATTATGTTTAAGGATTCCATGAGGAACTAATCCTCTTATGGGGGATTAGCGAGTGGAGATGTGATTGACTAATTGTTGTGTAGGATTTTCTTAGCAGATTAGTTGTTTGGGAGAGGAAGAACTTAAACCCAAAGCTTGCTGACCCAAGGAAGTCATTTAGATGGGAATTAGCACAAAATTAGTATGACCTATCTATGAACTCCTTAACCCCGATTGGCCTGGACTATGAGGTCGAGAGATAAGTAGTTATTGCCAAATCGTTAGTTTAGTAGAGGATTGAGAGATCCTGCTAGGGTAATGACTAGTTGTGTAACACCCTTAACCCATATCCGATGTTGGAACAGGGTTTCGAAGCATTACCAGAACATTCAAAACACTTTACAATTTATTTACATAAATTACTATTCAATTACAGCGATCATACAAAACGTCCTTTAATTTTACCTTTGAGGTCCAATACGAGTATTAGAATCAATTCGGGACTTAATCGGAAACTCATAAAATTCTTCGCGACATTTCAAAAATTTTCCAAGGTACATGGCTCACACAGTCGTGTGGTCAAGCAGTTTACTACACACGCCCATGTCCCTAACCCGTCCAACTCTCTAAATTTTAAAGAATGAAGTTATATAGCCAATTCATACGCCTGTGAGCTAGGTCGTGTGGTGAATTTTATTTTTGAAATTTAGGTGCAGTTTTCACATGGACATGTAACACACCCGTGTTCAAAGTCGTGTAACCACATGGCTGAGACACGCGTCCATGTCTCTGCCCGTGTGCCCAATTTTAAGCATTCTGTTTCTCATTTTTAAGATGCAGGGGACACACGGCCAGACCACATACCTATGGGACAAGTCGTGTGTCACACACGGCCAAGACACACACCCGTGTGTCTACCCGTATAGACAAAATAAGATCATTTCCTAGCCTCATTTGTCACCTAAAACTTACCATTTTCCTGCACCAAAACTCACAAGCATATATCCCCCAAACCAACATCATATTCACATAGAATTTACCATTAATCATGTGGTATTATCTCATGCATCAAAGGATATAAACTTACTCTTAACATAAACTTACATGCTAACATAATTCCAACAAACTAACACATAATAAGAACTTATGTGATTACCAAAATGTTACTTCAAAAATAGCCAAACTTAGACCATATCTAGCCACTCCAATGGCTAGATTACAAAACCACAATTACAAGCCATCATCGGCCAAATAAGCTTATACATGCCATTATACCAAAATAGATTTCTATTTGCACCAAAATGAGATAATGGATAGTGTGATGACTGCTTCGACCGACTTCTAACCTTCGCAAGCTTTGAGCACTACAAAACAGGGAAATTTAAACAGAGTAAGCATTTTATGCTTAGTAAGTTCGTATAACGGAAAATAAACTTACCGGTCATATTTAATAATACAAGCATACATAAATTTACATTCCATCAATTTTGGGTAAGCTACCTAAACACACATACACTTATTCAACAAGTTAGTCACATAATCACATATGAATATCAAGTAGACATATATGAGCTCGTCACATTACAAGCTTCCATTTATTTCACCTTTCCACACTTCAAGAGTCATTTCCGTCAAACTATTGAAATCTCGATGGATGTTCGGGTAATATACACATGTGTAAAAGTACCCATTAAGGTACATAATAGAAAGGCACACTCTTGAGCCATACAATTTACAGTAGGATTACCAGTCCAGGCTAAAACCTATCCGTACCATATGCTCTAGAGAGCTTAATATGGATTACCCGTCTAGGCTAAATCCAATTTATTACCTAAGCTTGAGAGGGCTTACACTAGAATTACCCGTCCGGGCTAAATTCTATCTGCAACATATGCAATATTATTCTTAACCCATCGAAATTCAACATTCAAACGGAACATGACAATTTGTCCATTTTTTCACAAATTATAACTATTTCATTATGTGTATCATCTCATACATATCAACACAATCATACAATTCAAGTCAAGTATATTAACATATATATTTATGTTACACGAACTTACCTTGAAAATGGTTCGTATTTGAATTTCAACTAATCCGAAATCTTTTGCTTTCCTCGATCTAGTTCCGTGGTTGGTCTCTCCAGATCTTATTGAGCTTGAAAAGTTTTCTTACTCTCTTCTAGGGTTTCCATAGAAAAATTGGGGAAGATGATATGAAAATAGATGATATTTCTTTTTAATTAATTATCATCCATTAATTTTATTAATTTCTAATTTAATCCCTACCCTTTTTCTATTAACTACTCTTCAATGGTCTAATTACCATATAAGGACCTTAATTTTTGAATTTCGTAGCTATTTGATACCTATAGCTACTAGAACCCAACTTTTTCATTTTATGCAATCTAGTCCTTTCCCTAATTAAACACACAATCGGTAAAATTTTTGTACCAAAATTTTCATGTGACCTTTCTATCATGATACCAACCATAAAATAAAATAAAATAAATTTTTATTTTTAGCTCAGATTTGTGGTCCCGAAACCACTATTTCGATCTCACCGAAAATAGGCTATTACAAGTTGATTGAATATAAACCCAAAATTGGAATTAATTATGATCACCAAAGCGAGCTAATCACCCATGTTTACATTTGATTAAGTTTAGAAGTTAGTTTTCTGAAATCTATTTTATGCAATTTTGATTCTTATTTATAGAAACCCCAAAAAAATCTTATTTAAGATTTGTCATAAAATCATTTATTTGTTTTACTAATTCATTCTATTTTCGTTTAGGTTAACTTTAATTTAGTACTCACCTCTCTTGGGTACGATCCTCAGAGTACACACATACTTCATTATAACTATCTTACAGCTTAACTCATATACTTGCGGACATCGCCTTAATTTTAAATCTTTGTTGCAGTATTCACACTCTAGATGTTAGTACATCCGGATACGGTCAAGTTGTTGGCGCCATTGCTAGGGAGGTAACACTACTAAGTTAATTTTAAATACGTATAATCCTGGTTTGAGAGATCACCAAACTTGAGATGGGGCAAAAAATAGAGAGGAGGAACTAACTCTAATTCTGCTAGAAATATTACTTACCAACCTCCTTATTTATAGAAACCTCAGGAAAGGGCCAACCCGAATGACCATAATGTATGTGGTAAACGTTTGGATTGGATTGATGGGGAGATGTAGTCAATGTGAACTGAATTAAAACATGTGCAGTCTGAGTGCACCAATACAAGAAAAACATTGATTAAGCTTGAGGATCAGATGAGCCAATTGCTGAGCATGATGGGAGACATCAAAAGGAAAATTGGCACTGGAATCCTTAACAACACTAAGAATAATCCTCAGAGAGAAGGGAAGGAGCAAGTAAAAATAATTGTGCTTTGCTTGGGCAAAGTACTGAGTAACCCAAAGAACTTCAATTTAAAGGAGAAAAAATGGGTAATGGTGATTTTCAAGAAGTCCCCCAACAAACTAAGTATGAACTAGAATCGGAGAAGGTAGTCAAGCTGACAGCTAAGCCGGAGGATGAACCAATCAAGCAACCTGCATTAACAAGGGTATCATTCCCTTTACAGTTAGAAGAAAAAAAAAGACGAGATGAGGCAGAATTTATAAGTTTCTTAAACTTTGATAAATCTCTGAACACTAACTTGCCTTTAATTGACTCAATTGAAAAAGTTCCTAAATATGCCAAGTATTTAAAAGAAATTATGTATAGATGTAGGAAATTAAAAACAGAAGAGAAAGTCAACGTAAGCGCCTCATGTAGTGCAATTATAAAAAATACGATGCCCTTAAATTTAAAAATCCTGGGAGGTTTATAATATCGATTGAGATAGAGGATCAGCAAGGCTCTATGTGATTTAGGAGCCAGTATTAATTTGATGCATTTGTCTATATATGAAAAACACGGGTTTAGGGAGCTTAGAAATACACAAATTACACTACACTTAGCTGACAGGTATTCAATATAATTGAAATGGGAACTTAAAGATGTTTCGGTTAAGGGGCAAAATTTTATCATCCTGGTTGACTTTGTAACTTTAGATTTTGAGGAAGATCATAAAACACCCATTCTGATTGGTAGACCTTTTTTAGCAACATTGAGATCCATCATTGACCTATAAAATAATGAGTTAATAATGAATATCAATGGTGAGACTGAAACTTTCAAACGTGGTCACCAATAGAATGAGGTAAGTAGGGAAAAAAATTAGAGAAGTAATATTTTGAGATATTTGTAAAAATCCCTAACTACCTTGAACTAGAAGTTTTTTGTGATCAGTATAGGTTGAAAGAGCAAATTCAAAGAGAAAGATAAACGAATGGCACGATGGATACTAGTTGAACACTGATAGAAACGGAACTAGTAGAGCATATACATGTGTTGTAATAGAGCTGGCAGATGAATTCGGCAGCAAAACCTAACCTCTTTAAATTGAACAAAAAATTTTGTGTCTATTAGTGTTTTTATACTAAAGAGTAGCGTAAAATTTATTTTTTCTTAAAATGATCAAAATGTTGTACTGAACACTTTAAAAAATGAATAAATGGGCTAAAATAGAGTCAGAGTCGCAACACTAAACCTCTATGTCATGGCATCATTCACAAACACAAGAAATCGATAAATCTGTCTCGGTGTCATGATATAACACCTCTGTGTCGTAACATAACAACCGGTATACATCTAGACTAAAAAATTTCAAGGTGTGCCGTGACACGGAACCCTATGTCGTGACATCACTGTAATTTTCTACAAGGTCGACCTGACCCGTTGCGCAACTCGCAGACTAAAAACTTGTTTTAACCCATTTCTAAATTTAAAACACCTTAAATTTAAACTTGAAAATAGTTTAAACATAACTCTAAACTTACCCAATTTCATACTCTCCTAAAAACTCTCTTAAACCTTAAACCCTTTTTTTTAACTCAAGCCATATTTTTGCAATTTCTTTTTTTTCTTTTGGTATTCTAGTTGATGTAGGAACTACTGTTCAACATTAAAATGGACTACAATAATGAGAGCACTTCCAAAAATCCAAAGCAAAGAAATCAAGGTTAAGGGCTCCTATTTTATCTTTTATTGTTCCATTGTATCGTTTCTACATTTATATAGGCAAATTGCTTAAAGCTTGTTCATTTAAAAAAACAACATCAAATATGCCTCCGAGAAAATCTAGGAGGACTAATGAACCTGAATCATTAATGGTTACCAACCCCTCTAATTTCCCAAATCAAAACATTGAAAAGTATTTTCTAGAACTTCAATGAAAAACAATTATTGAAGAACAGGGGTTTGAGCCATCAATGGTTCTATGTTAGGAGATTTGGCCTTTGGTTCGATACCATAAATGGGAATGTTTTTGCGTTATCCTCAAAGAGTTTACTAGACTTGGTTCGATACCATAAATGGCTTTTTCATAATGCTCTATATTATGAAAAAGATTTTGTAGAAGAAATCGATTTAGAATATTTTCAAGACATATATATGGATAATGTTGTAAACAACCTAACACAGCATAGGGGCGAATGGAAATGTTGTCGTGGTACTGAAATTCCTATGTCCTTTAATCAGGCAATCATGTTCCCAGTAGCCAAATTGTTGATCCAATTGTTATACATATGAATTGCTCCAGCATTAAATGTCTCTAATGTCAATACTTTTCGAGTAATTTTGATTTATGCTATTTTACAAAGAAAATAAGTATGCATCGGGACATGGATATACCGTCACATGAAATGATGCATTAAAGGCCCAAATTTTGGGGTTTTCTTTCCCCACTTAGCAACACAACTGTGCAAAAGAGTTGGCATACCAATGAAGACTACCAAACAATCTATGAAGCCTTCCAAAAGTATTGTAGGAGATACACTCTACACACAGTACATGAAGCTTTGTATGAAACAGATAAATGATTGGAACAAACACCAAAAAGAGAAAATGTATACTCTGACTTCATCTAAAAGGAAAGAAAAATCAACAACTTGACAGGAAATTGTCGAAAGTAGCAATATAAAGCTAGATTGAATGACAAAATAGATGCAAGGGATGGGCCCAATTTTACAATAGTTTGCACGATAGAATAATATTAGAGTACAAAATTATTCATCGAATATGTTTAGTCCAATGCATTTTGAGCATGAAGAAAAGGATCAATGGAGTGAGGAACTGAAAGATAATGAGGACGAGGAAGAAGAAGAAGGGAATGAGTGGATTTTGAGGAGGAGGAGGAAGAGAATTAAATTAAAATTTTAATTTTTCAAGGATTATATTAATTATGAGATAATTTTCATTTTTTTCATTTTAGGAGTAGGATTAACAGTTGATGTTTATTTATTTTGTTTTTCTATTTCAAATTTTCTGTGTAGGAACTCCGCATAAAAGAAGCACAACAAATTTGAGCTTATAACGAACAATGATAGAGTTCCCCACCATTAAACCATTGTAATTTCATGATCAATCGAGTAACTTGTTTCCTTATTTATTTAGGGCTACATATTAGGGACAATATACTATCTAAAGTGTGGGGACTAACATAGGAAATTTGTTTTTAATTTTTATGCTTTTCTTTTAATTTTTATTGTCAAATGTGTGCTTGAGCTTGTAGGAATACAAGTGATTTGTTAGAGGACCTTAAGTTTTGAATTCCATAGTTATTTGATACCTTTAGCTACTAGAACCCAACTTATGCATTTTTATGCAATTTAGTCCTTTCCCTAATTAAACACACAATCGATAAAATTTTTGTATCAAAACTTTCATGGGACCTTCCTATCATGATACCAACCATAAAATAAAACAAAATAAAATAATTTTTTATTTTTAGCTAGGATTTATGGTCCCGAAACCACTGTTCCAATCTCACCGAAAATGGGTTGTTACAACTCTCCTCTTTTAGAATTTTTCGTCCTCGAAAATTCTTACTAGAAAGTAGGGTATTGCTTCCTCATAGTATCCTCTGGCTCCCAAGTATCTTCCCTTAATCTATGCAGTTGCCAGAGAACTTTTACTAAAGCCACATTTTTATTTCTAAGCTTTTTTGTCTCATATGCCAGTATTTTAATCGGTTCCTCATTGTAAGTCATATCAGGCTGAATCTCAACTTCTGTTGGAGTAATAACATGTGAAGAATTCGATCGATACCGCCGTAGCATGGACACATGAAACACATTATGAATTCTATCAAGATCCGGTGGTAATGCTAACAAATATGCAACAGGTCTGATTCTTTCAATGATCTCATATGGCCCGATGAACCATGGACTCAATTTTCGTTTACGGTCAAATTGGAGAACTTTCTTCCAAGGTGGCACTTTCAAGAATACTTTATCACCAACCTGAAATTCTATCTCTTTCCGCTTTAAATCGGCATAAGACTTTTGACAGTCTGAGGCTGCTTTCAAACTGTCTCAAATTATCTTCAACTTATCTTCGATTTCTCGGATCAAGTCAACTCCGTGTATCTTTTTCTTACTTAAATCTATCCAATACAACAGAGTTCTACATTTACGACCATATAGAGCCTCATACGGTGCCATTCTAATATTGTACTGATAACTGTTATTGTAAGAAAATTCAATCAAAGACAAGTATCTTTCCCAGTTACATCCAAATTCAAGTATACAACACAGATGCATGTCTTCTAAAATCTGTATCACATGTTCAGATTGTCCATTAGTTTGAGGATGGAATGCAGTACTAAAGTGTAAACTAGTGCCCAGAGCTTCTTGTAACTTACTCCAAAATAGGGATGTAAACCGGGAATCTCTATCTGAAATAATGGAGATTGGCACTCCGTGTAGCTTTACAATCTCAGAGACATATAATTCAGCCAATCTATCCAATGAAAAATCCATACGTACCGGGATAAAGTGTGTAGACTTCATTAAACGATCAACAATTACCTAGACGGCATCTTTCTTTTTTGGTGATAAAGGTAATCCCGTTACAAAGTCCATGGTAACTCTTTCCCATTTTCATTCCGGTATTGTAATTGGCTACAATAATCCCAAAGGTACTTTGTGTTTAGCCTTCACTTGTTGACATATCAAACACTTCGATATAAATTCAGAAATATCTCATTTCATTCGTGGCCACCAGTACATCTTTTTCAGATTGCCATACACCTTATTACTATCAGGATGGATAGACATGTTACTATTACGAGCGTCATTCAAAATCTCTCGTACTAGTTCTGAACTTTTTGGTACACATACTCTGCCTCTGAATAAAAAACAACTATCGGTCCCGATTTGAAATTCTGAGTCAGGAGTCGATTCACTTTGTATCCACTTTGCTTGCAACTTACTATCGTTTTTCTAAGCTTCAAAGATCTATTGCAAAAATTTCGATCTGACTTTTAACCAAGCTATGATTGAACCATCATCAGATAAAGACAACTGGGTGTTCAATGCCCGTAAGGCAAATAAGGATTTTCGACTCAAGGCATCTGCCACTACATTAGCTTTCCCCGGATGGTAATTAATAACGAGATCATAATCTTTCAATAATTCCAAGCACTAGCGTTGCCTCAAATTCAGTTCTTTCTGTGTCATTAAATACTTCAAACTTTTGTGATCCGTTAAAATGTGACATTTTTCACCAAAGAGATAGTGTCGCCATATTTTCAATGCAAAAACAATAGCTTCTAATTCAAGATCATGTACCGGATAATTTCTTTCATGCGGTTTTAGCTGTCTAAATGCATAAGCCACTACTTTACCATCTTACATCAATACACATCCTAAATAATTCAATGAGTGTAACACCCCAAACCCGGCCCAGACGTTATGGCCGGATCTGACGTGTCACATTGAAGTTTTTATGAAAACCCATTCCTCTTTCAATGTCCTTCTTAGTGTTTTAAAAGATAGTCTTTGCTAAGTTAATAAAGTGAATGGAAGCTGTGCACTAGGTAGGTATCCGAAACAGAGGAGGTGAGCCATGAAGGTCGCTAAGTACCAAGCTCTTGATTGGATCCAATCCTAGACATGCCCACAACCATTGCCACACTTTGGTGCTAGGTTAGGTTTTGAGAAAACGAGTTGGAATTCATTTAAGTAGATATTTTGATAAACCGCTTAATTGTATTGTTGCGTTATTTTGAAAACAATTATCATTTTGGAAACGCGCCTAGGTCTAACTCATATTGTTATCGAAAAAATATAGGTATAAAATAAAATAATCCCGAAAAATAATTAAAATGACCTTATTACAACCCAAAACCAAATAATAATATTAATAAGATAAAACTTATAAAGAAATAAATCGGCTGCTTATTGCAATTAAAAGAAACTGAAACAGTAGTTTGGCCATCTCCGAGTCCCTCGCAGCTCCAAACCATCTAAGCTTAGGGATTACCTGCACAGTTAGAAACAGGGTGAGTTTCGAAAACTCAGTGTGTAATCCCAATAACAAACAAATTGTGAAAACACGGTATCAGTACAATCTGGGCCAAAGCCCTATATAGTCTTGACATATACTGGGCCGAAGCCTTTCGTTTAACGGTTACTGGGCCGAAGCCTTTTCATAAATCATATCACTGGGCCAAATACTTTTCATAAATCATATCACTAGGCCGAAGCCTTTTCATAAATCATATCACTAGGCCGAAGCCTTTACTGTAAACGGTATGGCCCTTAGGCCCATTTCAATATCACATGTAATGTCAATGAATGTATGCAAGCCCATTTCAATATCACATGAAATACCAATGAATGTATGCAAGCCCATTTGGGGAGACTACTCGACCCACCATCCGTTACTCTCTACCTGTACCAACCAAGCTCTCCATGTGGGGAATAACTCAACCCACCCAACCAAACTCTCCATCGGCAAAGATAGTCTTTATCATATAACAGAGGCCTAGCCTCTTTTAATAACCGGGTAAAGCCCTTTTCGATAAATCAAGGCAGAGCCCTTTTGAAATCAAGCGAGAGCCCTTTAGCACTTCCTCCATCAATATAACCCATATCCCATGCAATGTCATGTATGCGAAATTTCATGCCCATATTTGAATCAAACAATCACAGTCAAGTCACTCATATCACCAACATATATTCACAATTAAATCCACAACCACACAAATTAAGTCACCACTTGCCCACAAGGGCAAAACAATCATTTTTCATATTATAAGGGTATTTTCATAATTTTACCAAATATCAGGGTTTTCCATGATCATTACAATTGTCAATATTTTCGAGTGTTTAAATAATGATCTTTAACCCACTTTATCAAATTCAGGCTTTTGGGCCCAAAACCCCTAATGGGCCTTACGAATGCTGATTTAGCCCACTAAGCCTGCTTAACCCAAATTCTACAACAATACTAACCGTGTTAACATGAAACTTTTCCAAATTCCATTTTCTATCAATTTTACCCAAATGGGCCCAAAAGCCCATTTGGCCCAATTCCTGCCCATTGAGGCCCAATTTACCATCGTGCCCAAAATTGAGTTCTTACCCGTTCCATCGATCCGAACACCGATCTTATCGTATTTATCGCATCTATACCCACACGTAACATTACAAGTTCCCGAAATACTGGTATTTTAGCATTTCGGCTTCTCAGCAAATATTAATCTAAGCTATTACGAGGGTTAGTACACACCTGTTACGGGTTGAAGTTGAAATGTTTCCATAATCAATCACCTATGATAGCCACCACCTGTCACTCAAACTTAACTATTCCAATATCAATATATGTAAATCCTAAGCACATCAGTCATACGGAACATAAGGGCGTATTCATCATTTTAGCATACAAGGGTATTACGGTCACTTTACCCTACAGGGCTTTACGGTTTTTTTACCTATTAGGGGTATTTTAGTCATTTCATCCTACAAGGGTGTTTTGGTAAATCTACAAACCAAGGGTATTTCAGTAATTTTGTAAACCAATGGTATTCCTATAATTTTTAAAAAAGTCAAGGGTATTTCTATAATTTTGTAAATTAGGGGTATTTTGGTAATTTTACAAATTGAGGGTATTTTGGTAATTTATCAAACCAGTGGTATTTTGGTAATTCTATCCTACAGGGGTATTTTAGTAATTTCACAATTGAAGGTAAAACGATAATTTTGTAAACTGAGGGTAAAATGGTAATTTTGTAAATCGAGGGTAAAACGATAATTCTATAAATCGAGGGTACTTTGGTAATTCTATAAATTGAGGGTAAAATGGTAATTCTGTAAATCGGGGGTAAAACGGTAATTCTATAAATCGAGGGTAAAATGGTAATTCTATAAATCGAGGGCAAAATGGTAATTTTATAAATCGAGGGTAAACGGTAATTTTATAAATCGAGGGTAAAATGGTAATTCTATAAATAATTCTATAAATCAAGGGTAAAATGGCAATTCTATAAATTGAGGGTAAAATGGTAATTCTATAAATCAAGGGTAAAACGGTAATTTTATAAATTGAGGGTAAAATGGTAATTTTATAAATCGAGGGTAAAATGGTAATTCTGTAAATTGAGGGTACTTTGGTAATTTTACAATTTGAGGACATTTTAGTAATTTGGTAAACTAAAGTATTCTAAACAGGGATAACAATACGAATGGGCCTAAAGCCTATTCTCGGCCCAAATGGACCCACACGCTCTTGTGGCCCTTTTAGCCCAAATCTAGCCACAAATATAAGATTCACCTAGCCTAGTCCAATATTTACTACACAATCAAACAACTTATCCAATTGGGCCCGTAGGCCCATTAGGCCCACATAGCCCCTTTCGGCCCATCACGGCCCGAAGTAGCCATCCTACAGCTAGAGTAGTGAGAAATACACACCTGATAGGAGCCTGGAGTTAATCCACGCTCCGAGCACTCTTAGCCGACGCCCAACCCAAACGAGCACGCCATACAGCGAAAGGGATCAGCCAATAAAGGTACCTTTACTCTCCTCATGGTTCTCTCTATTTAAAGCCAGCTTCGCATCCACTCTTATATTAGCTTCCCGATGTGGGATCCCTCCAACATCAGAGTTTAAATTCAACACCAAATCTTGCCTCCCCCTATTAGCAAAATAAATGCTCCTTGCTTGCTATGGGATTGGAACCCATGCCTCCCCTCAGATGCTCCACACGCTACTTGCCACTAAGCCACAAGGCTTTTTTATGTCATATTTTATCCCCAATTAATTATAAGGTCTAAAGGCCAAAGTCCAAGTTCCCTTAAAAAAACCAAAATAAATTACAAGAGCCAAGGCTTGAACCCAGATTACCATACAACCTTAATGACGCCACAACCACAAGACTACAAGCTTCCTTGTGTCATTTATTTAACACAATTATTTAAAAGCCCTCATCCAAGCATCCAGGTTTTTTTTCTCTTAATACCAAAATTTTTGCTAAAGCCCAAGTTTGAACCCAAGATTTCTCTAACACTTCTCAGGGCCATTAACCACCAAAGCAGACATTTAATTTTGTCATTTCATTGCACAATTAAATACCTATATACAACCTCCTTACGGACCAACACTCAAGGCCCAATATTTCTAGGCCCAAATTTGGGGTGTTACAATGAGGCATCACTGTAAACTATAAATTCCTTACTCGATTCAGGTTGGACTAATATGGTTGCTTCCATCAATAAAACTTTCAGTCTATCAAAACTTTGCTAGCATTTATCAATCCACTCGAATTTCACTTCTTTTTGCAATAATCGAGTCATCGGATAAGCTACCATTGAAAACCCTTTGACAAATCTCTAATAATATCCTGCTAGTCCCAAAAAACTTCTAACTTTTGAAACATTCTTCGGTGGCTTCCAAGTTACAATAGTTAAAATTTTATTCGGATCCACCCGAATACCCTCTGCAAATGCAACATGTCCAAGGAAACTAACTTCCCGTAGAAAGAATTCACATTTACTAAATTTAGCATACAGTTGTTTCTCACGCAGAGTTTGCAATACAATTCTTAGATGCTCAGCATGCTCATTCACGTCCTGAGAGTAAACCAAAATATCATCCATAAAAACAACCACAAACTTGTCTAGGTATGGTCTGAAAATTCTGTTCATTAAATCCATAAATTCCGTTGGGCATTTGTTTATCCGAATGGCATCACCAAAAAATCATAATGCCAATATCTGGTTCTAAAAACTATCTTCGATGCATCTGAATCCTTTACTCGTAGCTGATAGTAACCAGATCGTAGATCAATTTTTGAAAATACAGTGGCATCTTTTAATTGATCAAACAAGTCATCTATACTAGGCAATGGGTACTTATTCTTTATTGTGACTTTATTAAGCTATCTGTAATCGATGCATATTCTCAATGATCTATCTTTCTTCTTTACAAACAACACCGGTGCACCCGATGGCAAAAAGCTGGGTTGGACAAACCCTTTATCAATCAACTCTTGCAACTGTACCTTCAGCTCTTTAAATTCCGTAGGAGCCATTCTATATGGTGCTATAGATATCGGCCTCATCCCTGGCACAAGGTCTATAGAAAACTCCACCTCCCTAGCTGGAGGTAAATTGGTTAGTTCTTCTAGAAATACCTTAGGAAACTCACAAACAACCGGTACCGACTAGATTTTCAACTCTGATACTTTGGTATCCAATACAATAGCAAGATAAGCCTCATACCCTTTTTTAATATATCTTTGTACTGATATTGCTGAAATCACATTACAACCCATCCAGTTTTTCAGGTTCAACCCAGAGTAACTCACCATTTTGACACTCCAATACAATGTATTTATGCTTACAATTTACCACTGCATTATGTTGGGTTAACCAATCAATTCCTAATATTACATCAAATTCATAAACGGTGACAACATCAAATTAGCCAGAACACAATAACCCTCTATCGTCAATGGGCAGTTTTTACAAATTTTATCCACCATAACATGCTGACCTAAGGGGTTTGAAACTTTAACCAAAAATTCGGTGAATTCAACGATCAAATTTTTAACAAACACAAATTTTGTGCATATATATATATATGAATGCGTGGAATCAAGATCAATCAAAGCAAAAATATCAGTACCAAGTAGAGAGAATGTACCAGTGATAACATCGGGTGCCGAGGCATATTCCCTTGCACGTATTGCATAGGTTCTTACCGGAGCCCGAGCATCAGATTTAGCTGTTGAATCTTTTGCAGCACTACGACTACCACCGACCTTTCCGAAATACCGTGGTGGTCTACCCCTCGAGACAGGATTCCTCGGATTTGGGGTCTGTTCAATGTCTTTCTCAACCCTTTTCGGGTAGTCTTTAAGAAAATGGTCAAGAAAAACACACTTAAAGCAAGCCCCACTTCTCATCCAGCACTCCTCGAAATGTAATTTATTATAGACATTGCTTCGTGGTTTGGGGTTTCTAACACTCCCAACACTGGTTTCTAAGGGAGATAAAGACCTCGTGTTGGTGCATTTTGAACTTCGTTCCTTTCCTGAATACTCCCTTAATGTAACAAAACACTCATGACAATTCTTTGATTTCTTTGAAGCAGATGATTGCATCTTGTTCATAAATCTCTTGCTCGTAACCCGAGTTTCCTTTTCCGCTTGCCTCTTTTCTTTGCTTAATTCCTCGGCCTTGTGTGCTCATTCAGCCAACATCACGAATTCTCTTAATTCCAGAATTCCAATTAACAACTTGATATCTTCTTTTAGACCTTCTTCAAATTGTTTGCATATTTTAGCTTTAGTCTGAACCCATTCACTAGAATACTTGCTCAATCTAACAAATTCTCGTTCATACTTGGACACTGTCATATTCCCTGTTTGAGCTCTAGAAATTCCTTCTTTTTCTAGTCCAAGAATATTTGACTAATATACTTCTTTTTAAACTCTATTTGGAAGAATACTTATGTGATATTTTCCTTTGGTACCACAGAAGATATGGTTTTCCACCAATGGTAGGATGTGTCTTTCAACAAAGATACTGCACATTTCAGACATTCAGCTGGTGTACATGATAACTCATTCAGAACCCGAATAGTATTTTCCAACCAGAATTTGGCCCTCTATAGATCGTCATTGGCCATAGCCCTGAATTCTTCAGCCCCATGTTTTCTGATTTTATCTACTGAAGCCTTACCAATTCTAACAGATCTAGCATCCTATGGCGTTTCATCATGTTGTGAAGCAGGTGGGGGAGGTCGTTGAACAGCAGGGTTTGTTCTCATATATTCACTAAACCATTCATCCATCAATTCAAAGAAGACAGGCCTTCTACTACAACTAGATGCAGCTCGTTGCAAGGAAGATTGAGTAGCGCTCTCAGCTTCCTCAGTCTCGGCTATAGCTTGGTTGGAAGATATTACTATATGAAAATATATTTAAAAGTGGTCAGGAGATATCACAATATCATACTTTATATAATGGCATGTATAGCTAGACTCATACATGCTACGTTAGTCTGAGAATCGACTAAACCGTAGCTCTGATACTACTAAATATAACACCCTAACCCTTATTTGATGTTAAAATAGGGTTTCAAAGCATTACCAAAACATTCAGAACACTTTACAATTTATTTACATAAATTACTATTCAATTACTGAGATAATTCAAAACGTCCATTAATTTGACCCTCAAGGTCCAATGCCAGTAGTAGAATCAAGTCAGGATTTCATCGGAAACTCATAAATTTTTTTGCGACATTTCAAAAATTTTCCAAGGTACAGGGCTCACATACCCGTGTGGTCTAGCGACACGCCCTTTGTGGTCAGGCCGTGTACTACACACACTCGTGTCCCTAACCCGTGTAACTCTCTGACTTCTAAAGCATGAATAAATTGAAGTCACACAGCTAAGTCACACGCCCGTGTGCCAGGCCGTTTGGTGAATATTATTTTTGAAATTTAGGTGCAATTTTCACATGGCCGTGTAACATGCCCGTGTTCAAGGTCGTGTCAACCACACGGCTGAGACATGCGCTCGTGTCTCTGCCCGTGTGCCCAATTCTGAGCATTCTGTTTCTCATTTTTAAGATGCAGGGGACACACGGCTGAACCACATGCCAATAGGACAAGCCGTGTGTTACACACGGCCAAGACACACTCCCGTGTGTCTTCCTATATGGAAAAAATAAGGGCATTTTCTAGCCTCATTTGTGTAACATCCTGATTTTCGGGTTTTCGCAATTCCTGATATTTTAAGTAAATTTCTAAAATTTGGTATGTGATGATGGAATTCATAATGTGGGTATGTTAATGGGCTTATGGAAGGCCCATGAGTTGGACAAAACCCGATAGAATTTTTAAAATTTTGGACTTAGGAGTTAGGGGTTCTGGCTAGGTGCCCTTATATTAAGTTGTGGGTAAAATGTATCACAAAAAAAAAGCTGTAGTAAAGTGGCAAGGGTGACGCCACTAAGCTCCTAAAAAGGTGGCGTGTGGAGCTTAAGGGAAGACTTGGGTTCAATTCCCTGTGTTGGCAAATAAGAGTATTTATTTTTGTGTGCAGGAAGGGTAAGTGTTGGAACTTAAGTGGATTCTGTAAGAGGAGAGTTGGATCAAGTCAAATGCATAAATTAAGGAGGGATAAGGGGAGAGATTTTAGGGATGTGATAGGGAGATAGAGTTGGCCGAATAAGGGAGATTGGAGAGGGATTTTCACAAAGGGCATTAGGTTAGTAATTTCGGCATTAGGGTCTTAGTTGTGCCGATTTCTTCTTTGGTGTGTAGCCTTTTCTCTCTTTTCTTTTCCAGCGAATCTACCTCCTCCTATTCATTTTTCTTCCTTTTTCTTCTTTCAAATCAGCCTACTATTTCCTCCATTCAACATTGTTTCTTTCCTTATCTCTATTTTTGCCAAGTGCATAAAAGTCAAATCGATGAAGATAGGGGTGCCGATTCTTTGTGACCAGCAACCTTTTCTTCCTTTTCAATAGTTGGCGTTCGGTTCCTTTACCTTTTAGACATCCGGATTCAAGAGGAGAAAGACGTGGTAAGTGTTCAAACTCTAAACAATTCCTAGTGTAGCTTTGGCCAAAAGTCAAACTCCAAGTTTAGAGATGGTGAATATGGGCATAGACTCTATGGGGTCTTCTTTTAATATTTTTGGTTTTTTATTGAAGGAGAAGCAAGGTGTAGTGTCGATTTGGAGTAGCTTGGATCACGGAGTAGCTAGGCCTAGTTATCAATCGCGACAAAGGTAAGGTGCCTAAGGCCATTATGGATGGTGGTAGAATGTGTAAGTGTTAATATTGGAAAGTTCTTGATTTGGTTCAATTATTGCGAGCTGATCTATTTAACAATTGATTATAGGAGAAATCGCATAGGAGATCTCGTCAAGGAATATCGCAAATCGGTGTGTAACGAACCCTTTCATAGCTTAAAGCGATAAAATGCCGAAAAGTCAAATGCCAAATTCGGCATTTCGAGGACTTGTGAGCAATGAACGCTCACTAGTTAGTTAGAATCGATGAGACGGTGATCGAGAACGATGGAAACCGTAAGAATGTGATTTTTAGCGTTCTTGGTAAGTCGGGCCTCGAGGGGTCAAGTGGCCCATCGGCTTTCGCCCATTTGGGTAAAAATTGGTAGAAAATGTAAATATGTTAAATTGCATGTTAAGATCATTAATACTATTATGGATATAGGCTAAATGGGCCTAGATGACAAAATCACCGAGTAGGGCCCATCAAGGGTTTTTGGCCCAATAACTCGTTTTCGCTAAAAGTGGGTCAGAATCACTGTATGCACCCATGAATTGTTTGTAACAGTTAATGAACATGGAAACCCTAATTTTGGTAAAATTACAAGATTACCCTTATAATATGAAAATGACCGCTTTGCCCCTAGGTAAAATGACCATTATACCCCTAGGGTTTATGTATGATTTTAATACATGGGATTTTGATAAATATGGTATGTATGATATGTACATGAAATGTATGATACGCACATGATATGTATGATATGCACATGAGGTAATCATAAATGCATTGGGTTGGGTTTTTATATGGATGGAGGAAGTGAAAAGGGCTTATGCCCCGATTATAAAAGGGCTTATGCCCTGCTTATTGAAAGGGCTTTGGCCCTGATTATTAAAAGAGGCTAGGCCTCTAGTTATATGATAAAGCGACTATGCCGCCAAAGGAGAGTTTGGCGGGTGGGTCGAGTTAATCCCCACATGGTGTGTTGGTTGGTACGGTGGAGAGTAGCGGATGGTGGGTTGAGTAGTCTCCTAAATGGTTTGCATTCTTTCATTGAAATTATATGTGACATTGAAATGGGCCTAAGGGCCATACCGCTTACTGATAAAGGCTTCGCCCAAAGATATGAAATATGAAACATGAAAAGGCTTCGCCCAAGAATATGAAATATGAAAAGGCTTGACCAAGATATGAAATATGAAACATGAAAAGGCTTGACCCAAGATATGAAATATGAAATATGAAAAGGGCTACGCCCAAGGCATGATTGAGATTGGATTTGGGCTTAGACCCAATAGGTCGTTATTGTTTTGGGCTCGAGAGGGCTTGTTGCACACCGAGTTTCCAAACTCACCCCTTCCTTAACCTTGCAGTGAGCCTTGATTTGAGGACTTGGGCGGAGAGGATTCTTGAGTGGCCACGGTGATCCTCTTTGGGCTTTTAAACAAGTATTGGTTTTCATTTTAATTACTTTAATTATTATTTACTTTTGGGTTGTAATAAGGCCAATTTTAACTTTCCTTTCATTTTTTTTTGGATTATTTTAATTTTAATAACTTTAAAAATTGGTTAATAATTATTCAAATAGGCTAGACTTAGGACGTGTTTTCAAAATGATACTTGTTTTCAAAATATCTCAACACCACGATTAATCGATTTATCAAAGACGCCCACTTAAACAAATTTAAACTAGATATAACAAAGTGTGGCTATGGTTGTGGGCATGTCTAGGATTGGATCCAATTAAAGAGCTTGGTACTTAAGCACCTTCATGGCTCACCTCCTCTGTCTCGGATACCTACACGGTGCCCACTTCCATACACTTTGTTAACTCATTAAAATGTATGGTTTTAAAACACTAAAACGGAACGTGGGTTTTCAACTCCAATGTGGCACGCCGATTCGCCATAACGTCTGGGCCGGGTTTGGGGTGTTACATTTAGTGGTATCGAGCCTAGGTTGCAACAACTCAATTGTGGATCGGGTCCAAAATCTATTTGAAAACTTAGGCCTAAGAAGGGTATTTTTGGAAATGGTTTCAAAAGTTCATTTTAAAGATGTTTTATGGAAAATATATGGTAAAAGGTACCGATCTTTCTGCTTTAATCAAGAGTTCAAAATAAAGGAGTTTTCAAATCAAAGTTTTCAAATTTATTTTCGATAATAAAAACATGGTTTTTTTTTTTGAAGAAAGAAGTGGCGACTCAATCCTCGGCACCAAGTCCGTAAGTATATTTTCCTTACAATATATGATATTAATATGATATTATGAATAGTCTTTGAGACCCTACTATGATACCTTAGCTAGGTAGAGTCAGTAAGCGGTAGGAATGAGACTGTAGCTAGGCTATGATGATACGAAAACAATCTTTGGACTGCTATATCTACATAAGACATTTTCTTAATAAACAAGGGACGTTATACTAATTTCATAAAATTGTAAATCGATAATTCGATATGAGTACTAGAGGAGCTCGTGGACGAGGCCGCGGACGTGGTCATGGAAGGGTGCAAGTGAATCTTCATCCTCGGGGCATAGGCCACCGAGGAGCCACCGTGCCGCAAGCAACGGAGACCGGTCTTATGATCGGGCTGTGGGGATGACGCTTATCCCAAGCCATGTTAAGGGTTTTAGAAAGAGTGGCTGGAGCTAGTCTTGGGACGGTGAATAGGGGTCTATATCGGAGCGACTCGCCAACGGAGCAGAGGTATTTAGGGGTGTATCTGGAGTGGCCCCAATGTGGCGTAATATTGGTGGAGGCTACTGAGCGGATCATGGACGATCTAGACGCTCGGTGGAGCAAAAGTGAAAGGAGCGTGTCGCCGCTACGTGATTTAAGCATACCGATGGTGGATCACCGTAAGGGAGAGTACCCCAATTGAGCAAGTAACCGGGAATTGTTCAAAATCGCTTTAAAGAGAGGTATGTTGGAGCAAGCTATGTGGATGCTCGTCGAAGGAATTCTGAATCGACTCAAGGTGATAAGACAGTAGCAGTATGAGGCGAATTTTGAGGTGAGTCGATATGCTAGTGGTATAGTGGTAATGAATCTGAAGCGCAGGTCCGCTTCGAGGATGGTCTCCGCGATGAGCTTAGGATATTGATAGCTCCACGAGGGAGCGTGGTTTTGCCGCTTTGGTAGAAAAGGCTAAGATAGCCGAGGAGGTGAAGCCGAGTGAGCGGCGTGAATCGTAAGAAGGATCGACCAGTTCAAGAGGATTTCGCACCCTCGAGTGCCACGAATCAAGTGTTAAAAGAGCAAGGATGGAGGAACCGGTTCGAGCAGTTCCAGTAAATACTTATAGACCGCAGGCTTGCAGGGACTGTGGTAGGGTGCATGTGGGGGAGTGCTGGAAACGAACGGGAGCATGTTTTCGATGTGGGTCAAAGGAGCATAAGTTCAGAGAGTGTCCTCGGAGGACAGCTCAGGAGCTAGCGGCAGAGCAAAGGGATGTCCAACCACGGCGAGGAGGACCACCACCACAGAGGGGTCGTGGGCAAGGTATAGGTGGCAATGGTAATGGACGAGGACGTGGGGCCCCTGGCAGAGGTGCTGGTCATGCTGAAGCTCGACAACCGGCGTTAGTTTATGCTGCACGACGTTGTGAGGAGGGTGACGCTCCTGATGTTATAACTGGTACGTTCTTCATTCATAGCATGCCTTACACTGCTTTGATTGATGTGGGTTCCACCCACTCGTATGTTGCTTGTGATGTATCGAGGGCTTTGGATGTGCTTCCTGAGAAGACTGTGAGTGGGGTATCAGTAATAAGTCCATTAGGACATTCGGTTAAGGTAAATAAAATTTTTAGGCGATCAGTTAGGGACACAAGATAAAATCTTTGAAGGAGATTTGATGGAGCCGCCATTTCGGATTTTGATCTTATTCGGGAATGGATTGGTTAATTAAGCACAAGGCGACGTTGGATTGTGCAGAAAGAGGATGGTACTAAGAACTACCAAGATGAGGAGATAATGGTCATAGGGGAACGAAGGGATTATTTATCCAATGTTGTTTCGCGTTAAGAGCCGAAGTTGATCCGGAAAGGTTGTGAAGCGTGCTTGGCCTTTGTGAGTCAAACGGGACTTGAGGAGATAACGGTGGAATCGGTTAGGACTATTAGGGAATTTCGGATGTATTCCCGGATGAACTTCTGGATTACCCCGAATAGAGAAGTCGAGTTTGGAATCGACTTACTACCGGAACGACTCCTGTGTCCATTGCACCTTATCGATGGCACCAAAGGAGTTGGTAGAATTGAAAGCTCGATTCAAGAGCTATTGGATAGAGGGTTTATAAGACCAAGTGTTTCCCGTGGGGTGTACCGCATCTTGCTCAGAAGAAGAAAGATGGGACTATGCGCATGTGCATTGACTATCGGCAGCTTGAATAAGTCGACTATTAAGAACAAGTATCGTTACCAAGAATTGATGATCCGCTCGACCAACTAAAGGGAGCCTCGGTGTTTTCTAAAATCGACCTTCGGTCGGGATATCATCAATTAAGAGTTAAAGAGGGGATATTTATAAGACGGCGTTCAGACTCGTCTGAGACATTACGAGTTTCGGTAATGCCATTTGGGTTGACTAATGCACCGCGGCATTCATGGATTTGATGAATCGGGTATTCCACCATACTTGGATCGGTTCGTAGTCGCTTTTATTGATGATATCTTGGTGTATTCGGAAACGGAAGAGAAGCATGATGAGCATCTTCGTGTAGTGCTGCAAGTGTTAAGGGAGAAGCAACTATATGCAAAGTTTAGTAAGTGCGAGTTTTGGTGAAGGAAGTTACCTTCTTAGGGCATGTTGTGTCTGCCGAGGGATCAAGGTGGACCTCGAAAGATTGAAGCAATCTGAATGGAAGCCACCGAAGTCGGTAACGGAGATTCAAAGTTTTCTGGGGTTGGCAGGTTATTATCGGAGATTCGTGGAAGGATTTTCTGTGTTGCCAGCACCGTTAACGAAACTTATAAGGAAGGGAGCACCTTTTGTTTGGACAAATAAGCAGAAAGAGGCTTTTGAGAGATCAAGAAGGTTTTGACTAAGCGCCAGTTTGATTCACCAGAGTCTGGTAAGGATTTCACTGTACAATGATCGTCACATGTAGGTTTGGGCTGCGTGTTGATGCAAGAGGGTAAAGTGGTCGCTATGCTTCACGACGACTTAAGCCACATGAGGTGAACTACCCTACTCATGACTTGGAATTGGCAGCAGTAATCTTTGCACTTAAGATATGGAGGCATTACCTGTATGGGGAGAAATGCATCGTCTATACGGATCACAAGAGTCTTAAGTACTTGCTGACTCAAAAGGAGCTGAATCTTAGGCAGCGAAGGTGGATAGAGTTGTTAAAGGACTATGATTGTTCGATCGAGTATCATCCAGGTAAGGCGAATGTCGTGGCTGATGCGCTAAGTCGAAGGACGGTGGCAGAATTAAAGGCGATGTTTGCTCGTCTAAGTTTGTATGACGACGGAAGTTTATTGGCAGAGTTACAGGTAAGACCGACTTGGGTAGAACAGATTAAGAAGCAACAGTTGGAGGACGAGTCGTTGGTTGCTCGGGTTCGGCAAGTTGAGAAGGGGGAGAACCCTGACTTTGGGTTAAATAGTGAGGGAGTTCTTTGTTTTCGAGGAAGAATTTGTATGCCGAAAGACTCCAACTTGAGATTGATGATTTTGAAAGAGGCACATAATGGACCTTGTGCTATGCATCCAAGAGGGAGTAAGTTGTATCGAGACTTGCGAGAGCAATATTGGTGGCCCGGCTTAGCGAGAAGTGACCGAATTTGTTGGGAGATGTTTGACATGTCAACAAGTGAAGGCCGAGCATCAACTACCTTCGGATTGTTACAATAGGTAAAGATACCACTTTGGAAGTGGGAAAGGGTAACTATGGACTTTGTAAGTGGGTTGCCGTTGACACCTTCTAAGAAGGATTCGATTTGGGTGATTGTGGATAGACTCACGAAATCGCTCATTTCATACCGTCCAACCGATTACTCACTTGAAGTTGGCGGTTGTATGTGGCGTAAATAGTACGGTTGCATGGTGTACCAAGATCGATAATTTCGCATCGAGACCCAAGGTTTACATCTCGGTTTTGGCGAAGTTGCATGAGGCATTGGGAACGCGATTGATTTCAAGACGGCTTTTCACCCTCGATCGGATGGGCAATCGAGAGGGTTATTCAGATTTTAGAGGATATGTTGAGGGTTGTGCTATTGAGTTTAAAGGCACTGGAGGACCATTTGCCCTTAGCGGAGTTCGCGATAACAACAGCTTATCAAGCAAGTATTCGAGATGGCTCCATATGAGGCACTATATGGGCGAAGGTGTCGCTCGCCTACTTGTTGGGCAGAATTGGGGGAAAGGCAAATACTTGGACCAGAGTTGGTAGCAGATACTGAAGACAAGATTAAGGTAATTAGGAAGAGGTTAAAAGAGGCGACGGATCGACAAAAGTCTTATGCCGATATGAAGCGTAAGGATATTGAATATGCGGTAGGAGACATGGTCTTTTTGAAAGTTTCGCCTTGGAAGAAGATCTTGAGATTTGGTAAGAAGGGTAAGTTGAGCCCACGGTTTATTGGACCTTATCGAATCATTAAGCGGATAGGGCCGGTGGCTTATCAACTAGAGTTACCTCCAGAACTGGATCGCATTCACGATGTCTTCCATGTATCCATGCTAAGGCGATATCGTTCTGACCCAACTCATATCGTGCCGCTGCGTAAATTGAGGTACAATCGGATTTGACCTTTGAAGAGGAACTGTGCAAATACTTGATCGTGATGTCAAGGTGTTGAGAAAGAGGTCATCCGTTGGTGAAGGTACTTTAGAGGAACCATGGCAAGGAAGAAGCTACCGGGAGACCAAGAGGCAATGCGTCGTGAGACCCTCAACTGTTTGGACTGTAAATTTCGAGGCCGAAATTTCTTTAAGGAGGGTAGAGTTGTAACATCCTGATTTTCGGGTTTTCGCGATTCCTGATATTTTAAGTAAATTTCTAAAATTTGGTATGTGATGATGGAATTCATAATGTGGGTATGTTAATGGGCTTATGGAAGGCCCATGAGTTGGCCAAAACCCAGTAGAATTTTTAAAATTTTGGACTTAGGAGTTAGGGGTTCTGCTAGGTGCCCTTATATTAAGTTGTGGGTAAAATGTATCACAAAAAAAGTCTGTAGTAAAGTGGCAAGGGTGACGCCACTAAGCTCCTAAAAGGTGGCGTGTGGAGCTTAAGGGAAGACACAGGTTCGATTCCTGTGTTGGCAAATAAGAGTATTTATTTTTGTGTGCGGGAAGGGTAAGTGTTGGAACTTAAGTGGATTCGTAAGAGGAGAGTTGGATCAAGTCAAATGCATAAATTAAGGAGGGATAAGGGAGAGATTTTAGGATGTGATAGGGAGATAGAGTTGGCCAATAAGGGAGATTGGAGAGGATTTTCAAAAGGGCATTAGGTTAGTAATTTCGGCATTAGGGTCTTAGTTGTGCCGATTTCTTCTTTGGTGTGTAGCCTTTTTCTCTTTTCTTTTCCAGCCTAATATACCTCCCTCCTATTCATTTTTCTTCCTTTTCTTCTTTCAAATCAGCCTACTATTTCCTCCATTCAACATTGTTTCTTTCCTTATCTCTATTTTTGCCAAGTGCCGCAAAAAGTCAAATCGATGAAGATAGGGGTGCCGATTCTTTGTGGCCAGCAACCTTTTTCTTCCTTTTCAATAGTTTATGCTTCGGTTCCTTTACCTTTTAGACATCCGGATTCAAGAGGAGAAAGACTGTAAGTGTTCAAACTCTAAACAATTCCTAGTGTAGCTTTGGCCAAAAGTCAAACTCCAAGTTTAGAGATGGTGAATATGGGCATAGACTCTATGGGGTCTTCTTTTAATATTTTTGGTTTATTTATTGAAGGAGAAGCAAGGTGTAGTGTCGATTTGGAGTAGCTTGGATCACGGAGTAGCTAGGCCTAGTCATCAATCGCGACAAAGGTAAGGTGCCTAAGGCCATTATGGATGGTGGCCGAATGTGTAAGTGTTAATATTGGAAAGTTCTTGATTTGGTTCAATTATTGCGAGCTGATCTATTTAACAATTGATTATAGGAGAAATCGCATAGAGATCTCGTCAAGGAATATCGCAAATCGTGTGTAACGAACCCTTTCATAGCTTAAAGCGATAAAATGCGAAAAGTCGAAATGCCAAATTCGGCATTTCGAGGACTTGTGAGCAAGCTTAACGCTCACTAGTTAGTTAGAATCGATGAGACGGTGATCGAGAACGATGGAAACGGTAAGAATGTGATTTTAGCGTTCTTGGTAAGTCATTCTCGAGGGGTCAAGTGGGGCCATCGGCTTCAGCCCATTTGGGTAAAATTGGTAGAAAACGGAAATATGTTAAATTGCATGTTAAGATGTTAATACTATTACGGATATAGGCTAAATGGGCCTAGATGACAAAATCACCGAGTAGGGCCCATCAAGGGTTTTTTGGCCCAATAACTCGTTTCGCTAAAAGTGGGTCGAATCACTTGTATGCACCCATGAATTGTTTGTAATCATTAATGAACATGGAAACCCTAATTTTGGTAAAATTACAAGATTACCCTTATAATATGAAAATGACCGCTTTTGCCCCTAGGTAAAATGACCATTATACCCCTAGGGTTTATGTATGATTTTAATACATGGGATTTTGATAAATATGGTATGTATGATATGCACATGAAATGTATGATACGCACATGATATGTATGATATGCACATGAGGTAATCATAAATGCATTGGGTTGGGTTTTATATGGATGGAGGAAGTGAAAAAGGGCTTATGCCCCAGTTATAAAAGGGCTTATGCCCCAGTTATTGAAAGGGCTTTGGCCCCAGTTATTAAAAGAGGCTAGGCCTCCAGTTATATGATAAAGCAACTATGCTGCCAGTGGAGAGTTTGGCGGGGTGGGTCGAGTTAATCCCCACATGGTGTGTTGGTTGGTACGGGTGGAGAGTAGCGGATGGTGGGTTGAGTAGTCTCCCCAAATGGTTTGCATTCTTTCATTGAAATTATATGTGACATTGAAATGGGCCTAAGGGCCATACCATTTACAGTAAAGGCTTCGGCCCAGTATTATGAAATATGAAACATGAAAAGGCTTGGCCCAGTAATATGAAATATGAAAAGGCTTCTACCCAAGATATGAAATATGAAACATGAAAAGGCTTCGCCCAAGATATGAAATATGAAATATGAAAAGGGCTACTGCCCAAAGGCATGATTGAGATTGGATTTGGGCTTAGACCCAATAGGCCGTTATTGTTTTGGGCTCTGAAAGGGGCTTGTTGCACACTGAGTTTCCAAACTCACCTCCCTTCCTTAACCTTGCAGGTGAGCCTTGATTTCGAGGACTTGGGCCGGAGAGGATTCGGAGTGGCCACGGTGATCATCTTTGGGCTTTTAAACAAGTATTGGTTTTCATTTTAATTACTTTAATTATTATTTACTTTTGGGTTGTAATAAGGCCAATTTTAACTTTCCTTTCATTTTTTTTTCGGGATTATCTTAATTTTAATAACTTTAAAAAATTGGTTAATAATTATTCAAATAGGCTAGACTTAGGACGTGTTTTCAAAATGATACTTGTTTTCAAAATATCTCAACACCACGATTAATCGATTTATCAAAGACGTCCACTTAAACAAATTTAAACTAGATATAACAAAGTGTGGCTATGGTTGTGGGCATGTCTAGGATTGGATCCAATTAAAGAGCTTGGTACTTAAGCAGCCTTCATGGCTCACCTCCTCTGTCTCGGATACCTACCTGGTGCCCAGCTTCCATACACTTTGTTAACTCATTAAAATGTATGGTTTTAAAACACTAAAACGGAACGTGGGTTTTCAACTCCAATGTGGCACGTCAGATTCGGCCATAACGTCTGGGCCGGGTTTGGGGTGTTACAATTTGTCACCTAAAACTTACCATTTTCCTGTACCAAAACTCACAAGCATATATCCACCAATCCAACACCATATTCACATAAAATTTGCCATCAATCATGTGGTATTATCTCATGCATCAAAGGATATAAACTTACTCTTAACATAAACTTATATGCTAACATAATTCCAACAAACTAACACATAATAAGAACTTATGTGATTACCAAAATGTTACTTCAAAAATAGCCAAACTTAGACCATATCTAGCCACTCCAATGGCTAGATTACAAAACCACAATTACAAGCCATTATCGGCCAAATAAGCTTCACAAGCTTCACTTTCAACATTATCGAAATTAGCTCGATTGGAAAACATCTCTGTTTAAAAATGAAATAAATATCATCAGAGTCAGGGGGTATCACAATATCACAACTTATATAATGGCATCTATATCTAGATTTCATACATGCTATGTTTAGTCCGAGAACCAACTAAACAATAGCTTTGATACCACTAAATGTAACACCCCTAACTTGTTTCCATCACAGGTACATAGCATTACCATAAAACTGTAACATCAAAACGCTCATTACAAAAAATTTCATGAATCATATCATATTCCATTCAAACACATGCATAACGTCCCTAATTTGATCCCTCGAGGCCTTAGAAACACTTTAGAAATGATTCGGGACTAAATAAGAAACATTTAAAACTTCATGGAAAAAGATCGAAATATTCATACTGCAGTGGACATTTGTAGTAGGAACACATGGCCATGTCCTAGCCCGTGTAACTCTCTGACTAAGGTCAAATAGCCAAGCCAAACTCTCTTGTGCAAGGCCATGTAACTCTCGAAATGAAACCTTTAAAAACCTACAAAGGACATATGGCCATGTTGCTTGGCTGCGTGTCATGCACGACTGTGACACACCCCTATGTCTTAGGCCGTGTGGGCAAGAAATAGGCCAAATTCAAGCCATTTCTTTCACCCAATTCAAGCACATTCTTACAAGCCATTTGTACATATGACCAAGGTATTAAAACATGTTCAAACATGCATAAAATGACCAATTTCATAGAACCAAATTCCATTCAACCAATAGCCATAAAGGCACCTCAAACACATGCATTAATCATACCTAAACTTGTACATATTTAACCATTTAGCAACTGACTTGTTTCCATACCAAAACATAGCACAATTGACACATACCAACCTTACCATATTAGGTTCATGCCATAGCCAAATAACGTTACTATTCGAACCAATTCTCTTATGCATCAAAACCATATAAATGACACAAAACTAGCCACTACTAAATGTTTCCAACATCCAATATATATACATACCAAATTTAGGTCCAAATTCTCATAATTCAACCAAACATACTTGATTACATTTCATATCAAACCTTCCCCTAATAGATCACTTTTCAAACATACCAACCCAGACCAATTTGGCCATAAAACCATGCATCAATTTGATCATATAAACGCCTATCATTAAGCATAAAAGTGCCAAAAGTACACCAACCATCAAGGTATCAAAATAACAGAAGTTTCACAAATTCAAAGCAACATTACATGTCAATATCATTAACTAAACATTAGATATAGTCCACCTATACATGCCATTATAACCACTACCAAAACATCAAAATCTATCGATTAAAATTGATGGATAGTGTGATAGATCTCCGACTAGCTTCCAACCCGATCGAGCTTCCAATAATCTATAAAGTAAAGGAAAATAACTATGTAAGCAATGAATGCTTAGTAAGCTCGTACAAACTTTAAGCATAATATTCCATTTCAATAATAACCTTTATAAAATAAACATAAACCCAAGTCAATGCCATAAGATTCATAAAACGATATGACCATCAACTCACAAATGAGTAAGTTCATTATTGTCGCAAATATTTATCTTTCATAACATGACAGAATTTTATGAGACTTAATAGATAATCATCAACCTTTCTATAAGATTATACACTTTTCAATTTACGTTCTTTTCATTCCATTCCCCAATGCTTATCATAAACCTAAACAAGATTATCAATTCACGACTTAGTGTATGTATCCATGATATAAGTATATTCATCCATAGCATACATAAATTTCTCACATATAAGTACCTCTTTCAAACTCATTATTCCATTTTCATCAAACTTAATTTCAACTATGAATTTACCATTTCATTACATTTCCTCACCAGTTTCATATGCATAACACACAAATTATAAGCATAACATCAACCATGACTACAATCTACTACATTTAAACATAGCTCTTTTGGAATCAACTACATAATCAACCATTGCATAAGAAATTACATACTTTGATTTATTCCACCTTTTCATGGACATAAGCATGTTACCAATTGAGCACTTACCATTTCAATGCATTTCATTCAAATTAAACATGATATAATTCAATCATAAACTTAGCACAAGCCTAAGCACCAACAACACATGTTAACATAATTGAATATAATTCATGTGAACTTAACATAGATAACCATTATACTTTAGCGTAATCCAATTGGATTTGTCATCCTTCATAACATATAATGTTTTCCATGTATCAGCATTTCAATAAGTTTCATACACACATGTCTTGGTTCATATTGAACACTTACTATTTCATTTGCATAACAAAAAAGACATAGACATAACATTTACCAAAGTCACAAGCTAGTGATTAAACACATAACTTTGAGCATTGGTACATCATACCTTTCCATATTTTTCGTAGTGAATTTAATCGGAACCCTTACCAAAGCTCACACAAGTGTGCTAAACGATGATCAAAACCATCTATTTTCTTTAATCGTTGGTCGAAACTACCCCTTTTCATATTCGATGGTCGAAGCCATCCCTTTTCATATTCGATGGTCGTCACCATCCCTCTTCATAGTCAATAGTCAAAACTATCCTTTTCCATATTTCATGGTCGTGACCATCCCTTTTCATAGTTGATGGTCGTCACCATCTCTTTTCATAGTCGATGAGCATCGATACATCGTTGGATTTTTTGTCGAGACATGATATGATAATGTAACATGATATCATTTAAAAAAAATTAAAAGGCAATTTAAACGTACAAAATTACCTGGCTAAATTGCAGAAATGATAAAGTACAAGGGCATTGTGGTAATTTTCCATTCTCCTCGACTATCTACTCGATCTTGATCTAAATTAATAATTTTATTCAATCAATTTATTTAGACAGTAAAAAAAATGTATTTTATGCAATTTAAGTCATTTTGACTTTTTTACAAAATTGCCCTAAAATTTTACTTTTATTCAATTTAGTCCCTAAACCTAAAACATGCAAATTAACCATTTTTAATGCCAATTCACAACAGCTGAATTTTCATGGCACCCAAGATAGCTGACCTTTGTGATAATTTCACAACAAATCCTTGTATTTTGACTAGTTTAATAATTTATTACCTAATTAAAAAATTCATCAAAATTACTTAACAAAATACTTTTAAATATCAACCTACATTTCAAATTCATCATTTAATAACTAAAATCACATATATTCATCAATTGAAACATTCAATATATTTAACAATTTCAAAATCGAAGGTACGGGCTAGCTGGACTTAGTTGCAACGATCTCAAAAATATAAAAATTATTAAAAACGGGTAAAAATTACTTACCATGCAAGAGGAAGCCACCATGGTCGAAATCTTCATCCTTATTCCATGGTGTTTTCATTTTTTGAAGAAGAAACCAACAAGATGGTGATAATTTAGCCTTTTGTTTTTATTTTATTTTTAATTTAATTTATCAAATTACCATTTTAGCATTGGTTAATAATTATACATATCACCAAATCAATGTCCATGTATTTCCACTAAATCCTTAAATGGTTTAATTACAATTTAAGTCCCTTTTCCTTTATTCAATAAACCATTTAATCACTCAAATAAAATAGTGATAAATTTTACATCTTTTACGATTTAGTCCTTTTTGCTTAATTAACTATCGAAACATTAAAATTTTTCAATGAAACTTTAACACCACCTTAATGACTCTTCGTAAATATTTATAAAAATATTTATGGCTCGGTTTATAGAAACAAGGTCCCGATACCTCATTTTCTAAAACCACTTAACTTTACGGTCTTACCACTTAAACTTAATAAACCGCTTATATGACATAAATTATCATATAAAAAACCTTTATAAAATCATATTTGACTCGTAAATATTAAACAATAATATGTACGAACTTACTCGTCAGATTTGTGCCCCCGAAACCACTATTTCTGACACCACTGAAAATTAGGCAGTTATAGGTTATCTATGATGCCTTTATGGCACATTTTATGGAGCCTTTGTGGCATAATTTATGATGCTTGTATGGCATATTCTATGGAGCCTTTGTGGCATAATCTATGATGCCTTTATGACGTATTGTGTGGAGCCTTTGTGGCATAATCTATTAAGCCTTTCTAGTGTATTTTGTGGAGCCTTTGTGGCATAATCTATGTAGCCTTTATGGTGTATTATGTGGAGCTTTTTTAGCATAATCTATGAAGTTTTTATGACATATTCGATGGAGCCTCTTTGGTTTATTCTGTAATGTTTTTTATAGTGTATTCTGCAATGCTTATGTGGTGTATTCTGCAATGCCTTTGTGGTGTATCCTACAATGTCTTTGTGGTAAGTTCTGTATCACCTTGGCAAGAATCTGTTATGTTATTTTCATGTTAAGGTCTAAAATTATGATTGAAGAAATGTATGATAGGGTTTTCTCTACAGATACTTGATATACAAATCCGCTATGTTTCCACTAGGATAGAGAATTCGATGTGCTTGAAGTTATGGTTAGTATAAGTGTCTATCAAACCAGAGTATTTCCATGCTAAGTATAAAGTTACCTGGTTTCTATAGTATCTGTCAAATATGGGTATCTCTCACTATGTAATATAATGTTCTGGTATTCTGTTAAATATCTTAAAATATTGCATCCATTAGAATTTGTTGTTCTCTGGGTTGATTTAAAGATATGATCTTATTAGTATTCTGACAACTGTGGAATTAGTGTATGAGTTTGCCATAGATAGGATCTATTTGTAACCAATTTTGTGTGTATAGTATTCTAGGCAAAGCATTCAACATCTATTTGAGTGAGAAACCATCGAAAGTAACTTCTGCATGAATATTACTCAGAGGAATGTATCCAACTTTTGCCTTTCTAAAAAATGAGAAATAAGACCCGCGTTGAGGGGTAAATTCTGTAATCCATCTAATAAGTGAAATATGTATATGGGGTCAAGTATAAATATTAGCATATAGGTATGCACCTGGTGTTTCATCTAAAGACTAAAGAGAAATTTAGAATCTTCAATTTGAAGAACTTAGCAATAAATGCTCCAAGGTAAACTGGGTTAAGACTCACTAATTTTGTTTGAACTTACAAGTGCCTGTTTATGATGCAAGTTTTGATTAAACAATAATTGAATTGGTATTGTTTTAGATGAATCGAGGTGTGTTTTGGGATCATTTTTAGGTCCTGACTAACTTGTTTCGGTAGAAGTGGGTAGATATATTGAAAAAAGTAAGACAGTAGTAAAAAATTATTAGTATTGACCAAAAGTATAGGCACAAATACTCACTTGTAGTATACAAATGGGTCAGATAAGGGTCCTTCCCCTTTTTTGACTTGTTTTGACCCTCAAGGACCAAAACTTGGTCCCGATCACCCCCGAACACCTAGAATTCATTTAAAAACATTTCTAAAATATTTAAAATGACTTTAAATTGTCTTAAATTAATATGAATGTTTTGTATAGTTTGATAATGTTTGATGCTTGTATTGAGTTTAAGAAGTAAACTAGTTCAAGTTGCTTCAACAACGAATGTGGTGTTTCATATTTGAATCATGCTATCAAATCAGGTGCAGGATGCTACAAATTTTTTGTTTTTACTTCAATTCTATTTTAATTTTCTTTTCTTTTATGTAATCTAAAATTTGAGAACGGTATAAAAGAAGCTAGAGTGATGGAATTGAACTACTTATATGTTTCATAAGCTGATGAATGATAGTGGTTAATAAAAATTGAACTAAAATTATGTTGTAGATTAATATTTGAATCTGCCAAGAGAAGATTGTGGGAAAGGAAAATTTGTTGAGTAGACTCTACCATGGCATGTTATCATTTCACTAGGTAAGTTCATACAATATGAACATTATTTAACTTTCTTTTCTTTTGTTCTTTAATTATATAATTAAAAATTTAGGAAGTCAAATTTGGTATGTTAAATATATAGAGAAGAAATAATGTGTTATAATACGAAGGAAGGTCAATGAGATTACAAAATGGAAGCATCCCCATGAACTTAGTTAAAGTCTCATACAAATGGTTACATGTTATTTCCTAATGATTCTGAGATCCAAGATTTGTTGCGGACTCGAAGATACACGTGGCACAGATTTAGCTTAGACTAGTAATCTGATGTCATTTTAAAGGTTTAGCGTAGACTAGGGGTGAGT
The DNA here is from genome assembly GCF_025698485.1 of Gossypium arboreum. Taxonomy (NCBI): domain Eukaryota; kingdom Viridiplantae; phylum Streptophyta; class Magnoliopsida; order Malvales; family Malvaceae; genus Gossypium; species Gossypium arboreum. The sequence continues at coordinate 13,183,887 of NC_069082.1, read as the reverse complement.
ATTCAATCGAGTCAAGTTGAATCAAGTAAAAAAATTGAGTTAATCAAGCTGACGAATCCAATTTTAGCAACCGAACTCAATTTGATTTTTTTTTTAATCAAGTCAAAAATTTTTGAGTCAAGTCGAGTCAAGTTAACAAATCCTATTATTTATACTCAATGTTGCATTTATATGGATCGATTATTTAACTAATAGATGAAGTACAAGATTATTTAACTGCATAAACAATATAATGGTTTCCTTTTGATTTAATGAGTAAACTTTTATCAAAACAATGTAGTTTTGTCTTTTTAACTTAATGGTTTTGACTTTTAACTTTAGAAAAGGTAAACATTTATCAAACGACATAGTTTTGCCTTTTCTTATTCAAATTTTTGGATAACTGATAACTCTTGAAAAGAGTTATATTTCATGCCTTTAGATCTAGCTAATTTTCTACACTTAGGTACATTTAGTAGCATTTTAGGACATTCAATTAGTATTTTTCTTGTTTTAGCTTTACATTAATAGCTTGGACGGTACTTAAGTGTTAGTTATTTTTAATTGCTTGTGGAAGGGTTATGTGTGGTGGTGGATTGGTAGATGCAGGATGAGGAACAAGAAGTAGACTAAAGGTTTTTCGGGGCAAAGGGTTGGACATTTTGTCAACACGAATCCCATGACAATGTCGGAAAGATGTCCAATCAACACTCAAAGTGTATTGGTCTTAGGCCCAGTTGAACTTATACCAGATATATCTACCTAAAAAAGAGGGAAGAAAATCATGGGCTATTGGCTTTACCCTAGGGAAAACGATTATAAAAGCCAATGGAAGAAACCTAAAGGGGCGAAAAAAAACAAAAGAGAAAAAAAGGGAGATCCTTAGGAAAAAAATAGAGGGTAGTTGTTAAGTAAAGACAGGAAGAGGAAGACGAAGGCAATCCCTCTCAGCCACCACAGGACACTGCATTCCTAGAGTGTGGGTTGGATAAGCAAAAGCTATCTTCCTGAAGTTCTTCTGTTATTTCTTGATTACTCTTCGTGAATTGATTTGATGAAAATGATGTTGAATGATACTTTGGATTTATATTTTAATTGCCAACCCATGAGCTAAATCTTATAGGGTTGGATTACTTTATGAAACACTTATTTTCTTTAATGACTGAAGCATAGATCTACTGTAATACACTGTTTAATTCAATGATCTTTTACAAAATTGCAAGTTTGCAAACTCTAGACATAGATGGACATATAGCATGCTCATTAAATTAATCTAATTCTAACAAAGGTTAGGTTAATGAGATTGATCTCGAATGATATGAGCAAGTGTCCGATAGAATACTTGTAGCAACCTCTAGACATAGAGTATCGTTCATACAGAAAGAAAACAAAACAGTGCAGGGTACCGTGCTAAATGCCTATAGACATATATCACTTAAAGCAAGGCAACTTGAAGTCTCGTTCTCGAAAGAAGCAGACCATTTTAGAACTCTTATGAGCAATAGATTGAGTATGGTTTTGCTGAGGCATTATTGTCAGTAAGGGCAGATTATTAGTAATCCCGACCTTCCAAATCAACATCGTAGACCCTCTATCATTTTCTATAGTATCTTCGCAGTAACATTTTTAGTTGTTTACTTGTTCGTTTGCATATTATTCAAGTAATTATTCTCAAATTTTCCATTGTATTCTTGCTTTTGTCTTGTCATAGCATTTTCCATTATTTATCAGTTACACATATTGCACACATCATTATTCATTCAAATTACTGTTGCATTCTTATCATTATTTCTGTCATAACATTAATCATACTTCATTATAATAACTTGGACATTTTATACCTAATCGATCTCTGTGGAGACGATCTCACTTATCACTTTATTACTTGATCCAATGTGTATACTTGCACAATTCACGTACCATTTCACACGCGACAAGTTTTTGGTGTCGTTACAGGGGATTGGCAATTGGTGAAATTTGGTTTTGTTATTTTCTTTTGTTTACTTAGTTTTAGCTAACATAGTTGAATTTAATTTCCACAGTTTTTCCATCAGTGTATGTGAAGAGACCTTCCTGCTAACGAAGAGTATCCTTTTGCCCCAAAGATTGGGAGAACTTTATGAAGGATAAGAAGGGAATTATGTAATATGGCTAAGGAAGGGAATGATCCTAGTCTGAATGATCCATTGAATCCAAATGGTTGAGATGTTGATCCTCCTATTCATTGTGCAATAGACGATCAAGATAGACCAATTTAAGAGCATGTAGTTCCAATTTTAGATGACCTGAATATAGAGATAGTAAGACCACACATACAAGCTCAGCAATTCGAGTTGAAACCGGTAATGTTTCAGATGTTGCAAACAGCAGGACAGTTTGGTGGATTACTCACTAAAGATCCAAAGCTGCATTTAAGACTTTTTCTAGAAGTTTGTGACTCATTTAGGCAATAGGGTGTTCTTAACGATGCTTTGTGACTTAAATTATAACCATATTCTTTGAGATATTGTGCAAGAGCGTGGCTGAATGCTTTACAGTTGAGAACAATGGCATCATGGAATGATCTTTGCTAGAAATTTTTGCTACGGCATAATCTAAAAAATATGAATGCCAAGCTTAGAAATGACATCACATCTTTTTGGCATTCGAAGGATGAAATGCTATATGAAGCTTGGGAAAAATTTAAAGAATTACTTTAGAAATGTCCGATGCATGGATTCCAGTACTGGACTCAGATAGAGATTTATAATTGGTTGAATGCATATACAAGAATGGTAGTCGATGCCTCTACAAATGGTATTTTGTTGGATAAATCTTATAATAAAGCATATGAGATTTTGGAAAAGATTGCCAACACTGATTGTCAATATCCTACCACGGGAGTTGGGATAGATAAGAAAGCTGTTAGAACCATTGAGCTTGATGCAATCATTTTGTTGACAGCCCAGGTATCTTCTTTCGCTAATATAATCAAAACAATGAAAAGGCCCACTACAGTCTAAGAGATGAAATCAGTCTAACTATTGTGTGTTTATTGCGGGTAGAGGCAACATCTGAACTTTAGTTGGAATAATCAAGGTGTAGGGAATTTAAACAATGTTGCGAGAGAGAATGTTAATAGTGCACAGCCTGGTTATAATCATCCTATGCCGAGGTAAAATGTTCAACAGGGTCAAGCATCATCTTCTACCTCTATTAAAGCCTTGCCGAAAGAATATATGGCCAAGAATGATGTTGTAATTTAGAGCCAGGCTATGTCTCGTTAGAGCTCTTGAGAATCAAGTGTGGTAGATAACGAATACTTTAAGTTCGAGGCCACAAGGAGCATTGCCAAGTGATACCGAGAATTCGAGAACACAAGGGAAGGAACAGTGCAAGGCCATCACTCTTAGAAGTGGGACACAGTTGGATGATATTATTCAAGACACCACTGTAGAAGAGGACAACTCCAGACTCAACCATGGAAAGAATTCAAAATCAACTGAAAAACATAATGACACTGAAAAGGGTAAACAGAAGACTGTTGCAGTAGAATTAGATCGTGTTGCCAACAAAAAAACTATAGCAAAACAATATTAGCAACCTGAAGGGTGGTCACCTCCACCTTTTCCTCAGTGATTCAACAATTGTAAACAAGATGCCCAGTTCAAAAGATTTTTAGATGTCCTAAAACAACTCCAAATCAACATACTGTTAGTAGAAGCTTTGGTGCAGGTGCCCAATTATATTAAGTTTATGAAAGATATATTGTCAAAGAGGCACGGTTTAGGAGAATTTGAGACTGTTACTCTTATTAAAGGGTGCACAATAATGTTGATGAATAAATTATATCCAAAGTTGAAGGACCTAGGAAGTTTTACTATCCTATTTTCAATTGGAAATCATTATGTTTGTAAGGAATTATGTGATTTAGGAGCAAGTGTAAATCTAATGCCTATGTCTATTTTTAGAAAGTTAGGAATTGAGAAAGTAAGACCTACTACAATTACATTGCAACTAACTAATTGATCCTATGCACATCCAGAACGTAAAATTGAAGACGTATTGGTAAGAGTAGATAAATTTATTTTTCCTATAAATTTCCTTATTTAGAATGTGAAGCTGACCAGGATATGCCAATTATTCTTGGAAGACCTTTTCTTGATACTGGTAGGACTTTAGTTGATGTGTAGAAAGGCTAATTGGCTATGAGGTTAAATGATCAGCATATTACTTTCAATGTATTTTATGCCTTGAAATGTGCTGATGAGAATGAAGAATGCCACGTCATTGGGTTGATAGAAAAAACAATAAGGGAAGAGTTTGCAAAATTTTTCCATAGCAATTCTGATAATGATGAAGACTCACTTGAGCGGAGTGACACAGTAATTTTTAAGACATTGGTGAACTTATGGAAGCCAAGCAACTTGTAGATATACTAGGGAAGAATTTTGAATACTTAGATTTATCAAATTGCTCTTTTAATCCTCCTAAACCTCCTATAGGGGAACCTCTCACATTGGAATTGAAACCTTTGCCGCAACATTTAAAATATGCATATTTGGGAGATAACAACACTTTGCTGGTACTAATTTCTGTGGATTTGACACCTAAGCAAGATGTCAAGTTGTTAGACATTCTTAAGGCTAGTAGTAATTTCTGTGGAGTTAACACCAGAGCAAGAGGTCAAGTTGTTTGAAGTTCTCCAGAGATCTAAGAAGGCATTAGGATGGACAGCTGTCGACATCAAGGGAATCATCCCTGCTCTATGCGTGCGTAAAATTTTATTGAAGGATTGCCATAGCAATTCTATTGAACAGTAGAGAAGGTTGAATCCCATCATGAAGGAATTTTTTAAGAACAAGATTATTAAGTGGCTCGATGTTGGCATTATTTACCGGATTTCAGACAACTCATGGGTGAGCCCTGTATAATGTGTACCCGAGAAAGGAGGTGTAACAGTAGCGACTAATGATAACAATGCACTCATTCTGACTCGCACTGTCATGGGATGAAGAGTATGCATGGACTATCGCAAGCTGAACAAGGCAACTAGGAATGACCACTTTCCCTTATCGTTTATTGATCAAATGTTAGACAGATTAGCTGGAAAGAAATTTTATTGTTTCTTGGATGGATATTCAGGGTATAATCAGATTGCTATAACTCGTAGTGGCTAAGAGAAGGCCACCTTCACATGCCTATATGGAACTTTTGCATTTAGACGGATGCCATTTGGGTTATGTAATGCCTCAGCAACCTTTCAGCATTATATGATGGTCATATTCTCAGACATGGCAGAAACCTTTCTTGAAGGCTTCATAAATGATTTCTCTGTGTTTGGCAATGATTTTGGAAGATTGCTTAAAAAATCAAGAATTGGTTTTGTGTCGTTGTAATGAAACAAATCTTTTTTTGAACTAGGAAAAATGCCACTTCATAGCCCATGAAGGCATTGTTCTAGGGTTTAAAGTATCACAAGAATAGATTGAAGTTGACAAATCAAAAGTTGAGGTAATATAAAATTTTCCACCTCCCACCAGTGTCAAGGGTATTAAAAGTTTTTTAGGTCATGTGAAATTTTATAAAAGAATCATTTTGGATTTCTTGAAGATATCTAAACCCTTGTGCACCTTGCTGGAGCAAAATAAACCTTTCAATTTTGATGAACATTATTTGGTAGCATTTGAGGAATTGAAGAAAAAATTGGTAGTAGCACCAATTGTAATAGCTCCGGAATAGACACTGCCTTTCGAACTCATGTGTGACGCCAGCGATTATGTTGTGGGAGTAGTGTTGGGGCAAAGGAAAGACAAGGTATTTCATGCAATCTATTATGTGACAGAACCCTGATGGATACACAACTTAACTACACCATCATGGAAAAAGAGTTATTGGTTGTGGTATTCGTATTCGATAAATTTTGCTCTTATCTAGTTGGTACCAAGGTCACAGTCTACACGAATCACTCTGCTATTAAGTATTTTGTGAGCAAGAAAGATGCCAAGCCAAGAAAGATACCAAGGTCACAGTCTACACGAATCAATTTATTGAACTCTTCATGTTTTTTAAATTAATAATAGAATAATTATCATTTATGTAAGAAAAAAATAATGCATTTAAAATTCTTGATTATATAGATAACTTACTAGATCAAATGACTGCTTTTGCATTTGTCTCATTCTCTTTGAGCTCATGATTCTTAGAGACACATAACTTCGTCAATTCTTTCTCACTTCCATGTCTGGATATAAAATATTCTGTTAAAGTTGTCTTGTTTTTCATTTTCTTGACTTTTTATAAGCAAATCGAATCATACAATTACGAAATACAACTTCAACCTTCGTATTATACTGTTGTGAAAAATCAGCAACATTACCACCATACATGTTTTTAGCATCTTTAGTCCATCTTCGAGAGATATACCGATCAAAAATTTTCTTGACATTTTTAACACTAAGAATTCGTAAAGCATAAGAGCAAAGATAGTGATAACTCTTGAAAAGAGTTATATTTCGAACCTCTAAGCTTGATTAAATGCCTGTACGTAAGTAGATATATTTGCATTTTTAGGTTATTTTTAAAACATTGCATAATAACGCTTGGATTATGCCTTAAATGTCATTTCATCTTACTTTCACTGTTGGGAATAAGAGAATTGGTTGTTGTATATAGAAGGTGCAGGAAGGATAAAGAAAATGAGAAAATGAAGGAAGCAAAATATTATCATGGAAAAAGGTTAGACGGGTTGCCAACACAAATGTCACGGAAATTCCAGGAAAATGTTGACGTAGCACTCACTCCTCGTCACTCTCAGCTAGCTGGATGTTTACCAGATAAATCCACCTAAAAAAAAAGGAAAAAAGTGTGTGCTGAGAGAAGGGGACCTACCCTATAAAAGAGGAAAGATAAAAGAAAAAGGGCACGAGGATTTTAGAGGGGTATTCAGAGAGCATTTTTCTCTCCAGAAAAACTCGTGAAAAAAATTTCAAAGAAAAGGGAGAAGGTAGCAGCTTAAGAGGAGAGCAGAGACGAAAGGAAAGGGATAACCAATCAGCCTTGGGTCTTGCACGATTTAACAGTGTCGAAGTGAAAGCTAGAGTGGGGAAAGCTTCCTATAGTTCTACCTTCATTTTGTTAATTAATTTATGTGATTTCTAAACTGTTAACAATGATGTTGAATGTTATTCTGATTTTGGATTTTAAATCCCAACCCATGAGTATTTTCATTTGGGTTGGAATTACTGGATCTATCTTGATATTTTTAATGATCATGGTTATGTTTTGAGCAGATCTACTATTTTATTCGATTTGGACTATTTTAAATATATGCATGCAAGCTCTAGACATAGATGAATGCATGACATATCCTTAGACTTGATTTAATTCTAAAAAGGTTAAATAGGATGGATCGTAATCTAATGATACGAGAAAGTGGAATGACAAAAATGTGCAAGAATACACAATCGCAACAAGTAATAAAGTGACAAGTAAATGTCGAGTTATCGTACCCACAGGGACTGTGAAAAAAATTATTTATGAATGTAATTAAAAAAACTTTGGTGAAGAAAAATATTTTGATTTGAGGAGGTGATTAAAAACTCAGATTTTTAACTAAGTCAAATAAATAAAAAGAAAATAAAAGTTCCAATGCACGATTTCAAAAGATGGTTTTAATCAGGATGACATAATTGTGTTAGATTAATTACATTTCTTAACTTAGAATTATTAAACTCATGCTTATGCTGTTACGAATAAATTCACGGCAACTCGATAATTTGCTAACTTATGAACATGCTTACCTACCAAAATCAATTTATCTCTTGACTATATCTCTACGTCAATTCAACCGATTAAACAAATTTTAATAAGCAAATGTGTTAATGCACATACATACTAATGAAATTAAAATAATATCTTGTACATATCTCTATGCCAATTCAAACAATTAATTCAATCTCATAAGCACATAAAAGATTACATGAGGTAACAATGTATTTCTACCTTGAAACAGTTTAATCACAATAATCTTGCAAGTTATGCAAGGCTAATGTATCGTTAGATACCGTTGTTAAATTAACCCTCAGCTACCTTAGATGATTAAACATGCACTGTTTAAGTATCGTGTCAATTAATTACAATTTCAATTCGTTTAAATAATTAATTCATTAGTTACCTTACAATTATAATGCAAGAATAACTTAGTCATGGTTTTACTTAATCAAATATCTTACCGAGGCCAATAACAACACAAACAAAATTTTAATAAATTAAATAGGCGAAATGCAATCAACCTAACACAAATTGAATTTAAGCCAATTTAATTAAATTAAACATATAAACATCATAAATATTCATAGGCACGTTCATCATAACAACAACAAAAATTAAAAGGATAAAGAACAAGAATCAAATCTAGTGTTTTCTCCATGGCTTGACTAGTTTGCTCCACTCCTCATTATCTGCTTGTTCTTTTCGAACTGAGGCTTCTACAAACACTTGAATGCTACTCCAAATGGTGGTTTATCGATTCTTTTTCAAGAGGTGAAATCGGCAAGGGAATAGGGGAAGAAAGTGAAGAACAATAGAAGGAAATGAAGAGATAAGAAGAGTTGAGATGTGCTTGAAATAAGAAGCAAATGGGGTATTTATAGGTTGAGAAGGCTGCTAAAAATAGCCAAAATTAGCAGCCAAAGACTCCCCCCATGTTCGGCAACACATGTGGCATGTTTGAAGATTTCAAACATGCTATTTTTAGGTAGGGGCAAATCTTGAAAGGCATGAATAGTGGAGGGGTTTGAATGCAAATCGAAGGAGTATTCAAGGGATATTTTTCAAGCCAAATAAGAAGCTAAACAAGCTGATTAGGTTAGCATGTGGGATGGTTTTGGGCTGCCTAATGCCTAGTTGGATTGGTTTTCTCGGTTCAGCTCAACTGGGCCCCTTTTCATAATTAATTAACAATAATTTATTTAACCCAAATTAAATTGGATTAAAATTAAAATTAATTATATTATGAATTGAGACACATAATTTGGACCGTCTTAGGTTGAAAATTTAATTCCCTTGATGCTTCAAAATTGCTTCTTGATTTTGCGCTTCTAGTAGTGTTTGTAGAGCCGTTTTTCACCTTTTGTGCGAATATGTCAAAAATGATCAAAATTAATCAAAATTTATTACAAAATTAAGTAATTAAACATGTTAATAATTTAAGTACAATGTAATTATTTTATAATAATTATATATTTTTTGACAAGAATTTTACAGAAACTGCATGAATTTGAGTTAAAAAGGGCATAAAAAAGTGTGTATATTTTCGTGTTTCTACACCACCCAAACCTAATTCATTGCTTGCCCTGAGTAATGCACAAATTGAAAAGATTTTTCGGAAACACCTTTGAAAATTTCCTTCAAAACAACATTCTTCCCAGAATTACAAATTTGGTATACTTATGCTCAAGAGCAAGAATTTTGAGATTTACGCTACTTAAGTATACATATCATTCAAATTAACCTTAATTATTCTTATGATAGAAAAAAATAGACTAAATGCTTCCTAATATAGACATGTTAAATCCCTACCAATTTGATTTTATTCCTTTATTCAAGCATAAGCTGCAATCATTAAGTTAAACTTATGTCTTGATATGTTGAACATAGCAATTTCTCTCCACTAATGTAGGTAGCATAGAAACTTGAATCAATAGGTCTTTAAAAAGGTTGTAACATGGCTAGGCTAGGGGTAGGTAAAAGATAGATAAATTTAGGCTAAAAACCCTAGACTCAAATTCAATTGAACCTTCGGAATAATTACCTTCAATACACCAACTTAATTTGCTTTCACATGGTCTTTTGTACATATATTTTCTCTCAAGTACATATGCTCTTTTTTTTTCCTTTTTCTTTTTTTTTTCTTTTCTTTTTCATGAGTATTTTACTATATGTATTACAAATGTTTTTGAGCATTTGATACTTCTTTTCAACTCCCCCAAACTTATTTTCAAAGAATGTTCTGAATAGTAATGAGTCTTGCATTTGGGACAATTTCAAGATAATAAAGAGAAAAATGATGGCTAAATATTGCAAGGGTTCAAATAAATTAGGCTATATAGTCTCAAAGTTGGGTTTCAAGGGATAAAATTTCATCAAGGTTGGCTTAAAAGGCTCAAACGGTCTAAACAAAATTTTCCTAAATCATTTTCAATATTCCATACTTCCTAGGATTTCGCCTCAAGAAACTACTAAGTCAATTCTAGAGACTTAAACTTTCATGCATGCCTAACTTTCTTAAGGAACCAAAAATTTTATTGTATGATTTGCATGATTTATTAAGAGTACATTTATCTTTAATTCAGCTAACATAGAAATTATTGAAATAATAGAATTTTATTCATATTGAAGTTTATCATACTTAACAAAATTTTAAATTTTTGAAACAAAATATACCCTAATCATAATTAAAAGAAAAATTTATTCTGAGAGGAACTAATTTCAATCTTTTGGTCCCTCTACTTAAAATGAACAATGTCCTCATTGTTAGAAGTGAATAGATATTATACACTAGGTAGGATTCTAGAAAAGAGGAGGTGAGTTAATTTGACTGCTTAAGTACCAAGCTCTCTCTAGATCCAATCCTAGATATCTATATATCTATGCCACACTTTGTACTTTGCAACTTGTTCATTTTTATTTATGATTTCCACCTCTTGTTTTATTATGCGAAAAATAAAAATCCTAATAGAACCTTATCCTAAAACATTAAATAACCTAGGAAAGACAATGAAATAAAGTAAAGATCCCGCTTTTTATTTATTTGTAAATCCCTCAGAATATGACTCATCTTTTTCCTTCCTCGACATTGGAGTCCATGGTTTGAATATAAAGTTTGGAAATTCAGGCACAAAAATAAACAGGTTATGAAATATATATTTTAAATGCATATCTGATTGAGTCATCCATATTTTTTAGTATTTCCAGTAATCTTGTTACTGCAACTACATGTGTTGCAGCATAGTCATTTTTCCAAACTGTTCACTTCGTGGAATGGTGTTAGATAAAAGGACTTTCAGCGTCGAAATTAGGAAATCTGTTAAGGGTGGTTTCAATTTTGGGCAGGTGGGTGAGTAGCTAAGGGTAAGGTTTAGAGTTGAAGAGGGTGACAATTTTAAGGATAGTTTAGGTGCGATAGTTGGTGACTTCGAATGAAGGTATTTGGGGTGGTGATTTAGGGAGTTAAGGGCTGCAACATTAAGGGATTAAGTGAGATGCACTTTTGGGCTACTTGGGAGTGGTGGTGGAGCAATGTAAGGGCTATAGGTTTGTGCGGAAAAGGGTTGAATATTTCCATTCCTAATAGTGTCTTAAGCCCAATGGCAGCTCCTTTTTAGATCCTAAGCTCCTGTGTTGAAAATAAACTACAAAAAACTCAAAGAAATTAGTGATTGGGTTAAAAGTTGACCCTTCATTTAACAAAAAAAATACTTAAATTCTTTGGGCTACTTAGAAAAATATTTTTTTTGAAAAATTACATTAAATTAAACTCTCAAGAAAGGCTGAAAGGGTCACAGATGGTCCCACTTAAGTTCCAATCTCCTAGACAGAGTTTTAATTAATGTAATGAACCAAAGAAAATTTTATCTAAGCCTACAACTTTATTCAAATGAGAAAAAAACCTAAAAATATAAAATAACGATAGAGAAAGTAAAGAGAACTAGGATTGTCATTGACCATGGTGGTGTCAAATTGCCATTTGTCATACCAACCATAACCATCTAGGAAGAAATCATATTTTTTCCCATCAAATCTGTCTAACATCTTACTGGGGAAAGAAAACCTAGAATGATCTTTCCTGGTAGCCTTGTTTAACTTTCTGTAATTCCTACAAATCATCCAACCCATGACTCGAATATCTACAATAATCCACCCGATACCCTTCTTGTGATTTTCCAAAACAACAAATGACTCTTTTTCTTCATTCTTGGTGAACTCAACTGAAATCATGATAGGTAGAAATAGAGATAAACCCAAATAATCATATTTCAAATGAAGAGGCAAAGTCTTCAGTTCCAATTCGACTGGCTCTTTAATCAACACTTTTGGTTGTGTGTACTCCCGAGATAGTAACGCTAATGATTCTAGTGGAACTTCTTGAGTGAATCCCTTCGTTTAGCTTTTAACAAATCCAAACATTCCTCGTCTTCATCATCACTTAGCAAATCTGCTATCAAAATACATTCTAATAGATGATCTATAGAATTGAGCTCCAGCTTTGTAGAAACCAGCAGTTCCATCTTGGAAATAGCAGAACAGTCTTCAACTACATCTGGGGATTTAGCAACATCAAAGTCATTAAAAGTCACATTGTCATCAAAAATTTCTTTCAACTGAGTATCTCATTGCTGCTTCTGGAATTGTTGAGGATATAGCAATGGTGGAATTTTAGCTTTAACCGGACAACTCTTATGTGGAAATTTTTCTGCATCTGACAAGGGTGTTAGATAATCAGAACTAACTAGTTTAGAGTTTACCTTATCAAGGATCATTGAATCTGACTTCTGGGGTACAGGAGTTTCAACACTTGGTTGAACTTCCTCTTTGTCTTGAGCTACAACAGGCTTATTTTGAACATCAACCACGTTGGGCTCCAATGTCTTTCTACTAAGCAAAGAGACTGCTTTGCAATGTTCTTTGCCCAAAATTTTTGGATTTTCTGTGTCGTTTGGCCAAAAAACTTGGGGTTTATTTTGAAGTTCATTAGTTAGCTGACCCATTTGATTCTCCAGATTTCTTAAAGTGGTATCATTATTTACTGTGTATGCCTTCAACAGATTCTCAGGATCACTTGAAGATTCAGTTGGTGGGGGTTGTTGCACTTTTTGAGAATATTTCGACTGATAATTTGGTCGAAATGGTATCACAGAGTCGCTATGGTCCGCCCATTGATTACTCAATGTAGAAATTGGATGATTCTGCCATGAAGAGTTGTAAAAATTTGATTGCGGACCATTCCAATTCTAATTTCCCATGTAATAATTTTGTAACGATCCAAATTTTAAGGTCATTGGAAAATTGAATTTTGGGGTCATTATTTCCGCAAAATGAATTCGTAAATATTTACTAGAAATATTTATAAAGTTAGTAGTGGTTAATTAGATTTTGGTTAAGTGAGTTAGCTTGAATTAAGGCTTAAGTGTAACACCCCTAACCCGTATCCGCTGCCAGAATAGGGTTTCGGAGCATTACTACCATTTGCAGATCACTTAAAAAAATTAAAATACTTACCGATTCAATGCATCATATAAAATAAATATATTACCATTCAATCAACAGTTTGGCACTTGTATAAGCATCAAACAACAACATTGTTAGTATACTTGCACATATCTCATATAAATTCAACATTGATATATCTATTTTCTCGACATGTCGCACTTGAGTTTAATAATAGTCTCAATTACATAATTTCCTTGTATCAACATATCAAAGATAATCATATATGTACATGTCATGAAACATATCATGCTCTTATCGTTTCTTCACAAGCATATATCATTCATTTCATTATATCAATATTTTATGCTTCATCATTTCCATATATTTTATGTATATTTATTACGGTAATAGCTTATATCAAACTTAACATAAATTATACTCCATGTACTTATACTTATTTCGTTTATCCATTTTCATAATTATTTCATACAACGCTTTTGTACATATATTTCCATATGACCAGTTCTTGTAAACATTTCACACAACCATTTCATATAACCATTAGTCATCCGATACATTTTACGAATATCAATTGTTCAACAGATGTTATAGCGTCTCCCATCCACGATCTTATTTATCTTTGACGTGATGCCATAGTGTCTTTCAACTATGGTCTTACTCATTTTCTGTCATGTTGCCATGGTATCTTTCAACCATGGTCTTATTCTTTTCATGTCACGTTGCCATGGTATCTTTCAACCATGGTCTTACACATCTCATATCAGGTTGCCATGGTATCTTTCAACCATGGTCTTACACATTTCATATCAGGTTGCCATGGTATCTTTCAACTATGGTCTTACACACAGGTTGCCATGGTATCTTTCAACCATGGTCTTACATATTTCATATCAGGTTGCCATGGTATCTTTCAACCATGGTCTTACACACAGGTTGCCATGGTATCTTTCAATCATGGTCTTACACATTTCATATCAGAGAGCACACTCCCGCGAACCTCATCCTTACAAAGAGGGATTACCACCCGGCTAAATCCTCGTAATATAAACTCATAGAGTATTATTGGGATTACCAGTCGAAGCTAAATCCTAGCGACAATTACTCTAATGAGCTTGGATTTGAATTACCGGTCAGGCTAAATTCAGACCCTAATTGATTACCGTCAAGGCTAAATCCGTTTACACATATTCTTCGGAGGGCTATATCGGTATAGGATCACCCGTCAGAGCTAGATCCTTTTCTTGTCAATTCCTTTTCAGAGATCCATCGAATTTTCCTTTCATTCAACCGGGATTTCTTCTCCTTTTATCAAATTTATCAATGTTTCATTAAATTTCATATAATGAACATTCAAATCATATTCATGTCAAAAACATGCATTTCAAGCATTTAAGAATATAATTCAAGTTACACAAACTTACCTCATTGCTTGTTTGTGTTTATAATTTCATTAATCTGATATCTTTTCTTTTCCACGATCAAGTCTCATATTTGAGTCGTCCGGATCTTTATAAATAAATTTGAGTATCATTTTCATTCATTTCATATTCTAATGCATTTAATTAATACTCTAGGCAAAATTAACATTTCACCCCTAAACTTTTAATTAATGACGATTTCATCCTTTGGGTCAGGAAAATAAAATTCTTGCAATTTAATCCTTATTTCCAACTATTATTGATAACAATCCATGAATTCTATAAAATATCAGAATTTATCATAATTTCAACACTTTTCAATTTAATCCCTAAAACATGTTTTCCCCCAATCTTGAACTAAATTAATAATTTCATTCAATTTTGTAATTTAAATAATAAAATAATCCATTTCATGCAATTTGGTCATTTCTGACATGTTTACAAAATTGCCCATGAAGTTTTACTTTTATTCAATTTAGTCCCTAAGCCTAAAATATGCAAATTAGCCATGCTAGATGAATATTCATACATATTTTTCCTCCTCCTCATCTCTATTCCACATCCTTAATGTAGATAACACACTTGTAAGTAACATTATCCATAATTTTTATTATTTACTTTTATGAATATTCAAGTCGTCTATCTCGCATCATAGTCACTAAATTATTTATATCTGGATCTATAGAACTCCAAATTAATATCTGATAATTTTCCCTGAATCTAGACTCATATATATTCTTACCATAAAAATTTCAGAATTTTGGTTTAGCCAATAAGTACAATTTATTCTTTAAAGTTACCCCTGCTCATTTGTCATGCTTCGACCCTCTTCACCAAAAATTAATTATCTCCTCATACAGGATTCAAATGATGTTCTTGTTTGTTTCTCTTAAAAATATACTCATTCAGGATTTTATAAATATAAATTTAAGCCCCTAATTATTTTTATTCAATTTTTTCAAAGTCAGAACAGGGGAACCCAAATTCATTCGACCTTGTCTCACAAAATTCATTATATCTCAAAATTTACAAATCCATTGCTTACACTATTTCTTCTATGAGAAACTATACTCAATAATATTTAATTCCATATTTTTTCATCTTCTAATTCGATTTCTACAATTTATGGTGATTTTTCAAAGTTAGTCTACTGTCTTTGTCCAAACTGTTTTTGTGCAAGCTATTAATTACCATGTTATAACACCCTTATTTTCTTTTTCTACACCATTTCTCATCACTTTCTCTTATTTTCTCTTCACTAACATATCAAAAACATAGGACCTTATGTAAGAAAACTCTACTATAACATTATTTCCATGCTTTGTCAATAATAACAAACTTAAAAACATATTGAAATCTTGATATACTTACCTTGTTCTATTGATACTAATCTTTAACTTGATTTTCTCTCTCCTCCAGCTTCTATTTCTTGAATCCAACTTGATATTCTAACTCCCCATGCTCTCTTTAACATTTTAATCTCTTGGTAGCTATGGAAATTCATTTGATTTTTGGGTGAAAATGGTGAATTTTTGGTAAAAGGACCAAATTGTAAAGAAAGTAAAACTTTCTTTCTTCCTCTCTTTCTCTCACGTTAGTGCATGGGAAAATATGGATGAGAATTTCTCATCTTTCTTTCTTTATATACTAATAAAATAATAATAAAATATCTTATTAAAGTATTAATAAAATAATATTTATCTAATTAAATAATTATAAAATATCAAAATATCTCTAGCATCATTATTACTTTCTAGATTTCTCTCTCTTCCAATTGACCATTTTGCCCTTCATTATCTTTTAAAATTCCATCCTTGAGTCATTATTTAATTTGGTAAAATTGCAATTTAGTCCTAATTCATCCATTTTCTTTAGTTTCTAAATCATTCCACTCTTAAATTATTTACACTATTGGTCCTTCAAATTTTTCATATTTACACTTTAACCCCTCAAATTATGAATATTTACTCTTGTGCAACAAAACTTTTCTCACTTTTACAATTTAGTCCTTTCTTGAATTAATATATCATAATATACTTCTCAATATTGACATAACTCAAAATTTCCTTTTTGTCACTTTATTTCCTTATTTTACTATATCAAAGATAATAATATCATCTTGTAAAATTTTTAGAGTATTACACTAAGTTAGTGAAAGGACTAGATTGAATAAAGGATAAAAGTTGAATTGTGGAATAGAGAATATTCAAGGGACTAAATTAGCAAATAAGCCTTGTGTGACAAGTGTGTGGTAAGTATAAATACAAGTGCATTATTTTAATTGGTACGAATGTATATATATATATTTACTTATATTTTAAGTATAAGATATTTAATATATATAATATATATTATAATAATATAATAATATAATAAAGCATAAAAGAAATAAAAGAAATAAAATAAAGAAAAAGGAAAGAAAGAAGGATGAAACAGAATAGGGAAAGAAAGAAAGAAAAAGGGAAAGGAAAAGAAAGGAAAAATAGGGTTTTAAGGTTCAAGCTTTAAGTGGTAAGTCAATTTAATCCCTTTTCTTGTAATTTTGGTGTCTATGGAATCCTAGGAAGAAATACTATTTCAATTTTGTTGAAATTTAGAAATTTATTGAATTTTTAGTGTTGATTAAGTTGAATGAATAGGGGAATTATTGGTTTAATTTATAGAAATTCAAGTTAGAAATGGGAGAAGGATTGAATTGTAAAGATAGATATAAGTTTTGTAATAGTAAGGATTGATTTGAGAGGATTTTATAATTAATGTTTTAAATTTTAAGAGTTGGAATGGTTAAAGTGACAATTGAATGAAAATATAGGATTTATTTTGAAGAGAAAGAATGGTTATTGTGATAGGACTAAATTAGAATTTAAGCAAAAGTTGTGTAGAAATTGAAATGTGTAATGTGATATAGTATGTTGATAATTTTATTTTAATGTTAACTATTATGTAGCAAACATAGCACCGGAAACGTCATCGAAGAAGGGAAAGGAGAAAGTAAACGAGGATATTGAGTAGAGTCGAGAATTATGGTTTGTAATTCTATAACCAAACTTAGTAGTTATTTTGATACATATGATTGATATTATGTATGGCTATTGAATTTAAAGTAAGTATTGATATTGTGGTATTGTGTTGACTTATGAATAGTTGAATTGAGATGTATATTGATTTTTGATGATGAATTAAGAAGTGAACTGGAAACCCTATTAATAGTGTCGGGTTAGTCGGATATAATTGGCATGCCATAGGATTAGAAGTGTTCAGGGATATTCTGACTTTCTGTCGATGAGACACTATAAGTGTCGCCTCACTTATTCTTCGCTCAGATTCGTTCGATGAGGTACTCGTATACAGATTACTATTCATATCATTCTTTATTGTTACGGTGTATTAAACTTCGTGATGAAACATTGTATGATATCCCGATGTGTAGCTTGGAATCCATGTATCCGTCCAAGTCCGAGTTATGTTAATAGGGGTAAACTACTGTACTGAGCACTGAAAGATACTATTGTTACTGTATGATCTTATTGAATACGATTTTATTAATAAGTGTTATTGTAATTTAAGGATAATTGAATGGTAATTTTTAAATTTCTTATTGTTAGAATTGATAGTTTTATTTTAAATGCATGTTAAGTATTGGTTTATAGAAAAACCACTGTGTGTATACTCAGCATATGGTTTGTTTTCCGTACGTAGGATTAGGTACGAAAGAAAGTTAAGGACTCAGCATCCAAGCCAATCCCGAACTCAAAGTGGTGAAGTACCTTTCTTTTGGTAAAATGGCATGTACCTAGGCTGATAATATTTTATTTTGTAAATGATAAGAATGAGCACGAAAGATGTTGAAACATAGTATGAAATATGCATATTTTGGAAGTTAAACTTACATTAGTTTGACTAGTATGATAAGGTAGTATAATTTCGATATGAATTGTGGTATATAATCCTTAAGAGGTATTATAGTGAATGAATGAATATTTGCTAAGTTTGAATGGCATAATGAATGATATTTGATTTAAGAACTATTAGTAAATGTTTGGGCATGAATTAGATGTGTTTAGCATGTGAAAATAGCTTTAAAATTGTCAAAAATCATGTTTTCACACAGCCAAGTCACATGGGTGTGTGCTCAACCCGTGTGGCTCTCTGTTTATGTCACACGGGCTATCCCCACAGTCGTGTGTGCAAGTCTGATCTGCCCACGAGCTCGCTGTGACATCCCTAATTTGACCCTAGTCGGAAAGTGGTTTCGGGACCACTAAACCGAGTCTTATAAGTAATTAAAAGTTATATTCTATGTTTATGATGTTAGTAAATGCATGTGTGAAAGTTTCATGCATTAATTTGATCATTTCTATGTGAATTTATTAAAATGGACTTGTATGAAACATTGTTGAAAGGTGATAGGCTAATCTTACAATGGTCTAATAGTACATGCATGCAAAAGAGTGGTTTTGCATGTCAATTTGCCCAAAAAAGGGAAGAGTGGCCGCCATGACAAGAATATGGGCAAGGGAACATGTTTCCAACATGTTTAGTTAGAGGATTATGTAGAAAAATAAAGAAATGAAAAAAAATGAGCATGGATGCCCCCTTTTGTTGCCGTGAGTAGAGGAAAAGAAAGGAAAAATTTGTTCATCTATTCTCAAATCTTGGCCGAAAATACTAAGGGAAAAAGGAAGGATTTTTGCTTCATGCTTGGTTTAGAAGAGAACTAGAAGGAGATTTGGTCATACTTGTGTCAAGATTAAGGTATGTTTGAGGTTGTGTCATGAGATTCATGCATGTTTTAGTTGCTAACTTGATGTTCATGTTAGCCCATGGTTCAAATCCTTGTTATGCCATGGAAATGGTATTTGGCCAAGGTTGATATTGTGTTAAAGCCATTGCATGCTAAATGTGAAACTTGTTGATGATGCATGTAATGATGGATTGACTACTCTTGAAATTTCTTTTAGCATTCTTGAGTAAGACATGGAGTTTTCTTTGTTTAACCATGACCAAAAATTGAAAGGGGATGGTGTGGGATGTATTCGCCATGGCATGCTCATAAGTGCTATTTATGCTTGTTGCATGATAGGTAAAAATTTGTGTTTTGATATATGTGTATATGTGTTTGTACATAATGTTACAAATGGATGTGAAAATATATGCTAGATTGGGAAAATTTGATTAAATGTTCATGAGATGAAATTAGGTGATTAAAAGATGTTAGTTGACATTGTACATATATATATATATATATATATATATATATATTCGGCCATTAAAGTGAGTATGTAGGTAATGTTGAATCAAGTTTTTGGTGCATATTCGGTTAGGTGTATAATCGACCAAATGGGCGATTAGTAAGAATGGTTGCGAATATACAAGCATACATATGCATGTGTAGTTGAATTATGAATGTTTAGCAAGATGGTTAAACTAGTGATTTATTGATTAAGCTCAAGGAGTTAAAGAAGGAGAATCAAGCAAGGAAAGACGAAGGTCATCGAGTAGCCGACTTGGAACTATTTTACCCAACACGAGGTAAGTCATTAAGCATATATTTGGTGTTGATTAGAATGATCATAATATATATGCAAATGTGTTTAAATGAGTTGATGTGTAAATGGAAATGTATGTGTATGGAGTGATGCCATTGTTGAATGTATAAAGGCAGCAAAATGCATAAGGTATTGGTCTCGGCACTAAGTGTGCGGGTATAAATGGACACGGTGACAAGATTGGCACTAAGTGTGCGAGTTTAAAATTGTACAAGACTAAGTGTGCGAGTTTGATTATATAGCACTAAGTGTGCGAGCTGAATGTATATAGCACTAAGTGTGCGGATTCACTATATGCTCTTGCATTACAATTGGCACTGAGTGTGCGACATTACCGAGTTAATCCGGACAGCGGATCGGTAAGTACCTTGAGCTCATGACGAATAGGCAATATGTTCATGCTCGGGGTTGAGCTTGGTAAGCTTTAAATCTATGTGATGATTGCAATTGTATGATTGTGGTGAAAATGAGTTGGTGTGTGAAAATGCCTCAAATATCTTATTGTATAGAATATGAAATGTGGATGTATGACTTGGTATGAGATTGAACCGAAAGGTCCGAGGAATTATAGTATAGTTTCGATATGGATGGAGTACCTAGCCTCGTTTATCGTTTCATGTTGTGATAATTTTATTAATGGTTGGTTGATGAATGCTTATGACTTCATCGAGTTATAAACTCACTCGGTGTTTTCTTGTCACCCATTTTAGGTCTCTTGGACTCGTGTCGTTTGCGTGCTCGGAACCGTCGTTGAAGTCATCACACCGGCTGGAAATCTTTTGGTATTGTCTTCGTAGTTGAACTAGGAGAACATTTGGCATGTATAGGCTATTTTGTTTTGTTGAATTGTGGGTTGTAAACTTTAAGCCATACGAAAATGGCCTATGTGGTCGGTTGAGTGTGATTCTAAAACCTATGGTCACGAGCCTTAGAAACTTTAATTTTGATAAGGTGGCCATAGTTGCATTACGTATGATGAAATAGTTGCCCATGGAAGAATTATGAAATAGTCATTGTTTGCTTTAGTAACAGATGCTGCTAGCAGCAGCGAGGTGAGATGGAAAAATCACTAAAAATAGTAGAAGTAGAATTAAATAGTGAATAAATTATGAAATTGAACCTTGATGAATCTATTTTCATATGGACGAAACGAAACGACCATATGAGCCGTATTTTAAGAGATATTCGAGATTTCGTGAGACGGGGCCAGAATGGTTTCTGGGTCCCCTGTCGCGACTTTGAAAATTTACTATAAATTATCCAGAAAGAATTAGAAGTCATGCCTTATATGTGCAGATTCCATTTTGAGTCTAGTTTCATTAGAAACAAACGGCACCAGTATTAAAGCCCTGTACAGAGAGATATTCAAGTTGTAACGCGCGAAGGTTAGTGTAGTCGACCCCTGTAACATGGGTGACTTTAACTAATAAACTTTACCAATTGGGCGGACCAAAAGTTCTAGAAATAAATCCATGGATGGATATATGAGTCTAAATTCAGGGAAAATTTACGGAATCAGTTTCCAAGTTTTGAAACTCGAGATATGATTTTTAAGGCGACAGGACGCAGTTTTCCAAATTGTTCGAAATGCCAAATTGGTTGGTACTTTAAGAGGATTTGTCTCGTTAACCCTCGTGTCCGACACCGCGATGGTCTCGGGTTCGGGGTGTTACAATTTTATTGGTATCGAGCTATGGTTTAGTCGGTTCTAGGACTACCATAGCGGCGTGTGAGTGTAGCTATACATGCCAAATTGTTAGTGCTTAATAATGTGATGACTTCGACGGTTGAAATTTTTGTTTTGATTAGCAACTAACCCGAGATAGAGAGACCCTTGGCGGATGACGTCGAAAGTGTAGCGGCTGCTCCGCGCAAGGGACACCGCTGATGAGCCTCGGTCATCCGCGAATAATCAAAATGAAGGCGAAACAAGCCTTCTTCACCATGATGAATGAGTGGGTCGCATGAATATGCCCGAACCAACTGGCTGTCCAACCATTCCGAATTTAAATACTCCGCCCCAAGAGTCCGCAATGCCTCCGATTCTCGATCCCGTGAGGCTAAGCAAACCACCAGAGACTTGATTAGGAAGCGCGGTAGAGGAGTTCAAGGCCATAGTCATCGATGATGCCGAAAGAGCCGAATTACAGCTCGATAACACCATTCGAGTGTTAGATGAACTGTCATGCACACCCGATGAATGTCTTAAGTGTGCTATATCCTTGTTATGAGACTCATCTTACTATTGGTGGAGGACTTTAATTTCCATAGTCCCAAATGAGCGAGTTACTTGGGATTTCTTTCAATCCAATTTGAAAGAAATACATTAGTCAACAGTTCATCGATCGAAGCGTAAGGAATTCTTGGAACTCAAGCAAGGCGGATGAACGTGTCGAATCTGAACATGAGTTCGTAAGACTTAGTCGATATGCTCGGAGTGTATGGTGATGAGGTTGCTATGTGCAAAAGATTTGAAGAAGGATTGAATGAAGACTTAAAGTCGCTAGTGGGTATTTTGGAGATAAAGGAGTTCGTAACACTAGTCGAACGAGCTCGCAAGGCGGAAGAACTCGGAAAGGAAAAGAAGAAGGCTGAATTTGAAGCAAGAGATTATCGTAAAAGATCGTGAGTAAAGCTCCGTTCTCGGCAATAAAGAAGTTCGGGAGGACACTAATAAGTCGAGGGCGATCATGGAATTTCCATCGAGCCCGACCATTGACGGACTCCCGAGCTACTTTGGTAGCTAGTGTGGGCAATAATCGTCAAGAGAGACCGAATGCCCCCAATGTGGAAGGCGACACCTAGGTGAATGTTGGGGTATGTCATTAATAGGGCTGTTATGGATGCGATTCAAGGACCACTTCATTAGAGATTGCACGAGCTAGATGAGAAGAATAAGATGCAAGGTGCAAGACCTAGTGGAACAACGGCTAGAGGTAGGCCCAGAAATTTCGGAGGTAGGGGTGGTAATCGAGAGGAGCCTTTGATACTACTGTTTCGATCCGAGACCCGTGCTCTGCTAGAGCATATGCCATCCGCACGAGAGGAGGCATCCTCCCCGACGTTATCACCGGTACTTTTACTCTCTTTGATACTAGTGTGATTGCATTGATTGACCCCGCTCTACTCATTCATATGTATGTGAAACCTTAGCATCCAAGAAGACTCTACCGTTGAGTCTCTCGAGTTCGTAATTCAGTGTCAAACCCTTTGGGTCAATATGTACTCGTTGATAAAGTGTGCAAGAGATGCCCCGATAATTCGAGAATCTGTTTTTCGGCCGATCGATGCTTCTACCATTTGATGAATTCGATGTTATTCTTGGTATGGATTGGTGATCAGTACATGATGCGTTGGTGGATCGCAAAAGGAAAACCATTGATTTGAGGAGTGCAAATAATGAGGTAGTCCGAGTCGAGTCTCGATTTAAAAGGAGTGCCAGCGATAATATCTTCTATGACCGCTCGGAGGTATGTGAAAAAGGGTGTGAAACATACCTTGCGTATGTATTTGAAAGTAAAGAGACGGAAAGGAAACTCGAATCGGTACCGTGGTTTGTGAATATTCGATGTTTTTCACGAGGAGTTCTTGGGATTGCCACCGGTTCGAGAAGTGAAATTGACATCGAAGTTGTACCGTACTACGCCGATCTCAATAGCCCCGTATCGTATGGCATTAACGAATTAAAGGAATTGAAGGTTCAATTGCAAGAATTGACAGATAGAGGTTTCGCTCGATCGAGTTTTTCTCCATGGGGCGCACCAAGATTGTTTGTGAAGAAGAAGGATGGAACTATGAGATTGTGCATCGACTATCGTCGGTTGAATAAAGTGACGATAAAGAACAAATATCCGTTGCCACGAATTGATGATTTGTTCGATCAATTAAAGGGAGCCTCGGTGTTTTCAAAGATAGATTTGAGGTCGGGTACTATCGGTTGAGGTCCGAGAATCGGACATACCCAAGACGCTTTTAGAACGAGGTACGGTCACTACTGAATTCTTGGTGATGCCGTTTGGGCTTACTAATGCCCTACGGTATTTATGGATTTAATGAATAGAATTTTCAGGCCATACTTGGATCGGTTCGTAGTTGTATTTATCGATGACATTTTGGTCTATTTGAGAGATGAAACCGAACATCTTTGAACACCGAGGCTAGTGTTGCAAATCTTACGAGATAAGCGATTATCGCAAAGTTCAAGAAATGTGAATTTTGGTTGAAAGAGGTTAGCTTTTTGGGGCACGTGGTGTCCAGACGGTGTCGGGTGGACCCAAACAAAATTTCGACCATAGTCGATTGGAGACCTCAAGGAATGTTACCGGGTTAGGAGCTTTTGGGGCTTGCGGATACTATCGACGATTTGTGAAAGGTTTTTCGATGATAGTCTGCACCGATGACAAAACTACTTCAAAAGATGTTAAGTTCGAGTGGTCTGAACGCTTGTCAAGAAAGTTTCGATCGACTAAAAACTGTTTAACCGAGGCCCCTGTACTAGTACGCCCAGAGTCCCAGAAAGAGTTTGTCATATCTGATACGCATCCTTGCTTGGGTTAGGTTGTGTGTTGATGCAAAAGGTCGAGTTGTGGCTTACGCGTCGAGACAACTAAAGTCGCATGAGAGAAACTATCCGACCCATGACCTTGAACTAGCGACCATAGTGTTCGCCTTGAAGATATGGCGGCATTACTTGTTTGGAGAAAGGTGTCACATTTATTCGGACCACAAGAGTCTAAAATATTTGATGACTCGAGAGATTTAAACCTGCGACAAAGACGTTGGCTTGAGTTGTTGAAAGACTATGAACTCATCATTGATTATCACCCGAAAGGCCAACGTGGTGGCGGTGCTTTAAGTCGCAAGGCACTGGTTGCTTTGAGAGCGATGGATGCTCATCTATCCGTTTCACCCGATGAGGTGCTAGTAGTCGAATTAGAGACCAAACCGTTATTGATTCATCAAGTACTTGAATCTCAGAAGGTCGACGCTGAATTGGTCGCTAAGCGAGCCGAATGTGTTTCGAATGAGGAATCAGAATTTCAGATTGACGACCATGATTGCTTGACGTTCAAGGGTCGATTATGTATTCCAAGGAATTTGAAACTTGTTTCGATGATTTTGAACGAGGCTCACAGTAGTCGAATGTCAATCCACCCGGGTAGTACTAAAATGTACAATGACCTGAAACGCCAATTTTGGTGGCCCGGTATGAAACGAGACATTTCTGAATTTGTTTCAAGGTGTCTGATATGTCAACAAGTGAAAGCGGAACATCAAGTGCCATCGAGATTACTTCAGCCGATCACGATACCCGAGTGGAAATAGGATCGAGTCACCATGGACTTTGTATCCGGACTGCCATTGTCAGCGAGTAAGAAGGATGCGATCTGGGTCATTGTTGATAGATGACCAAGTCCGCTCATTTTATTCTGTCCGCACGGATTTTTCGCTGATAAATTGGCGAATTATCGTCTCCCAAATTATTCGATTGCATGGGGTGCCTATTTCTATCGTGTCGGATAGAGACCCAAGATTTACATCGCGATTTTGGAAGAAATTGCAAGAGGCTTTGGGTACCAAGCTGCATTTTAGCCTTTTCACCCCAAACCGATGGTCAATCCGAACGGATAATTCAAACACTCGAGGATATGTTGAGATGTTGCATCCTTGAGTTTAGTGGTTCATGGGAACGGTATTTACCTTTGGTTGAATTCGCTACAACAATAGCTTTCAATCAAGTATTAAGATGGCGCCTTACGAGGCTTTATCACGGACGTAAATGCCGTACCCACTATTCTGGTGAACTTAGTGAAGGTAAAATCTTGAGGTTGATTTGGTTAAGGATGCCGAGCAAAAAGTTTGAGTAATTCGTGAAAGTTTGAAGGTCGCCGGATCGCCAAAAGTCGTATCGGATTTGAAAAGGAAAGACATTGAATATCGGGTTGGAGACAAGGTATTTCTCAAAGTCTCACCGGAAGAAGGTGCTTAGATCTGGCCGTAAGGGAAAATTGAGTCAGAGGTTCATCGGTCCGTATGAAGTATCCGAACGAGTTGGACCAAGAGCGCATCGATTAATTTTACCCCGAGCTTGAAAGGATCCACAACGTTTTCCATGTCTCGATGCTTGACGATATAGGTCTGATCCATCGCACGTAATCGCTCCGTCGAGATTGAGATTCACCTAATTTGAGCTATGAAGAGGAACCGGTTCGCATTACGATGCGTGAAGTAAAAGAGTTGCGCAATAAGAAAATCCCATTAGTGAAGGTGTTGTGGCATAAACACGAAATTGAAGAAGCCACTTGGGAACTCGAGGACTCTAAGAAAGAGCGATACCCAAACCTATTTACTCAGTAAGATTTTCGGGACGAAAATTTCTTAAGTGGGGAGAGTTGTGACATCCCTAATTTGACCCTAGTCGGAAAGTGGTTTCGGGACCACTAAACCGAGTCTTATAAGTAATTAAAAGTTATATTCTATGTTTATGATGTTAGTAAATGCATGTGTGAAAGTTTCATGCATTAATTTGATCATTTCTATGTGAATTTATTAAAATGGACTTGTATGAAACATTGTTGAAAGGTGATAGGCTAATCTTACAATGGTCTAATAGTACATGCATGCAAAAGAGTGGTTTTGCATGTCAATTTGCCCAAAAAAGGGAAGAGTGGCCGCCATGACAAGAATATGGGCAAGGAACATGTTTCCAACATGTTTAGTTAGTGGATTATGTAGAAAAATAAAGAAATGAAAAAAATGAGCATGGATGCCCCCCTTTGTTGCCGTGAGTAGAGGAAAAGAAAGGAAAAATTTGTTCATCCATTCTCAAATCTTGGCGAAAATACTAAGGGAAAAGGAAGGATTTTTGCTTCATGCTTGGTTTAGAAGAGAACTAGAAGGAGATTTGGTCATACTTGTGTCAAGATTAAGGTATGTTTGAGGTTGTGTCATGAGATTCATGCATGTTTTAGTTGCTAACTTGATGTTCATGTTAGCCCATGGTTCAAATCCTTGTTATGCCATGGAAATGGTATTTGGCCAAGGTTGATATTGTGTTAAAGCCATTGCATGCTAAATGTGAAGCTTGTTGATGATGCATGTAATGATGGATTGACTACTCTTGAAATTTCTTTTAGCATTCTTGAGTAAGATATGGAGTTTTCTTTGTTTAACCATGACCAAAAATTGAAAGGGGATGGTGTGGGATGTATTCGCCATGGCATGCTCATAAGTGCGATTTATGCTTGTTGCATGATAGGTAAAATTTGTGTTTTGATATATGTGTATATGTGTTTGTACATGATGTTACAAATGGATGTGAAAATATATGCTAGATTGGGAAAATTTGATTAAATGTTCATGAGATGAAATTAGGTGATTAAAAGATGTTAGTTGACATTGTACATATATATATATATATATATTCGGCCATTAAAGTGAGTATGTAGGTAATGTTGAATCAAGTTTTTGGTGCATATTCGGTTAGGTGTATAATCGACCAAATGGGCGATTAGTAAGAATGGTTGCCGAATATACAAGCATACATATGCATGTGTAGTTGAATTATGAATGTTTAGCAAGATGGTTAAACTAGTGATTTATTGATTAAGCTCAAGGAGTTAAAGAAGGAGAATCAAGCAAGGGAAAGACGAAGGTCATCGAGTAGCCGACTTGGAACTATTTTACCCAACACGAGGTAAGTCATTAAGCATATATTTGGTGTTGATTAGAATGATCATAATATATATGCAAATGTGTTTAAATGAGTTGATGTGTAAATGGAAATGTATGTGTATGGAGTGATGCCATTGTTGAATGTATAAAGGCAGCAAAATGCATAAGGTATTGGTCTCGGCACTAAGTGTGCGGGTATAAATGGACACGGTGACAAGATTGGCACTAAGTGTGCGGGTTTAAAATTGTACAGCACTAAGTGTGCGAGTTTGATTATATAGCACTAAGTGTGCGAGCTGAATGTATATAGCACTAAGTGTGCGGATTCACTATATGCTCTTGCATTACAATTGGCACTGAGTGTGCGACATTACCGAGTTAATCCCGGACAGCTGATCGGGTAAGTACCTTGAGCTCATGACGAATAGGCAATATGTTCATGCTCGGGGTTGAGCTTGGTAAGCTTTAAATCTATGTGATGATTGCAATTGTATGATTGTGGTGAAAATGAGTTGGTGTGTGAAAATGCCTCAAATATCTTATTGTATAGAATATGAAATGTGGATGTATGACTTGGTATGAGATTGAACCGAAAGGTCCGAGGAATTATAGTATAGTTTCGATATGGATGGAGTACCTAGCCTCGTTTATCGTTTCATGTTGTGATAATTTTATTAATGGTTGGTTGATGAATGCTTATGACTTACTGAGTTATAAACTCACTCGGTGTTTTCTTGTCACCCATTTTAGGTCTCTTGGACTCGTATCGTTTATGTGCTTTCGGAACCGTCGTTGAAGTCATCACACCGCTGGAAATCTTTTGGTATTGTCTTCGTAGTTGAACTAGGAGAACATTTGGCATGTATAGGCTATTTTGTTTTGTTGAATTGTGGGTTGTAAACTTTAAGCCATGCGAAAATGGCCTATGTGGT